>NC_079383.1:9939352-10294352 GCF_021018895.1 Seriola aureovittata
TAAGCTCAGGCTTGATGCAAGTGCGTTAATTTATGGTGTGTGGATGGTTGTACGGCATGTGTGGGTGTTGTGTGTTTGTCAGTGTCCTTGAGTGTTCAGAATACATTTTTGATGTGCCACATGTTTGTGTACTCAAGAAAACCAACACTGAAATGTAGTTTCTCATAGAAATGTTTCATTTTTGAGTGAGTCATGTCAAAGAGTGCAGAACTGTGCTCATAGCTGAAATCCTTTTACTTATATTTCATCAATAATCCCAACCTCCCATCAGGTGACCGCTTTTTATATACATTTTAGGAATATTTTGTATATATATTAATCGGGCATTATCAACCATCAATCAGTTTGTCCCTGCTGTCTGTGTTTGTAAGTGCCCAGCAGGCACGCAGCTGGCCATCGGTGTCGTTAGACATTGATATTCAGTTGAATATAATGGACTGCACTTATATAAGGTTTTTCTCGTCTTATCAACCACTCAAAGCGCTTTACAATGGAAGCCACATTCACCCATTCACACACATTAATACAGCACTATTTTCGACACATATGGTGCTTTTTCTACCATTGACGCACATGCACAAACCGATGATAGATTGGGGGCAATTTGGGGTTCAGTATCTTGCCAAAGGACATATCAAAATGCGGACTGGACGAGCTGGGAATCAACCCACCATGTAGGTTGTGACATCGGGTGTCTCATGCCAACACCATCTTGACATATAAAATACTGACATTCTAGTCGTGAGGTATGGTGACCAAAACCCAACATCTGCTAAACATCTGCCAAACGTCTGCTAAACATCTGCTAAACGTCACATTGTCGTGACAATAGTCATTTGAATCCAACTGATGTACTAGAAATTGGTGTTTTATATTCCAACCATTTCATTCATCATTTCAGGCTTTGTACAAAGTTGTTCTGTCTTCAAGTTGTGTATCAGAGAAATCCTTAACTGCCTACACTCTCTTAAACAGTTCTTTTATGCTTATGAAGGAGTAACTACAGTTCCATCGGTGCATGGGAGCCTATATCTCCAAACCACTACAAATATAGTTTTGTGATTCATCAATATTGAATCAGTGTTGAAAACATTGCTGAAGAACTACTTCTGTTGTACTTGTACTCTTGTTTGAAATTATTATTTCTTTTTGTCCATTGAAGGTTACAACTTTGAAGCTGTCAAGTTTGAAGATTGATGGATGATCATTCATTAATAGATATACAAAATATTCATGAAATGTATATAATTGATGGCTACTTGTCCTAATAGGAGGTTGGGATAATTGATTAGATATAAGTAATAGGACTACAGTTAGTAATTTTAATACAGTATATCATAACTCTCATAAAAACACAGATTTCACATATACTTCTTGGTGAAACTCTTCAAAGGGAAGTGACTCTTGTGTACACATCTTAATGTACTGTATATATATATATATATATATATATATATATACATCTAACTAACGGAATATAAAATTTTGTGATTGTGCAGTTATCGCAAATGGTTGCCAATCTTTTCTGTGTTTGTTTTGCAGGACGGTTACTCCCAGTATCACTTTGTGGGCTCTGCCTCAACGATAGAGAGAGACAGACAGAGACCCTACTCCTCCTCTCGAACTCCCTCTGTCTCCCCTGTCAGGACGTCCCCAAATAATCGCTCTGGTGAGGAACATAAGACACTTTCAGTATATATGTGTTTTTTCCTTCTTGTAGCACAGTTCTCTTTCAGGTTTAAGGACAATTTTGTCAAGCAGACAATCCCCTCCCAAAGAGGTTTATTTATATTTAGAGAAAAGATAGAATTTGGATTGGAAAGTTCCTGGGCAAGAGTTGGTTAAAAAGGGAATCTATCATCACACTTCACTATCATCATACTTCAAATCCCCAAAACTAGGCAGAAATGAGACCACAGCTGATGGGATGCTGATGAGAAAGTAGCCAAAGGCTGTTTCAACCAATTCAGCATTTTGGGTATATGTGGCATTTTTTTATTTTTTTGAAAGTACGCTTCTTTGCTCCAGGAAGATTAAAACCACACTCACATGTGAGTTTTACATTAAATATGAAGCTATAACCAACATGAGATTAGCTTAAATGCAGCATAAAGACTGGAGGCAGGGTGAAAAATTGTCAAAAAATTTAAACAATTAGCCCACAAATACCTCTACCTTTTACTAATTAATACTGGCACTTGTTTGTTTACATGGTACACACCTTGAAATGTAAACACAGTAAGTTGTGGTTTTACAAACAGTTAAATGGAACTATTTCAATGTAAATTCAAATCTTGTCACGATGTTGATCAGAGCCATGCTAGGTGTTTTTATATATATGTGAATGAATACAAGAAAAAAAATCTTTTGATATATATATATATATATATATATATATATATATATAATATATATATATATATACATACATACATATAATTATATACTGCAATACTTTTAAAGGTAGGATGATAGAATATCAAAAGACGTTTTTTTTTCTTGTATTCATTCACATTAAAGGATTTATTTCATTCTAAAATCATTTAGTTAAAAATCTTTGTTGTCTTCATATATTTATGAGAAAAAGTCTCCCTTGTTGGGTAATTAATTAATCCAGCAAAATGTGCAAAGGTTCAACTACAAGAATATGTGCACATGTATGTGGGACATGGGGACAACTAGAAGGCACAAGAGATACATGGATTATAATGAGCAATAATTTAGATATTAGCCAGTAGCATCAATATTTGCCAGTCGATCAGTCTTTACTACGGGACTAAATAGCTGTTAGCGTCAGTGTTCCCAACCCCCAGGCTTTCATGCTATAAAGTATGATTATCGTTAGCCTTTAGCTTGAGCCCACTGGCCTTCATGCTCTGCAAAGGGCGCATTAGCATTAGCTGTTAGCATCAGTAGTAGAAGAGCCTTTAGCTGTGATTTCTCCACACCAGGCTTAGCAAGCTGATGAGGCAGAAAAGTACTTTTCCTTCCTCTCGGCTTAGAGAGGTCTTCAAGGACCTTACTAAGAGAGAGAGACAGAGGGAGTCAGAAAGGGAGAGAAAAACTGTGTATTTGTGTGTGAGGGAGATAAAGAGAAAAAGCAAGGAGGCAAGAAGAATTAGGGATTGAGGGATGGTTAATGCAGAGAAGAGGAGGTGAAGGATGAGGATTTGACTTTGGCCAGTGACATTGAAAAAAAGGAATTTTGAGATCATAGTGAAGAGAGAAATTTGTGGATGTCTGAAGTACAGTGCAGGGGGTCAGGGGTAAAATGGGAAATGGCGTGAAATTACCCCTATCTTTTCTCATACTCCACACCTCCCACTTTGCCTTTTCACTCATCTGGCTCTTCTCGTTTACCCATTCTCCTCCTCCTCCTCCTCTTTGCAGTCATCTTACTTTCTTCTCACCTCTCCCTCTGATCTCTCACTCTTTACAGGCCGCCTCAATACGCACACACACACTCACACATACACACACCCGCATGTATCTGTATCTCCTCTCTGCATATGCTCTAGACTGCAATCCGGCCCCTTAGAGATGGATCAAAGCAGAAGGAGTAATGATGGTGTGCAGGCACACTAGGAGAGGAGGAGTGAAAGAGTTAGTGTGAGGAGAGAGTGGTAAAACTATGAAAGAGATAGAGAGAGAAGCAAGGGAGGTTGCAGGCTGCGAGGATGGCAGAGAGACAGAGGGAGATACAGAGGGAGAGTGAGACCTTTGCATCCATCATGCCCCCACAGGGTCCTGCTGTGTTTTGCACAGATAGAACAAATCTCCCAGGCTCTCATATCCAGCAGTTATAAGCCAGGTCCCCAGGGTAACCATAACCAGTAGCGATGGCTTTGTCTCTGGGGGTGCCTGTGAAAGGTTTGAGAATCCACCTTAATGGAATCTGCTGCAGAGGTGTCAAATGATAAAAAATTAAATATCAAAAGTGTCAAAACAGCTCCTGTCTTGCACATGTTTCTCTCCAGTAGCTACAGTTTTACAATCATCCACGATCCTTAGGTTAAACGGGTCCAAATATCTTATTTTTGAAATGTCCTTTTCTTCTGAGTGTATAGATTATATATACTGCAAAAATATACTGTATGTGTGTTACAGGAATGTTTAGTTAAGCAAACTGAAAGGGTTGATACACAGGTAGGCAGAATTCTGGCATTTCAGTGTGTCAAGATAAGAGCCAATGAGTGAAAGTATGCTATAAGGGGATTATATTGTGACATGCTGAGTGTGTGTGTGTGTGTGTGTGTGTGGAAGACTGAGAGGGAGATTTGGACATTTTATATACATTATTTATACCAAATCATGTATGGGCATGCACAGGCATGTGTACATTGATGTATGCATATGTGTAAAATATACCTGGTCTCAAAGCTTGAGAAAGAGGCAGAAATAGAAAAAATTGGAAGAAATAAAATAGATTTGAAATTTAAATAGCTGTTATAATAAAACAGAAATTAGAAATTGGAGTGAGGCAAACGTTAAGTATATCATTTATCATCCCAATAACCAGTTAATGACCAGCTACTGCTGCATAGGACAGCCTCCCTGTTCACTGCTGCTGAGTGTCTGAAAACTAGTCAGCAAGAGGGCAGGGAAGTTGAATAAAATGCTAAAAGTAAAACATGAATGGTTGACATATTCAGCTTGTGCTACATCAAGCCTTAGTAGTACAAATCCAACCTTGACCAAACCTACAAGAAAAATAAAGACCAAGCTTAGATATACAATCCCAAGATCTCTATGTCTTGTATGGAAGCAAGCTCAGAGTCTACAGCCATGTTAGCAGCTCTGTGAAGCTGTGTTCAGATACACCATTGCTTTGACCTCAACACTAACATCAGCATACTCACATGCTCTCAGTGACAATGATAAATGACAGCTTGCTGAAGTTTAGCATATATAATATTTTCCATGTTCACCATCTTAGTTTTGTTTGCGAGCATTCTACCATTTGCCAGTTAGCTGATGGGAATACAATGAAGGAAGGAGGCTCCAACAGGGGCTCTTTAGTGAGGCAGATAAGTGCAAAAAAAATATGTTTTTTATCTGATGAGAATGTCATTAGTACTGGACATAGTAAATTTTGATGTGATGATAGTGCTAGATTGAAACATTAAGGGACCGTTATCACAAATCATCCTGAGGGGAGCAGGTCTGAAATAATTTTCATGCAAATCCATCCCGGAGTTGTTAAGATATGGACAGTGGACAGACAAATCGCCATCCTTATAACCATGCTCCTATAATAGCTAATAACTATTGTAACAATACCCACTTTTTAAATAACATCCACTTTAAAATCTATTTAGAGGAGCACACTGGGAGTGTGACCACTTGTGTAGATGAAGGGGCACTTGATCTCAGCTGGTTGGGCTGTAGGGGTATTTCTGTACTTCCAGTCTGGTCGTAGCTGGTTGTGAACTTAAACATCTGTTAAGAAGTTCAATCTTTTGACACCAATTACCATCATGGTTATTTTTAACATAGCATGGAAACTTGGAAACTACAGCATCACACTGGCCTTCCCCAATGTTTGTTTTTGCTGTATGCTGAGAGTATTGTCATTTACAGGATGTGGGGCTACATGGCCAGTTGTGACACTGTTCAAGATAAGGCATCTTTGTCAAGACAAAACTAATAAGGCCTGTTTGTACAATGGTATAATGCTCATGAACCTTTGTTGTAGCTTTTAATGTGTAGTTTGCCGGTTTCAGAACTGGATATTTCACATGAGCTTTAAACACATAAAGAAAAAAGGAATATATTGTCTGAATTGAGGAAACATGTACCAGATGTGAAATTTGATATTCAAATGATGTGCCCCAAAAGTGACGTATGCATATGTGTGTGTGAATTCCCAGATGTCCTTTAACATGCTGAAGGTGACTCTTAATGCTGACAAGCTAAATGATGAATAATGACTGTGCACCTTGAAAGACCAAGACACACACACACAAAATAATGAGCAATAAACCCAGCAGCCCAACAGCATATGCCCTCACCCTGTGCATGCTTATAATTGTGTGTGCGTGTGTGTGTGTGTGTGTGTGTGTGTGTGTGTGTGTGTGTGTGTGTGTGTGTGTGTGTGTGTGTGCGCACATCCTTGCATTCATGTGTGCATGTGCAGCGAGCGCTCCAGCCTCCCCCAGAGAGATGATGAGTCTGAAGGAACGCAAGATGGACTACGATTCCACAGCAACCAACGCTGGTTTCCATAGCAACAAAGGAGAGCACACATCCCGGAAAGACGGCATGGCAGGTGTGTGTGTGATGGATAGACAGAGACGAATTGAATGATTCCATTTTATCCCCCTCTTTATCTTTCTTTCTCTTCTATTTTCATTCCCTATTTCTCCTCTGGCTCTCTCCTCTTATCTGTCTCTTTTTCGACCTCAAACTATTTTTCTTCTCTTACTCAGACTTTTTTCTCAATCTTTGCCAGTCTTTCTTTCCAGTATCTTTCTGTTCAGCTTTCTAACCAGCTCTCCTCTCTCTGTTTGTTTCTTTCTCTTTCTCTTGGTCTCACTTCTATTCTGTCATTCTGTCTCTGTTCTTTTGTGCCTCTCTGTCAGTGTTCTCATGAGATCAAAAGGGACAGACTAATTGCCAGGCTTTTAGACAACCTACAGGAAGATTTGGACTCTAATTAGCTGATTTCAGACTAAGCTAACTGTGGAGTTTCCCATGGTTTTGCTGTACTTTGAATTATTGTTATAAGCAGTAGTAGTGATACTAGTCATCTTTATCATACATTCCCTTAAAGGTGTTGTCTTTCTGTTTTTCTTTTGATCTTTCATACATCCAGTTCAAGTATCGTGTGGGACATCCACATTGTTCCGAAACTCTTACCTGACTGCCAGTGATGATATCAAACAAAACCAGGTGAGTTAACAGTACTCTACAAAAGCACTACACCAACACACTTTTGTATGTGCACACAGTCACACAACGGCACAGCAGGTTTTAACAGTGCATGTCTTTAGGGGTTTCATAAATTGGCATATGCTGTCATGACAAGGTGGTTAATAAGAAAGATAGCAACAGAATGGAATAGGCACACACATGCACACAAAAAGTGTCTCACTGTGATAAGATACACAATGGCAGTATGTGCAATGGAGATGCCTTAAGCTAAGGCAGCGTCGAACCACAGCGTCCTGAAGCCACACCCAATTGCCAATTAAAATCATTCTCACAGTTGAGAGTTAATTTGCTTCTGTTTAATGGCTCTGCTGGTGAAGAGGGAAAAAGCAAAAGAAACCATCATAGCCTTTGACTGTCAAGAGTAGAATTTAAAATTTGGTATGACTTCATCTGTATTGAATACATAATTACTGTGTAAGCTCTTTTGTATCGATACAAACTTTGGGTTTCCCACTGTTCCTTAAATTCTACTTAATAACTGAAATAGATGTAGAAGCAAAGGGCTTTTACACATATGACTGCATTTCCATGCATACAGCTACACACATACACACAACTAGCCTGTGAGAGTTACAATGTGAGAGATGAATTGACCCCTTCTATACCTGCATGTAATAGAGAATTCACTGCATTCACTGAGTGCCTTCCCAGCTGATTCCTATCTGAGCCTTTATACCCATAATGCCTGCCTTTCAAACTGTTCTCCCCCAGGTTCTCACTCTACCGTTGTTTTCCGCTCCTCTCCATCTCCCCCCTTTTCACTTTACCCCCACTACCCACATTTCTATGACATTCTTGGTTGTTGTACCTCACTCCCACCTCCCCATCTCTCTCCCTCACCTCCCACTCTTCACTACCGCTGCTCCCTCACTAGGCTCCAGCCCAGCCCTGCGTCGTGTCCCCCCAGCCTCAGCAGGACAGCCCGTCAGCAGCTGTGCTAAAAGACTACGACCCCTATCCTCCCCCTCCTTCCTTCCCCCAGCCTCAGCCACCTCAGCCTCCACCTCACAGCCAGAGCCGAAGCTTTGAAGAGGCCTATTACGAGGACCAGGGACCTCCACCTCCCCCATCCCAGCCACAGCCGCAGGTACAGGTGCAGGCCCAGTCTCAGGCCCAACCTCAGCAGCCTCAAAGCTCCACTGGACCACCCCGTGACCCGCGGGAAGACCTGCGCATGCACCTGGGCCTCAAATCCACTGGCAACTATGTAGACTTCTACTCAGCTTCTCGGCCATACAGCGAACTGAACTATGAAACCAGCCACTATCCGGCCTCGCCTGACTCCTGGGTGTAGTTACTATGATGATGGGGGGCAAGAGAGTATGCGTGTGAAGGGGATTATTTTTGCAAACAATCAGCAGCAGATGAACACAAAGTGACAGCAAGTGGCATGTTGGACAGGTATCTTGTAGCCTATGGCAGGAAATAATTGTTCTCTAAAATAAGACTAAGTCTGATTGGGGTTAAGAAGGGAAGCCAGGACGAGTGACTAAGAAAGACTGTGCATGTGCATGCCAACATTTTCCTTCTTTTTTTTTTTTCTTTTTTTTCTTTTTAAAGAACTTTCTTTCCTCAAGGTCAGCTTAATTGCAATAGTGACTGGATAACGAGCAAGTGGGATTAGATTTGAACAAGTGTTTTTGAAAGTGTGTGAGAGGAGTGGGCAGGGGAATATAGAAACAGAGAAAAATGTCCAGGCAGAGAGTACACAGAGGCCTGGAGAGAAAGGTGAGAGATAATGGGAATTGGATGACTCTATAAAACAGGAAGTGGCCTGAGCTTTTGTTAAAGATACAGAGAAGCAGAGAAGAGGGACAACGATGCGATTAAGTTTTTTGAGGAGGTTAGGAAGAATAAAAGCACAGAGAAAGATGAAAGCACATCAGGCACAAGACAAGAAGTGGATGTTTACCGTTTCACCCAAGTGACAAACGTAGCACTGCTTTTATCCCCCTTTTTTTTGTTGCAATGGCCTTGCTGCCTACAGAGGCTTTTGAATATTCTTTCAAGGAATGTCATCTTCAAGAGACTTCTTTTTTGTCGTCATTCTTTCACATCTTTTTTTATTTGTACTTTTCTAAATTTTCACTTTCAAAAAAGCATTTTTATTTCCTGTATAAAATTCAATGGTGATATAGTGTGTATATTACACGTTTTTGATGGGGCCACTTATGAAAATATGATTTTTTTTTTCCCATGACTGATTATTGACTGAAACAACAAAAAGCAACAAAAATACGTGAAATGCAAACACAAGAAGCATAAAAGACAGACATCATCAGGATGGACGTCAGTGGATACCTTTGTTTTTGCCCTTTTCCAAGCACGAGAGGAGGCCTTCTCTCTATCAAGTTCATTTTGTTGTGGACATGCCCAAACGTCAAAAGCAGCTCAAGGCTGAAAAGTGCTTTTTCACTGCCTAAAGAAAATATGTGTATGTTTAAAGCACTTTGGAAAAGGTTGTCTTTTCCTTTTGGGGAGCTAATATGTTTGACCATGTCAACTTTCAGTGGTTTCTCATCATCATTTGAGTATAAAAACTGGTCCGTCCAGCAAGAGCTACCGTGAATACTGTACATCTCCATGTACAGTAAAGATAAAGATAAAGCGAGAGATGTGACATTGTGCCAAACTTTGACACCTCTTCGACCAGTCCTAGAGGAATTTAAAGGGACATTCTGTCGAAGTTTACAGACAATGACTGGATGACTTCCTCTGCTGTTTGTAACTTTTATTTTCTTGTGTTTTGATCAGGTGAAAACATACTTATTGCTGGGGATCGTGGGGATCACCTCCCTCCTATAGATGTACAGACCTGCCTCTCTGTGTTGGCTGAGCATGTGTTGGTGTGTGTGTGTGTGTGTGTGTGTGCGTACATGTGTGTGTGCGCGCGTGTGTGTATGTGTGTGGACATGAGTGTGTGTGTGTTTCTGTACATGTGCACGTATGTGATCGAATGTGTGGCCTGTGTGTGTACACGTAAACTTGAGCGAGCGTATCTATGCATGCATGTGTGTAGTAGTGTGCGTATGCCTCTGTTGCGTGTATGTACGTGTGCGTTCCTGTATAAATCAATGTCCAAACAAGGCATTCCTACTGACAGTTTGTCCAGTTTTACAACATGAAAAACCAAGGTAAAAATCACTAGAATGAATTGTTGATATAGAATGACAAATCTATAAATATATGAATATAAATATAAATTTAAATATATATATATATAATTTTTATGTGCAGATGTCATTGTCACTAAATGCAACAAATGTTCGCAGAGAAAAAAAATGATTATGTGGTGTACAACAGGACTCTTGTTCACTTGACCTAAACGTGGAAACTGCTGAACTCCCACCCCCCCACCCCCACCCCTTCAATCAAGACAAAAAACAAATCCCACCTGAGGATGCTCAGGCTCTGGTGCGAGTTGTGTGTAATTGTGTGTCCATGCTTCTTAGATGACTGTGCTGAGAGAGGACCGTACTTGAACACAAGGAAAAATAAAAAGACTCTTTGCAATCAAACGCCATGGCCTCCACTACCATTGATCATTTCAACAGATGTAGTGTTAGTTTGTTCCGGAATGAGCAGCTGTCAGATGTTTTCTCCACAGGTAAACTCTATAAGGTGTTTATCTCAAAAGCACAAATTAATCATGTGCTGCATAGTGTGGATTGTAGATTAATCTGACACACTTTGATGTGTTTTAGATTAATTCACATATATGTGCCTTTTCTTTCAGTCTGTTGGTCAAAAGGGCTTCAGGTAGCTTTGAAGATCAGAGTTAACAACATACGTCAGAACATTTTCCTTCACACAGCCGTCCTTAGGAGTTTGAGCCCCAAAAAACAATGCTGTAAAAAAATAAAAAATAATTAAATATGAACAATAGTTAAGGAAATTGTTCACATAACTAATCAGGTAAAAACAAGATTTGGTTACTGGGTTGGGCATGGTGATGAACACCAACTTGAACACATCCCATATATAAGCCTCAACCAAATATACTGTAAAAACTTAGATTGCAGTGAAATAACACTTAGTAAATAAATGATAGCAACATTGACTCAATAAGAAAGCCTGTAAGTAATTTCTTTAAGTTGAACTCAACATATCTTAATTCCGTTAATTTTGATAGAGAAAATCTAACCGTAATAGAATAAGAGAAGTAGAAAGAAAATTGGATGGATTATACCCAATGGGAAATCATTGGTTTTAATCATCTTGCACCTCAATCACAAACAGCAAACATGCCCGGGCTTGCTGGATGTCCTGCTGAAGGCTTGTAAAACTGCAGTGCCCTCCTCCAGTTTTTTCACAAGGTAAGATCTGGTTTGTCATAGATAACAAGCAGTTATTAAGTTCTTTAGAACCTAAATATTGTCTGACTGTGCTGCAAGGTATAGTTAATTGAATAAATCCAGCCAACATGGTGACATGTAGGGAAGCAATAATAAAATGATGGGCTAAGTGCTAGTCTTCATTCAAATCTCACCAAAATTCAAACAGAGATTCTCAAGATGGTAGATATCAAGTGTTTCAAATGGTGTTTGGATCAGACAAACAGTGAGTCATCAGTGATATTAATTGCTATAATCTTGCTATAATATTTATTGTATGCACAACATTTTCCTTTTTTACAAAGTCAAAGTCACCAAATTATTTGATTATTCTCCTGAAACCAGCAGAATGATTTTTTACAATGCACTTTTACACCAACATTAAAATGACACTAATTGTCTAATAGGTGAGTGCTTCAGTCCTGCTTCAGTCCTGCTTCAGTTCTGCTCCATCACAAATCCAGTAGCAATTAATTAATATGGTATTTAAATGCTTGCAAGCTGCTTGGACTTTGATAATTGCTGCTAGCGGCTATATTTGTTTTTTGTTTTTTTTTTCTTTGGTGATACCTTTGTAAATAATTAAAGGTTAATGCTTTAGTTAACTTTGGTGTCAAATCAACATCCTGTTGTGTGCAATAGACAAAATAAGATCAATTTAATGCAATCCAAACAACACTAGCACCATGTTATCACAGTTTAGCCACTTGCAGAAACAAGCTGTAAATACAACAATGACATATAATCACATTTGAAGCTGCAAAGTTGTTTGCAAACTGCTGCCTCTTTACATATGTAAGTCTAATATTCACTTTCCTTTTAACTCTGTTTTTGGTCTCCTGTCACAATTCATGTTTGTTTGTTTATTCTCGCCATTCTGTCTGCTGCCATTCTCCATCCACCCACCAGATGCCCTCAGTCTTTCCCACCTGTCCCTGATTCTTGACTCCCACGTTAACCTGCCGTGCAGTAACCCCTGATCTTTCCCGCCCACCTACACACCTGTTTCCACTTTCCTCATTATCGCAGCCACTATTTAAAACCTGCCTGTCCCACCTGCTCCTCTGTCAGCTTGTATGTTGATTTTCAGGCTGAAGATATTTGTTCTTGCCACCTGTGTCTGTTTTGTTGCTGTACCTGCTACCACACTAACACTACCCTACCTGCCTGCCTGTAAGTCTTTACTATCACCCTCTACTCAAGTAAAGTAACGGAGCTAGTCCTGCCTACCTGGTTGTCCTGCATTTGGGTCTTCCCTTTTGCCCTGTACTCTAATGGGACAGTATCAACCAACTCCTGAAGGAAATATCTGGCTGCTTAGCTGCTAAATGCTTGACTATGTTCACCAGCTAGTCACCGACTGTGTGTGTCTGTCGTTTGCTGAAAGTGGGTTTGGGGGCTTTTTTCCTGAAAATAGCTGCCTGCTGTGACTGAAAACGATGCTGATGCAAGCAGTGAGAGTGAGCCACAACATCACAGTTACGGGCTGTAAATCCAAAAGAATAGAAGACCAAAGACACTGAAAAACCTCTTAGAGCTGAGGGAAACTGTAGACATTTTAACATTACACATAGTCACGTGATCAATTGTTAATATAAAAATATTGATTTATAGCCACTTTGAACTTGATAAGTTATTAATTCCAGCAATCCTGTATTGAATTATATAATAATGTAGAGTTGTTTGGGTTAGTTGATCCAATTCATCTCTGTATCATACTTATTGGCTGTTAATTTCTTGACTTCAATATTCCCAAATTGTATATCTAGTTTTTTATACAAGACTGAAAAATTCAGTCTTTTATCTTTTACATGAAGATGTTTACACATACTTGCATTGCTCCAAAAATAATACAAAAGTATTGCTGATAGCTTTATAGTACAACAAGCAGGATGAATATAAGCTCTGACTCAAGTTTATTCAGCTAGACATATTCAAGGAAAAAATCGGAATTAGTATTACTTACAACTTCCCGAAAAAAGTCACTGAGCTGGGGCACATCATGTATACATTTTCATGTGGTACATCTTTTGGAGCTTTGATATTCTTACAGTAGTGTAGTGAGTAGACATGAGGGGCACAACCCAAAACAAACTATCAATAACTTCAGATTGCTTTTACACAGACAATTTACCACTGTTGTCTCCTCTGGCCGACAAGCGACACTGTTAACATCCTGATACCATCATCTGTTCACACAAACATATTCGCTGGGGACTTGACTGACAAACGTGCAGGAACATGTTACATAATAACGCTTTGGATAAGATTCATATTCACACTTCCACTGATAATGACACTTTCAGATGCCGTATAGTTAATGTACTTACATGGTGTTGCAGTGACAGGCATGTTTAAGCATAACAGTGGGGCTTAATATTTCACTATAATGTTGCCCCAGAGAGACAGCAGTGGGATGTGGTTGGAGAGGTGTTAATAATAATAGAGAGATGTAAAGCCAATGCAAGGGCTCCCACACCCACCAGCCTCTATTGTCACATTAATGACAGTGGACAGACAGGAAGGATGCAGTAATGGAGATTCCCTTTTTTTTATTTGTCCCATCATTTTGTTACGTTTTTATGTTGCCCCTATGACTTTGATCCCATTCATCCAGGAAATCTATTGAACTGAACTTGCAGCATATTAAATAAAATTATGCTGAGCTGGAAGAAGCAGCATTGGTTACAATCCATTGGAATTCACATCTCCCCCTTCCCTCTCCCTTTCTTCCTTCCCCTTCTTTGATGCTGTCTAGGTTAGGCCTGTGAAATGTAGTGTTGGGTAATAACTCCATTGCGTTGATTATTAGCCTTCACAATAGAGGCAAGCCTCCTCTGTCTGAGCACAATCCCATAGCGGAAGGCTGGTATAACTTAATGTGGCATGAAAATAGCTCCTCAATTTTCCTGCACACAGCCTTTCTAGAAACTGCCCTGTTCCACCCTGCAGATGCCTTCGGCCTTCACTGTTTCACTCCTTCTCTCCCAACTCTCTCTCCCTCTAACTCTCACAGCATCCCTATCCATTCAGCCATCACACACCTCAGGCTGTGGTTCAAAGGTGTATATATGTGTGTGTACTCATGTGCATGGAGGTGCATGTCAGCAGAGAGCTGGAAGGGTGTGAAGGCAGGAAGGAGAGACACAAAGTGAGATTTAAGGGGAAAAGGAGACAGAAACGTAGTGGGGAGCAGGTGTAGGATCTGTGATTCATACTCAGAGGATTTGAGCATGAAATCAATTTGTGTTTAAGCAGAAGTGAGGCTCCACAAAGCTACTGTGTGCCACAAATAAACCCTGAGAAATCACTGCTCTCATCTGAAAGTGAAGGAGAAGGAAGGGTGGAGCATCAAGGAGACAGAAGTTGGTAGGCTGGACAAGGGAGATGAAGATGGAGAGGGAGGAAAAGGATACCCATGAAATAGGGAGGGACAGGAAGATTTTAGAAATGTAAAAATTACAGGCATAATAACTACAATGTGAGTAATGGCAGGCACAAGTGCAAGGTCCTAGAAACAATGTCTTGAAAAAACAAAAAAACTTCAGGTATTTTTTTATTAATATAATAATAATAATAATAATAATAATAATAATAATGAAGTGACATGAATAAGAGACATATAGAAAAAAGAGAATAGAATCTATTTTGTATTTGCTAAAAGCAAATTAGCAAACTGGGGTTGCAACAGCTGGTAGCAGAAATTAGGGGCCTGTTCATGGACAAGCTAAAGTTCAAAACATATGAGCTGCTCAGATGTTGAGTTTTTTTAAAGTTCTGGACAACTTAAAAAGTTTCTTAAATTTGCATATACCCTGAGATACCACCTGATTATAACAGGTGAATACATTTATTTTTGCTTTGAAACAGCTTTACGTTTACTGCTCCCTTTAAACCAGGTTGGTTGGCCACCAGGGGGCAGCTGAAACAAACTGTGATCAGAACACTGACCTTTCAAGCTAATCTGCCCAATTTGTTAGCATATTAGCCTATTTACACATCCATTAGAAATGCAGCGACATTAGCATTTATTTGGAGTCATGTTTCTGGCCACCTAATCAATGTATATCCAGTACTCACTCTACTCTACTTTCAGCACCAGCACTACTTTAACAATATATTTTTTCCATTGTTATAAAAAATACTGGTTATAGCTGTTTTAATAAAAGATGGTTGGTATATGTTTGCTCTCTCAGTGTGTGAATCCTCTAAACTAACTGCAGTTGATGAACAGTCAACAAGTCAGCATCATTTGTATTCTTGGCTTCTGGCTTTCCAGTTTACCTTGGAAGTGCTTGTGAGTCCTTCTTTCACCTTAACTTACAACCTTACAATCGCTAAATATTAACTTACAAAATCAACTTTAGCACATATACCAAATTCAACACTGTTTGGAATAAAATTAACACCAAAATGGAAACACACTGAAAATATTTTTTTTCTACATACAACCTGTTTTACACTACATTATATGTTAAATAATAATGGCATGTATGTGTAGTTAAAGTCGAGTTTCTGATTTAGCAACAGTTTGCTGAGTTGTTTTTTTTTTTTCCTTTTTTTTTTTTTCATAGAGGCATAACTGAGAAGCTGCACCAAGAAGTATGGTAAGGATGGAGTGTGAAATATGTAGGCAACTACATTACAGAGGACTGAGATAAATGATTGAAGAGATAAAGTGTAGCAGAGGAGGAGGCAGAAAAACAGGCTTCGAGAGCAGTTGTCCCAAATCCACAATTATTTTAATCAAGTACATGTACCTCTCATTTCTCATTTCCCCCGCTGTCATACATTCTGCCGCATCTGTTGGCTAAGCAAGAGGGGAAAAAAATATGGCAAGTAGCCTCCCTACAGCGAGATGTTCACTACTGTTTGACGTGTGTGTTATCATGGATCATTTACACCTGCAAGAAATGGCAGCATATTTCAGTTTGATCCATAAAAATTCCTTTCAGAGGGCACTAAAACTCAGCAGTGCTGATTAACATAGCTAAAGCCAGACAAAAAACACTGGTGATAGCAAAACTTACTCAAAAGTTTACTGGGCATAAGAATTCTGAGCATGTTACAATTTCACAGTGAATGAAGAGGTCAGATGTTGTGCTACATGGTGATGATTCCATTTTGTTTAATTTCTTTTTGTTTTTGTTCTTATGTAAAAGACTGCTTTATGGACAGAGTCACACAAGGGAAGTTGAGACTATCTTTATTTTGATGTCCTTCATATTCTTTTTATCATTTATATTCTATATCACAGTTAAGAATTTTGGAAACAACCTACTCTAGTGTTTGAAATTTGAATATCCTTTTTCTACCTTTCTTTCCATGCATCTGTTGGCATCCATCCATATGAAATTCAAATGACATATTCCTAACGTAACTTGAATTGTGTTATTCATCACAGTAAACATCAACCCTGCTTTAATTTCTCAAATCCATCTGCACTTCATGTGACATTGAAGAAAGTTACTTCAGACTTGCTGTGAAAGATTATTCAACTAAAGCAAATTTTCTTAGCCTGCTAATTGGTTTTCTCAGCTACATTATAGAAACTAATGTAAACCAATGGTTGCCTGTAAGAGCAGGAATGCTAACATCAGCCTGCTATATGCTCACAATACCAATGTTAACATGCTGATATTTAGTAAGTATACATTTTCTAATTAGCACTAAACACAAAGCACACTGAGGGTGAAGTGTACTTTGTGTTTAGTGCTAATTAGAAAATGTTATACACATGCTTATACACTAAACTAAGATGGCGAACATGGTATACTCATTAATCTACACTCTATACTCCATTAAGAAAAAGCAAAAACCAGAATTTTGAATATTTACAAATGTATTAAAAAGGAAAAACTGAAATACCACATTGGCATTATTATTCATAGGCTTAGCTTTGACACTTGAAATATAGCTCAGGTTCCTCCCATTTGTCTTGATCATCTTTGAGATGTTTCTAAACCTTGATTGAAGTCCACCTGTGGAAGGAACTGCCTGTCTGTCTGTGAGCTCTTTCTCCTCAGTGAAAGACACATGAAAGCTGCTGGGAATTTGCCAAAACAAAAAAAAGAACCTAATGCACTCTCAGACTGTGAGAAACAAGATTCAGTGGTTTGATGAAACCAAGATTGAACCGTTTGGGCTCAATTCTAAGCATCATGTCCGGGTGAAACCACCCATCACCTGCCCAACACCATGCCAACGGTGAAGAATGGTGATGGCAGTACCGTACTGTGGAGGTGGTCTGGAGAGACCAGAAAATGGCTGTCAAATCGATGGTCCCCATCCAACCTGATAGAGCTTGAGAGGATCTGCAGAGAAGAATGGCAAAAAATCCCTAAATCCAGGTGCCAAAACTTATCACGTCTAGAAGATTCAACACTGTAATCGCTGCGCTTCAACTAAGTACTGAGTAAAGGGTCTGAATACTTATGTTGAGGTGATATTTCAGTTTTTCCTTTTTAATAAATTTGCAAGAATTTATAAATTGTGTTTTTGCTTCGTCATTTTGGGGTAATGAGTCTAGATTTATGAGGGAAAAAACTAATTTAAACTATTTTAACATAGCAAAATGTGAAACAAAGGGGTCTGATTACTTTCTGAATGCTCTGATACAAACACTGCAATCTATGAATTTGATCCAATATGCAGAACACAGCACAACCACGACACCTTTCCTCGTGCTGAATAGAATTAATCAATAACCAAAATATGCAGGGTTGACTGAGAATTTTGCACCTAAATGTGTCTGTGGTGCCATTAAAATTATGGTTTTCACAAGTCCACCCCGTTTTGAGGCAACTTGAAAACTGCCCTCACAGTAAGTATCTGACTTTTGCTTGAGTGAAAAATAAGCTTCAGACTACTGTGTCCTAACTGAACTTGACCTCAGTCCACTGATGGAGTAGAACAAGAGAAAAAGGAGTAAACCTATGGCGATCAATAATCCATCACCTTCTTTCTAATCAGTCTGCTTATTCGCACTGTTCTTTCTGTCTTTCCTATCCTCACTTTCCATCCTATTTCAGTTTGACTGTGATTGACATGAACACATGCAACCAAGCTACATATGAATGGTTCTCTGTCTCACACACACACACACACACACACACACACACACACACACACACACACACCATAAGGGGCCATGTCAGGTATTGAATAGTCAGTGCTGCAGAGCAGAAGCCTTGGTTATTCATGTGTGATAGTGCTGCTGCAGTGGCTCCCACAGAGCTACATCAGTGTGTGTGTCTGTGTGTGAGAGAGAGTGAGAAATGCATGAAAGTATACTATACGTGTCAGAGGCATGATTGTGTGTGTCTGTGTGCGTGCGTGCATGCGTGTGCGTGTGTGTGTGCGTGTGTGTGTGTGTGTGTGTGTGTGCACCTGTCAGCTTGAGCAAATTCACTCACCTGTGACGTCCTCATTCTGTCTCTCCATAAGCCATCACTGAGAGTGCTCCTCTCAAAGGCCCAGGCAACACACACATACACAGAGTCATATCAGCCATGGGCAGGTGTTGAGATCACTGACTTCTGAAGAGGATTTCACCAATGGCAGTTTGAATGTCTGCCGTGTATTTTCACCCTAGGTAATGAATGGCCTCCCTCTTTCTCCATCTCTCGTGTGTGTATGTGCGTCACAGACAGAAAGTGGCAAAGAACAGAAATATGGGTCGAATGACAGTGACAAAAAATAAAGTGTGAGAGAGAATACAAAATTAGCTGGATGCGGAGCTCCGTATTTGTCTTTTGCTTCTGAATTGTGCAGTTTCTTTGTCTCTTCATTCTTCAGTTTTTCTGGGACATCACAGGCCAAGCTTTGTTGGAGTGACAGCGATGATGAATCCTGCAGGACACAAACTCCCACATACACAACTGGAGATGCTTTTCTGATGTAAGAAAGTTGCATTCTTCCATCTAGTGGCCACACATGTGCATAAACTTGCATGTATTCATGGATATATGCCGTGAAAGGGAGAACCAGGTTGGGCTGGTTGACATATAGTTGAAATCAATATCATGATATTAAAATGAATATTTTTTCAATGACTAATTTTGTTTTTTAGTAAAAACCATTCATTTGGACAACAGACCTTTGGTGAAAGATAGCATTGTTTCTTCTCAAGCAAAGGTTTTCTAAAATCTGAAAATGAAAAAGTTATTGTGATGTCATCAGAGTTTCATCAGTTTTAGAAAAGAAAAGACGTATTTATAACAGAAATCTAAAGTTATTATCTGACGGTGTTGAGTTTGAAATATTTAGGTGTTTACCGGGCACTGAGGGTCTAACAAAAGATGATTACCAGTTGTAATAGGGGAGATGTAGTCTTTTGTCCCACACTAGGGACTTCAGCCTCAATTTTGACCATTAATTTCTCTTGCAAGTACACTACTAAAGTGCTGGAGTTGTCCTTTGGTTTACTTTTTCATCTCATCTAATCAATGCTGAAGCATGCAGCAATCCACATAGATTTTCTCATTCAATATGATCGCCAAGGTGAGTAAAACTACAAGATACTTTGAAACTTCATATTTATTTATAGGGATCCTGGAGCCTACTTTTAAGTAATAATTGGAGTACAGTATCATTCAGGTTCTTTCAGAAGGACTAGATCACAACAGTAGAGATCTAACAGTGAAGAGAGGAGACTGGAAGAGAGATGTGGCACTCTTACTCATACTTTCTTTCCTTGAAGCTCAGATATGAATCAGGCAGATCTAATGTATATGCAGAGGTCAAATTATCAAAGGGAGGCAATCCATCCCCTCAGCGATACATCTGATAAAAGACTGAAGCCCGGGCTGCCACATTTTGACAATATAGGAAGTCTGTAGGTATGAATATGTGCTCTACTGTGCTCCCTCTCTGCTAGAAAAGGCTGCTGTTTGTAAGGATGACATCCTAATCATCTTTTCTTGTTAAATAAGAGTTATCAAAGTCCAAACATTTTTAATTAGACATTAATTCATCCTTTTATCAGCAGACTGCATCCTGACCTGCAAGTGAACCCCTGGCCTTTTGATTGGTTGTCAACACCCTCCTCAGGGACATTAATGCCCAGGCAACAGATTCTTGCACTTTGATGACAAATGTGATGCTCAGACCACCACTCCACTGCCAAAACCCATTCCTCATCAACACTGTATGTGTGTGTGTGTGTGTGTGTGTGTGTGTGTGTGTGTGTAGTCAAACTTGTGTGTGTGACATTAGTTGCCACATAGAATATGAATACACAGATTTTGGAAATTACCTGATTGCATCTGTATTTTTAATATATTTCTCATTGTTTATTTCAATGAATAATTCAAATGTACTCAATTAATTCATTCCTGGAAAACACAACTGTGACCAAACACACGTAAACATATGTACACATTAGATTAACCACTCCTTAGATATATCACATAATACACTGCCGGTTTTAAAAAAAAATTGAATTTCACCTGTCATTACTAAAATGTGTAAACACTTATAAATTAACAGCTGTTCCACCACCACAAACACAAACAATAACTGCTGTATATATGCTATATTAGCCTTCTGGTTAATGAATAGAAGCTGATGTTTTACTTGAAATAAACTATTATCCATATTTTCTTTTTTTCTAACCAGTTACTTATGACACTGTTAGGCTTTCTCTGAATTTATCAGCTCTGCCCAAGGACACTGTCATGTCAACCAATTAATGAACCACTGTGGACTTATGGTGCAAAAACAGAATGTTGGTGGTCACTGAGGTCACCACTGTTACACATATACAGCTTGTTTCCACTTTCTCTCTGTTGGAGCGCCTCTTGCCTTCTCTTGCTCATCCTGCTGCTGCTGCTGCTGCTGTTGTGGTTGCTATTACAGCAGAGATGGAAACAGGCATCTTCATTAGAAGCCACTGGGTACTTAAATTAGTGTCTTTCAGTCTGGGCTCTGGGTAATATTTAAATAGTTTATTAAATGGATGACAATTAACATTATAAGCGTCTGCTCAATTATATTTGCAAATTTTTCATTTTCTGTCACAAAGCACTTAACTTCCTGATACATTGTTGACAGCCGCTCTGGATACAATCACTTTACTGGAGTCAGTCATTCCACTCTAACGTACTGTACATGTAGGTGATTTTTTTCACACACATGCATTCGTGATAATTCAGATGGATATAAAACCAAACAACAGATAACTTGATAAGCAACAAAACACACTAATTACACATAATGAAATCACAGATAACAAAAATACACTAAATGATAATTAAATTTCAAATCAACTTCTTTAATCGGATCAGACTATATTCTGTATAATGGCGTATTTTGCTATACCCCTTTATACGCAATTGTTTGTTTGTTTTTTTATGAAAAAACGAGATCAACTCGAGAATATGGAAGTCCATAGATCATATATCATCACATCAATAGCCAATCATATTAATACAAATAAAGCTAGTGTAGACTAGTGGGCCAATATCAATTACTACAAACATCTCTTCGAAAATTTTGATGCAGGCAACAGGCAAAAATTCTAATATATTAAGAATGGAAAATATCACACAAAACAGTAAATTACTTAACTAATACAATAACCTTTCTAATAATATTACTTTCCCTTCCAGTCCTAGCGGAGGACACCATGATTGTAATTGCAGTTGCCACTTGGGGAAGTACATGACATTCCTCACGAGCAAAAAACCAACCTGTTCATGCTTTCAAGTCATTTTTTTCCGAGTCTGAGGATGTAATATCCGACTTTCCAATGTTTCATGAACGCAGCATTAATTACTGGCTACGACTGACGTCAGCGCGCTCCATACGTAGAGCAACTCCTGACGGGAAGCATCTGATGTCATCACGCATCGTTTCCAAACAATGCTCAGGAAGAAGCCACGTTGACGGTCCAGATTGAAGTGTAGTGCACATTTGCAGGCAGAATAAAGCAGGAATTTGTTTGTTAGACGCTCTGATTTCTTCTCGCTTAAGACTCCAAATCGGAGCCGAGATGTCATCACCGCCGAAGGAGAAAGTCGAAACCAAAGGAGGACATCCCCCTGCAGGTAAAACTCCCTGATGTCTTGTGTTGTTTTTGAAAGCTTCCTATAAATCTGAAGGCCTTAGTTTCTGCAGTGTCTCAAAGCAAAAATCACATGATGATGATTCATATTTATATAGCAACTAAACTGGCAGATTCAGCGACTGACAATTTGTCTTAGCGTTTAAGATTGCATATTGTCTAATCTGCCATATTTGTAAATGTCGTACATTTCCATACTTCCTGATTGACATTGATCTTGCAACACGAGTAAGCATGGTGATATAGTAATGATCGGTAATTATCAAAGTGTTATGTAAAGGTTTTAGTTCCAATGCTGCTGCTAATGGTTGTTGGCTGACGGTGACGTGGAGGTCATAGGCTCCAGTCTTGTGGATGTAGGCTGGAGAAAAACAGATAAGGTGTACGTGGACATGAGCAGTGTGGAAGGGCACTGGGCTACAGCAGCTGCAGGACTGATAGCACAGTAAGATAACAAATGCCCCTGGCACCCAACCTGTGATTAGTGGGAGGCCTGAAGCACATACAGGCTGCAGCATGTCAGTCTTTAACAAACATACTGGTATGTTACTGCAGATGTATACACACTGGAGATCACTGACATTATCCTTTCTGTAAACAACCCCTCTGCAGCGAGGTTAGAGGTTAAGGTCAGCAACAGAACAGAAGCTGTCCTGCAGCTGCAAAGAGTTCAGTATCTCGCTTAAGGGCACTTTCGGCAGAATGGCTGCTTTCACACACTGTCGACTTCTAAGTCACTCTGCCAATGTGCAACTTAAAAATATGATTCTATTTAAATTAAACAAATATAGAGGTCCTAAATTCTCCTTATGTGAATCATATTGTTGTAGCGCCTAAATGTTACATTAGAAGGAAAGTGCAAATTATTTTCTATTTAACTTTCCAAATACAATATGTTGTTTTGTTTGATATCAGTATCTTAGATCTTTGTGTTTCCTAATTGTTTTAAATTGCAGCTTTTACATTAGTCATTTGTGACCTCTTGGAATCATTGTCTTAGTTCATCTAGTAATTAATGTTTATTTGAGTGTTTATGTGCATGTACGTGTGTGTGTTGCAGTGAAGGCAGGAGGTATGAGGATAGTGCAGAAGCACCAGGCAGCTGCTGCCCCAGAACCACCACAGAAAGATGACGATGAGGAGTATGTCAGCAGCAGGTAACACAGCTACACAGCCATGGAGAGATTACGGAATAGGCCTACTGGCTACAGGCCCAGGGTCCCAGAGTCTCTGTTTGAAGTAACAGTTATTTTTTTTTATTTTTTTTTTTTTGTCTGAAGGTCAATCAAAGGACTACAAAGATACACAAAAGATGTGTAAAAGTGACCGAAAAGAGATGTGAAACCATTACAAAGAGATGTAAAACTACCACAGACTTAAACTGACCACAAAAGACTCAAAACAGTTTCAAAATGTCTGCGAAGAGATACTAAACAACACGACACAGCCATGTAAAAAATATTGTTGTTTTGTATGTCTTTGAGTCTTAGTGTCTTGATCCTATGTAGGAGAGGTGGGGAGCCTGTCATGTGTTTGCCCATGGACCCATTGTCTCATAATCCATCCATGCACACAGTTAAGCCACATGCAAGCACCTACGCACATTTACTAAAGTACAACTGCTTCAATACTCTCTCCAGTCTATCTAAATGTAAACACACAGCAGTTAGATGGACAGACTGCCTGTGCAATGTATGACTCTGTGGTTGTTTGTAAGTAACAAACAAACACACACCCTGCAAATTGCCAGCTAAGCAATTTAGCTGCTTTCACTTTTCTATAAGGCTATACAGCAGGCAATTTTGCAGTAGACTTGTTGTGTGATATTGCTAGCTTATTCAGTAAACAATATAATTACTGCATAATTACAGCTTTAACTTCAACAGCCCATTCAGCACTCGCTATTGTTTGCTATAAGTAGCCTTGGTTAGCATATTTTGTTCTGTTTCCATATTAGCATGTTTGACTTTTGCTGCTTGAATGCATTGTTCGTACTGAGGTCACACTGTGTGTGTGTGTGTGTGTGTGTGTGTGTGTGTGTGTGTGTGTGTGTGTGTGTGAGAGAGTGTGTGTGTGTGTGTGTGTGTGCCTGCCTGCTGCTACGCCCACATATGTCTACTCAATATTCATGAGGACCCATCAGTTATGTGCGTCTTGGTACAGGTGGCATATTCACACCACATATCAGTTTGTGTGTGTGTTAACGAGAGGTGATAAATGAGAACTGACAAGCAGTGCACAGCAGTGAGCAGGGTTCAAGAACACTGCCAACTGTCAAGGAATTTTCTGTGCATGCGCTTTATACATGCAACCTCACGCACAGATTAAATTATTACTTCCACCAAGGAGGTTATGTTTTCACCCGTGTATGTTTGTTTATTTGTTAGCAGGATTACACAAAAAGTATTGGAACCGATTTGCACCAAACTTGGTGGAGGAATGGGGCATAGGCCAGAGAAAACCCCATTACATTTATCATTTTCCTATTACTTTTGACATTTTCATCAATTTCTTAGGAAATAATGTTTTTATCTTGATGTACAAAATCACACACATTTATGGTGTTGACATCTATTAGTTTGTATAATTTGGTGAAGATCCAGATAAAAATGCAGATCTGACAGACATGTGGGATTGTTTGGTCTTTGCAGAGGTATCGTATACAGTCTACATAGTGCCATTCTAATATATTGCATGCTCTTCATCCAAGGTGTTTGTTGAGCATTTTCATATAATTCAAAGCACAATTGTATCAAGCATGTGGCAATAAGTCACTTCCCTCTTCTCCCTTTTTCTTTGTGCCAAGATGGGTGGCAATAATACACAGGGCATTTACAGGAAGTAAAAAGTGAGGTCAAGTAGATAACAGAAGTACAAGAGCAACATGCAAGATTGGCTTGTACTGTTCAAAGGTAAAGCCCTGCTTTAGAAGGAGAGAACACTCTAGACTATAAGAGAAACATGGATGTTGTTCATCTCAGTTGTAGCAGACACTGGTCATCATGCAACTGCCATTCCAGCCTGCTTAATATGCACTTCCTCATTTTATTGTGTTGCATTACAGGATATGGTGTCATACTGCTCATCATGAGAATCAACTTGGGACTGCAACTGACCATTATTTTCATTATTAAATTAAATTATTTGGATTATTTTTTGAATAATCAATGAATTGCTTAATGTTACAAAATAGTGAAAAAAATGCCCATCACAAGTTCCTAGAAGTCAAGGTATATCTTCTAAAATTTCTTGTTTTGTCCAACCAACAGTCCAAAACCCAAAGATATTCAGTTTACAATGATATAAAACAGAGCAAAGCAGCAAATACTCACATTTAGAAGCTGGGACCAGGGAATGTGTGATAGTTGTGCTTGAAAAATGACTGAATCAGTAATCAAAGTAGTTGCCAATTAATTTTCTGTCGATCAACTAAAGGATTAGTCAGTTACTATAGTATAGTTACACAGTTAATTATTACAGGTAAGAAGGAGTCTCTTGTGCATTAGCCTCTCCACTAACAGTGGTTGGTGCTCTCAGAATAGGACAGGATACTACAAACTGTTCAATGGGCCACTTCTGAATGACAGAACCCAGATAAGTAGTTTATATTATATATTAGTATTTTATTTGTGGTGAGTTGTTCAGAAGTGGCTCATTGAACTGAAGGAAACCTATTTTAAATCAGCCTGCAGCTTGATAAACTCCTCTTGGCCTGGCTGTGTAAATGTATGTTTACCTTCCTCCTGTGAAATTATTATTTTTAACTAAAAAATTATGTGTCAGCACATCCAAAAAAAAAAAAAGAAGATGAAGAGTTACTGCACTCCATCAATAAATACAGTCAGCAAAACTCTCTCACTCACACACACTCTGTCTGTCCCTCTCTGTGTCACGCTGATGGACATCTAGCAGGTGGCTACTAGGTAAATTTCACATTAGTAGCAGCCAGTGAAGCGTTGTAGTCAGGGAACACCTGCCGTACCCAATCTAGCTAAAATGGACAGATGGAGCAAAGGGGGAGAGATAGGTGGACGGGATTATGGCAAGGAGGCGAAGGAAGAATTCTTTTAGTATGGGGAGCGAGGGATGCTATGGTGACATGAAGATATGAAAGAGGGAAAGCATTACTCAGTAAGAGATGGAGTAATGGAGGAAAGAGAGGGGTAGCTAGGTGTGAAATACAGGCTAGAAAGGGAAGCATAAAGTGGAGCAAACTGGTGATCCAGCAGAGGTGTCCTGCCCACTAACTGTCAGGTGAATGTGTTTCTCAAATGCATCAGGAACAAATCTACTGAATGTACAGGTGGAGTGTTTCTTCTTCTGTGTAAAATATGATGCTACAGTGAGAGTTGGAGAAACAGGAAGAGATAGCAAAGGCACAAGACAGATGAACATTTGGTTGTTTCAACACTCAACATGTTGCTTCTTAATAAAGTGAATACATGGTTTATGAGCTGCTCACACATCGTTTGGGTGATCAGCTCAATGTGTAAAAACTACATGCAAGGTGATCATAGGCCTCATGTCGGTTGCACTGTCACCACTCCTACATATTTTGGTGAGAGGTGGATAGGTTCCAGAGGCTCAGAAAAAGAGCGGGTGGTGCTGTGTGCATGCCTGACTAAATCACTGCACACACACACACACACACACACACACACACACACACACACACACACACACACACACACACTGTATGTAGGAACTGTTTTGAAATGTGCAGTAAGCTGACAGCTCATGGTGAAAAGTTGAGAAAAAGGGGGGGGGGGGTAGGAGGAGGAGGAGGAGGGAAGAAAGGCAACAGGCATCAGTTCCTATGGCAACCATCACCCTCGCCCACGGCAACAAACTTCCTGTTCTGCCGAAGCAGAGAGAGAGAGATGGCTGGGGTTGTGGTGGTTTTAAAGCTAAACATAGAGAAGAAAAAAAAACACATGAATGCATTAATGTACATTTCACTCTTTTAGTTATATGTTCAAATTTGCAGTCTATATCTCCCTCTCTCTTTTTCTCCATTGTGCTCCCTCTGCTGTTTCTCTAACTCTTCTCTTCTGGCACGAAGCAAACTCCTCTTCAGGATTCCTTACAGCTCTCTACTGCCCCCTGCAGGCTCCCTGCGCCGCCACCTTCGTCACAATAAGCAAACCACAGCCGAGATCTCTGTCCGTTTTTTTCTCTCTCTGTGTGTGCCCTTTTCGAGGTACCGCTTTCCATTTCGCCAGGTAGAAAGGATGGAAAAAAAGTGTCAGTAGCATAATGTTATGGCAAATACTGTAGTGCAGTTTTGTTAATCCATGATTAAAAATCCTTAAACTGAGCGTGTGTCTCTTTATTAAGCATGACTAAAACCTGACATGTGTCTGTCTTTGCAGTATCTATGTATTTAACTGCCAGGTTAAGTTAAAAGCTTACACTCATGCCTCATTTTCTGTTTGACTTTAAAAAGAGTTTTGATACATTTGAAGGAGTCATATGCTTGTTAGCTGTGTGTCTCTCTGACAGGCTTACACGCCTCACTCCTGTCTGTCTGTCCAGACATATCTTACCTGTCTGCCCTCTGTCTCTCTGGTCTTAAAGCACAATCCCAGTAACAACAGGCAGAGCCTGATACTAACATGCTTCAAATGCTATAGTGACTTTTTCCTTCATCCTGGGGTTTTGTTTTATGCCTCCCCTTCCGTTGCGGTCAATATTTCAGGATTTATCTTCGGATTCCACAATGGAGATAGACATTCAACAGAATAGAGTCATGACAGCCCAGCGTGGGGTGGATACCAGCCCAAACTGTCTCAGTATGTGAATACATATCCAACTGAGCGTGCCTGTTCACCTCAACCCCGCTGTGTCTCACCTCACTGTAGCTGGAATTGAAATTGTAACTGAAGCAGCTATTGTATACATGTGCAGCATGTCTCTGTGGCAAGGTGTAAGACATGTATGAATAAATATTGAACATTTAAAGTTGTTCTGAAGATAATTTACACGTGATGTGCATCATTCAAAACAACTTTATATATTTGCAGAAAAACAGCTTGGTTGCTGGTTTACAGTTCGAAGGGCCTGTTAAAATAAATGAGGAAATCTCAGACTCTTAATGCTAGGATAGCACTTTTCAGTTAATTATCATATTTATAATGAAAGCATATACCTCTGCTCTGCAGTATGGCACTCTGTCAGATGTGTTTAAGATAAAAGTTTGTCCAACAGGTTTTTGCACACAAACATACGTACACAGTTTCTTCATTTGGCACTTGCCATATGGAGATGTATTCTCTGTTTGTATATATTATTAAATTATTTAAATCTTAATTTTCAAGCCAATTGTTTGCTGAAATCTAGCAAGACCACCTCACAGCCAGCACAGCATTCATTTGAATGAGGACTTTGTGGTGCTAATATGCTATAGTTAAATTAATTGAATTGCTTATAGAAAACCTCTCAATCCCACATTTTCACAAGTGGCTAGTGAGGAATAATCAGTGAAATTCAACAAGATTCTCATTGAGATAAGAAGCACGAAGCTATATTAGCTATTCAGTGCCAAGATGCTGATTGCAGAGATGTGATTAAAAAGTTGTGCATGGATCCTAAAATATTGAAAAATAAGTAGCAGATGTTTCAGATGTGATGGAATCCCAAATTATTGGATTCTGACTGCTGAGGCTGCAGTTTGTGTTCTGTGTTAGAAACTTCATCTTTTCAACATATTTGGGTTGTTAATGCGATAAGATGTAAGTTGTACATGCTTGCTGCAACACCTAATGTCTTTGAGTGGAGTTTTGAAAGTGGCTACCACAACTGTACTCTTTTGCCGTGGATGACAATGCCGTAAAATTAGACTTGTTTGGCACTTGTTTGTAATGTCAAGGTCGATACTTTCCTCAGGTTCCGCATTCCTCCTCCTCATCTTTTTCTCTGCCTCCATCCCTTCCACTTTGTCTGAGTGAGTGCTCACCTCCCTCTCTCACCCATGCTTTTCTCTTACCCTCTAACAGTCCAATATTATACAGGTATGTTCCTCCCGCGTCCTCCCTGCCCTCTCACCTCCCCTTGCTGCTCTTCCCCCTCAGTCTCCCTTATTTCCTCCACCTCTTTTTCCTCTCCTCATCTTCTCCCTAGCAAATCCTTTCTTTGTCATCATCTTCCTCTATTACCCTCTTTTCTAGCTTTCGCTCCCTCCCTCCCTCCCTCCTCTGCTCTTCTCTTCACATGCTTTCCATCCAGAAGCTGTGAGCCCCAGTGGTTGGCCACGATGAATGGGAGCTATTTAAACTGCTGGTGTGTGTGTGTGTGTGTATGTGTGTGTGCGTGTGTTCCCAGAGATAGTAAGACTGTGGGTGTTATGTGTTATGACAACTTAGGTTGTTTGTGTTTTGGCTTTGTTTTAGCTTCCGGGGCCTTGATGTATCCAAATGGGTAAACTTTTGCAAATATTACTGTATATACAGTAAACTGTACCCTTGACCTGCGTAGTATATGATTAAATTACACACACCATCACCACAGAGTAAAACCCCAGGCACACACTCTGCTTTTGGCCTTCCATATAATTATGAACTGTCTTATAATTATTTATCTCTTTCTTCTGTTTAGTCCACCAAAGGTCCCAGTGATTGTGTCTGGAGTGGTTACAAAGGTAAGATACACACATACACGAACAGTAGTGAAATAAGTATTATGAGATGGTTTATAACTGGAACATGAGCCCTACAGTGTTGAGAGAAACAAGAGAGCACAATAAATTAAAAATAAATAAAACTGGGGAGAATAGCAGTGGAGTGCCAAATGGAGAAAAAAGGAGATAAAATGATGAAGGGTTACAATAATAAATCAGTTATCTGTTATCACAAATATAGCTTTAATTTTGTATTGTAAAATAACTATAACTATATAATCTATAAATCAGTGATATGCACAGCAGTAATGTAACAATAGAGTACATTAGGACTGTTTTGATACAGTAATAATCATCAACTCTTTATACTATTTGTACTTACAGCTCATTTTATCCTTATATTTTTTATAATCCCAACCTGAAAACAAGATGAAAAAGAAAATATCGACACCCATCGACTGAAAAATTGTCTTATTATATACAGTATGATTTCCACACTCCAAACAATGCACATTGGGTGATTCCTTATATTAAAATGTTGTGTACAGTTTATTGTGCTTTATTATATCTAACAATAACACCTAACAATATGATGAACCACCACCATGTTTTACAACATCAAAAATGACCACAGTTCAACACCATCTCTGCATCCACAAAAATAAACTATAACAAGCTTCGCATAAGCCAGTTGGTAATTTTATTGCAAAATGCTGGATTATGTTAAATGGCACGTTGCTTTAAGTGCATCGGCCTCTGTGTTTGTGTGTTTTTGTAGGTTTTATCAGTCTTGACCTGTCGCTTTGAAAAGTGCGACAAAGTCTGTGAAAAGCATTGTTTGATTATTTTTTGTTAGATTTATTGTGTGTGTGCTTGTGTGTGTGTGGTCTCTCTCTCTGTGTCTCTCAGTGTCTCTGTGTCTCTGTGGGGTGGGTGGGTGTTGAAAAAGTGTCCTTGACTTCTTGGAAGGCTCCATTCCCTGCCTTGTGTGTCTGTGTGTGTCAGACCAGGCAGATTGTTTGCGGAAGATTGCAGTGATATCAGCAAGGTGGCAGGCATCCCATTTATCCCCTGATCCTCCTCTAGCCTTCCCTTTCGCCCCCTATCACTGCCATCAAACCCAGAGGCGAGCACTGCACAAAGCCTCAGAAAAGCCTTTTAGGAGCTAAGTGAAACACTTGTGTGTGTTTGTGTGTAGAGTTTGTGGTCTGCTGGTCTTTCTTTTTTTTTTTCAAATGTAAAAAATAAGACATTTCCTGGCTATATATTTTCTGTTTTACTTTTCTCTCTGAATGGTAGAATGGGATTTTCTAAATTGCTCTCGTCTAATAAACATTACTTGATCTAAGGTAGGGGTGACTAGACTAACTGCACTAGAAGCTGTAATGGGAAAGTATTGCAGGTTGGTCAGGAAATAAACATCTTCCGGAGATTCTTTTTTTTTTTTGGCTCAGATCTTATTCCCTTCTCCCAGCTTGGATCAGTTGTCACCAGAAATGACTGTCCTGTGCTCCCAAAAATACACACAATTATCCTCATGTCATAGTAAAAAGAAAAAAAGTCCTTGACAAAGAAAAATATGTTATGATATGACATTGTTGAAAAAGTCAGCCTTCACATCTTTTCAAGCAAAAAGGAAATGTACATATTGAGTCACATAAAACATAAAAAGACCTGAAAGGAGTATTTTCACTCTTCTACTTTATAAGATTTCTTTCGACATTTTAAATATATTTTAAGACAAAAATGATTTTGAAATAAGTAGTTACTTCTCCAGACAGATGTGCACCCATCTGCTGAAATGATGAAAATGAAGCAGTAAACATGCTTAGCCAATCCCCACAACTTTATTCACAGTGTACGGCAGTAATAGAGTTAATTTGTTGCGTTCCTTCCCATACCTCTGCTTCATTGGGATGGAGGTAGAGAAAAGCCTTGAGCTTCAGAAGAGAGGAGGAGGGCAATTGGAGGTCAGATCCATCCACATCCCGTGCAGTTAGCTGTGGAATTGGCTTTAAATGAAAGAAACGCGCACACTGTAAATGTTTTGTGCCCACCTACACACATACACAGAAAAACTAGTGCACAGCCACACACACAAAACAAAACCAACACACACATAGAGTGAGGATTAAGGTCAAGCAAGGATGGGGTGGGTGAGTAAAGTTCAGCAAAAGGCTCAGAGACGCAGGGGATGTGTGTTTCCATGCGTGTGTTTTTGTAGAGCGTCGATTAAATTGATTGTCTAACTTTATCTATGTGGACATCATAAGAATTCAGAATATGAAGGAACCATGGGTTTGGTTATCAGTTATTCATGCTGGAGTAATAACATTCACATATGGCAACATCAGGACAGATGTCAGCAAAATACCAACTTAACTAATTACTGAAGGCTAGAAATGTAGATGAAAGAATTAAGACTGTCAATAATAATCCATTTAATCATGCATGCGGCAAAGTAATGTGTGTAATCTGTGCTTTAAGCAGCTGTTTTCTAGCTTTAACCAAGCTCACCACCCACTGTTAATTTAATTCATCCACTTGATCTAATATTTTTTCTCATAAATGGGGTCGATATGAACAATGCAAGAGAAAAAAGTGAAAAACAGGCAAATTAAAGTGACCAAAGACCAAAAACCAGTCACAAGCCAGTAAAGAAGAGGGGGGTAAGGAGCAGGTAATAATAAAGGAAAGAAACTGAATAATTGACGAAGAAAGAAAATAAAATGCTGGCAGGGAGAGATGAAACAAAAAAGAAGGAAGGAATTGAGTCATTATTGTAGATAGTTGCTGATTAAAATTCTGCATTCCTCTGTGAATGATCAAATTCCTGCTTTCATCCGATTTAGAAGCAGGCTGTTTATGGGCATTTTTCTTGGAATAAGAGATTGAGGTTGCAGAGCAGATGAGCAGGGACAGATAAGTGCTCCTTACTGTACCCTCTGTGCACTTCAGGGATTTCCTCATTGTTATTATGATTATCAGAGGCAAAGGATTTAAATATGGGTCATAAAGTTCACATAGTGTACGTGCATAGACACAGTTTACACAGTATGTTACTTAGTCTTTCACACGTAATCTATAAAAATCTGTATGAGCACTCCAGTTAATATCCTCTCCATTGATGTTTTCCCCTAATCATTGTAAATTCTACTTGCATTCTAGTTGCATTGCTCTTGTTTCATGAACATGAGCCACGATGAGCCTCTTACTGGTAACAACCACATCATTATGCTACTGTTTAATAGTTAACTGGATGGATATTAGCTGTACTGTGTGTTGTTGCAATGGCAGGTTTGTAACAGGTAAGATGCAGCAGAGCTTGTGGGTGGTATCAGAAAGTTGAGATTCAATCATGATTTTTCCATCTCACAAATATAAGATGAAGGTATTTACAGATGTTTCCCCCTCATGGTTTAAGCAGGTGAAAGGCTTCTAAACTCAAAAAATGATTGGTCTTTTATGACATTTCAGCATTTAATTGTTGCTGTCAAGAATAGTCGTCGTCATAGTCATCATGTAGTTATTATACATGTCATTTCAAGTTTCAAAATACATTCAAAAGTTATTTTGGCAACAATTTCATCTTGTTTAGCAGGCATACCATGCATGAGCTAATTTTAAGGCTAGAGCTGTAAGCTGTAGTTTCTAAACCTTTTGTGTATATCCAAAGGATTGAATGCAGTTAATTTTTGCACTCTAATGTCCTGCTGACTTTGTTCTGTTCAGGGTGATAAGGACTTCACCCCAGCAGCTGCCCAGGTGGCTCACCAGAAGCCCCAGCCTTGTATCCCCAAGCTGCCACCCGCCCAGCACATCAACCAGCACATCCACCAGCCCCGCAAGTGAGCCAGGCAGCAGGCTACAATGGCTATGCTAACTCCACCAGCCGGCCTTCCCAATGGAACACATAGGATGAAGATGTTTCCCCACTAGGCACAGATCTCCTCTAAATAATCAGAGTAATTTTTGTTAGCCTGTTGCGTTACATGTACAAGGAATTTGTCAGCAACAGTTACCTAATGCCAATACAGCCATTGTAGAAGTCCCACTCTTCACACCCTTGCTGCATTGGTGCTGCACTCTTAGTTCTGCAATTTTGGGTCTTCTCCTTAAAAGGCATTGCTTTGACAGTTGTGTAGTCCTAAGATGGTATAAATGGGCAGAGGGTCTTCTAAAATGGCTAACTTTCTTGGATTAAATGAGCTGAGAAATTGACCTTAGATCTGAGTCTGTGGGGGGAACTCTCACTCCACCAATGTGCTGACCAATACCACATCATTGCAACCAGCCAATCACAGCAAACCCGTCAATCAGGCCAACTAACCAACCAATCACCTCACAGTGATGAGCCCAGGCTCCAGCCTTCTACCTATGATCTTCACAGACCAAAAGAACCAATCAACCAATCATGAGGTGGACACCAGTTTCACATTATCACCACAAGCCAAAAAAGAACACGCAGACATTTTCTAAATTGCAAGAATCAGGTCGATGCAAGTGTATTACTGAGACTTGCCAAAGTGCACTTGTACAGCGTGGACCAGAGAAAGTAAAACTAGCCATTTACTTGACAGCATTAACCAATTATGAGCCTAAATGCTGAGGTTACCAGCAACTTTGACAGGCATTCCATTTGACCCTTACCCCCATATCCCCACCACAAATGTCCACCGAAATTAGAGATGTAGTGATTGATCGGCCTGCAATCGAAATCTGGAAGTATTTTCACTCTGGAGAACAAACTGGACATTTTCAGTTTTATAGATGCCCTATAAGGAGAACAATAAGATGTAAAACATGACCCATTTCTGTGTAATGATGTCTGTCATTACCTAAGTAGCTACTTGATGCATGTTGTTAATGTCATGACTCAGGATAGCTACCTACAGTTATAGCAGGGCCTAAACCTGCTTAGATTTTGCTACAGTTTCTTCCTATGTAACTGGTTCTTACCTGTTATTCAAGAAAGAGCCTACCTCTTCTCTGCTCTGCTCTTCTAGCAATGTAAACGGATTTTAGTGCAAACTCAGATTTGCGTGACATGGATTTATATTGTATCTGCTACACACAAGCGCCAACTGGAATGAAAATGCAAGAGAAACTGTAATGAAATCTTAAGAAAGCTAACTACTGTGAAGCAGCTGCAGGATGCTTCGTGTTTACATTAACATTTACCTTAACATCACAAGGAAGTAGCGTTCTTCATTACAAACTATAAAAAACATTGCAGAGAAGAGCAGTTCGGAATAGTGTGAGGCTCTTAACTGTAACATGAAGGTAAAAACATGGACAAGTGCACAAGTGCAACAATGGCCAATTCTACATTCCATAGAAAAGTGATGAAACAAATACTGTATTTCAACCATGTGACGGTTTATCAGTCTACAGAAAATGCAACACATTTAATTTCTACAAGCCAGGGTGTATACAGATATGGATCCTGGCATATAAGAAATCTAGAAATGATACATATCAGCACACACACAAACACACACCACCCTTTTCCTTAATCACCCATTCCCTTATGCTCAAGTGACATTTGTTGCAACACTAAAGTTCAGGTTTCCAGAAAAGAAAGAAATTTATCTTGCCAAGAATGAATGATCTCCTATGTTAATTTAATTAAGTTTAAAAGAGTTTTATTTTTTTTTTCTCTCTTTTTTTTTTTCATGAGTAAATTGTTCAAATTGTACAAATCTTTAGTCATTGAGTGGACTTAGGTATTAGGTGTGGTTGTCATAGTAAATAAAGATGTAGACTATCTTGAAAATTGACATTTTTAGCTTGTCTTTTTTGTCTGCAAAAATGTCTTAATGCTCAACTGAGAGATTTGTCACATAAAAAAAGATGTTTTGGCTCAGTACTAGATATGGTAAATGATTTGGTTCTAATATTTTGTACACTTTAGAGGAAGAAAATGTTTTCAGAAAGTTCAAACTAGTCCCGCTCACCTAGAGTAGTTGAGCATCCCATGGTGAATTAGCACCCTGCACTGAGGGATTGGGGCTCAGCTGGTGTTTTGAAATGAAACAGAAGCATCTCTCCAAGAGTTGTCTGCTGTTTTTCTCTTCAGCACACACACACACAACACTGTACACCAGGTGTTAGTGCATGTAATCCATCTTTACACAAGCATCTGCAACCAGATGTTCTGTCAGCTTATGTTATCCCAATAAACCAGCCAGCACTGGCTTAGTTGGTACTAGTCTCTGTCAGCAAGCTGAAACACCCCATTAAAGAAGACGCAATTTCCTTGACTCTCCATCTTTGTATGTAGTTCTCTCAGAGTGGTAGATCTCTCATCTCTTGCCATGCTTTATTAGACTGATAGGAGGAACGGAATGAGAGTAAGACAGAGCTAATAATATGAGGAAGAATTTCACAGTGAAGAAGATAGATCAAGATGCATTCTTAAATACTCAGAATTTTGGCTTGGATTACATTTCATTACTAGTCTAGCTAGTTCACATCAGGTCAGTATTTAGTACATAACACTGACACTGCCAAGATGAGTTGACTGATAACTATCATCACCCATACAGGAGAAGCTGACAGTCACAGTGCAGATAAGTGCTTTTGAAGAACTAAAAACCTATTAAATTTCATGATTTATGAAATCTGTAAAGAAATAACTTTGTTTTAGTTGGTAGCCTCGCACATTGGCTCAGTGGCAAACATCTGCCCTTGAGCAAGGCGCTGCCCTGTAGGTATGTTTGGGAGGTATATCCAAAAAAGCCAGCTTTTAGAAACCATGTGTCAGCAGGCAAAAGATGTTTTCTGTCTATGTTTTTCTGACCCCAAAACATCTTAGCTCGTCTTCCAACACCATAAAACAGTCAAGGTTATGGCACTTTACCTTCATTACCAAGTCATTGTCATTTAGAGGCCCTTTATTATATTAGCCTTGAGTATACACCACAAGCTGTTGGCCATGTGAACCTCAGGTACATTAAAACTGGCTTTAACTAGCTGAGACTGAAAACCTTCCACAGATGCCTCAGTTTACTCAGTCAATAAGGCCACAGTGGGAGGAAAAGGTATTTATTTCAGTCAGGTCAGGACGTTTTGGCTACAGTTTTACCAAATCCAAACTGTTTACTCCTCCAGTGTCCACTTTTTTTTATATTCCAACCATTAAACAATACCATGAGTGCTACTCCTCAAACATAGAACTGACAGACCTTTATGTAAAACTAATTTGTTTTCTGCAATGTTACTATTGAAAATGTCTAAAGAAAGTGCAGTACTTTTTTTAAATCAAGTTTGGTGTTATCTACTGAGAGAAGATTTTTTTGTTTAAGAGCACTGTTCTCTGCCAAGTTCTCCTGACTTTTTATCAACGAGGGCTCCACCACTCAAACATTGTACATTGTAGATAATTTTGATGCTGATTTAATTTTAAGACATGATCATTTATTCATACTTCTCAGCTTTGCAGAAATGGAATTCATTAAGAAGGACCTACTTTATCCTTGATTGCATCACAGTATCATTTCAAAGAATAATAGAAAAAGAAATGAAAATTATACAGCTCTCATACCTTTAGAAATGGGACAGATTACATTTGGTTCTTGCTAAATCAGTGAAAATGTGGATAAATTCATTGAAATCATAAGGATAATACTTTTGATCATGCATTATTTATAAATAAGGCATAAACCTGGTTTACCACTATTAAATTTGCAAGAGAGAAATGAAACAATTCAGTCAATTGTAATTTGTGATTTTATACTTTTTTTTATACTCAGTTACATAACGATGCTGGTGAGCACAAACACCAATATTGCTAATTAGCAATAAATAAATAAAATAATACTAGGACTACTGTTGAAAAGTCTTTTTTGCTTAGAAAGGTTCCAAACTGAGTGAAATGCCCCAGAAGTATTAAAGGGGCAGCCATGATAAGAGCTGGTCAGATTCACAAAATGCTGAGGAAAGGAGCTTCAATGCTTCCTATTTTATCATCTATAGCATAGTATACACTGAACCTTCCTTTATGAAAGGAAAGGAGATAATGCTGTCCCACAATTCTTTGCAGCAAGGTCAAGGAAAGGTGGCTAGGAAAGGCGATTTTCTTTTTTCAACCACAGCCTAGAATTTCACTCACCTCATAAAACAGGAGCACAAACTTCCTGATCAGACTTTTGTTAGTCAATTAACCACAGAAAAAGCCTTACTATTTGTCAGATATTTGCATAAAAAGTCCTCTGAAAGGCTCCAGCACCACAAACATGGCTACAAGGTCATGTTTAGTGACTTGAATTAGCTGAGGTGATGCCTATAAGACAGCTAGTGGACTGTGACAGCACCCACCTGTCACTCACAGCAGCCACTCCCTCAATTATGCATAACTTTAAACCTTAATAAAATTTAAACAAGTGAGTTGTATTAAAATTCACAGTTGTCATGAAAGGGGGATTAGCTATACAGATTGAAACCATTTTTTGTACTAGGCTGTAAAACATTTACAACTTGTTTCAGCTTTTAAGTTGAACATTTAACATGGGAGTCTATGGGGGGTTGACTCGTTTGTGGAGCCAGCCTCAAGTTCAGCCCATTCGAAGAACTGTAATTTGTAATGTGTAGTTTCTTTCTGTTAAAAGGGAGTTTTTCTTCCCCGTTGCCAAGTGCTTGCTTTATGTGGGAACTGTTGGGTTTCTCTCTATAATAAAGTAAGTGAGTCTTGACCTAACCCTGAAAAGTGCCTTGAGATAAAGTATATAATGATTTAGGGCTATACAAATAAAATTGAATTGAATTGAATCTTCTAATGGCTAGTTCCGGCATAATAATTCTTATCTAGTGGAGCATTACCATCATATGCTTAAATATGCACAATGCATGTTTAGATACACTCTATGTAACATGCAGATATCCTTAAGTGTAGTACCAAAACCAACCAGCAAAGGGCCCAAACTAAGGATTCCTTCCAGTGCTGATCTAGAATCAGGTCATCCTGTCTAAATCCCATCCTGTAGCATCACAGCATGACATAATACATGTCATACAATCAGTGAATAGTGCCTGATTTATTTGGCCACTTCTGAATTTCTGTGAAGGATTTGGGTCGGTGTTGCAGTGGAGGGCGGGAGGGAGAATTGCTGACCAAGCCAGTGGCGCTTCTTAATCTCAGGTTACAATCTAAGCTAACAGCTGTTTGAGCTACAGCGATGACCTAAATATTATCTGATGCATTCAGGGCTAATAGGTTTTGTCTCTTGCCACACAGACACTGTATGAGTGAACTTGGGATAGATGAACAAACTATCAAAACAAAAACAAATTATGCACGAATAACAGTACTGCGAGCATTTACTAACTATAAATATAAGCATGATATCCGTCTAAAGGTATTTCAGCTTCATTCTCTATTCCAAAGAAAACTTACAGTTCACAGAAATACTGTAGAAAATGCTCTGTTTTCCTATGTTAATGTTAAATATGTTAATCCTGCAACCACTTGTTCAGTGTAGAGTTCAGTAAATGTGCAATTTGCTCATCTTTTGTCATGTTCAAATGACTTCCTCTGGGGAGTATCTAAGCAGATTGTCATTCTGAAGTCAGTGGAGTTTATTTGAAGAAACGATTTGGCTACACAGTGCCCTCGTAACCCTTTAGCAACTCATCAACATGTATATTAGATGCACACTCTTGGATGGCACTTAAGCTGCAATCACCATGAGGAGTTAGGACCGTGAAATTGTGCTCTCAAAAATCCCGACAATGTTATATCACTGTTCTCCCTGTGGCTCTGTGTTCAAACTCGTAGCTATTTTTTGCCCCATTATTTTCACAATTCTAATGTTAAAATAGGGAGCTGACCTCTTGCACCATAATGGTTTGGCTGGTTTTTATCAAAGGGGTCCATATGTTAAGGATTATTGCTTCAGTTCTACTTGTACTGTCACATTGACTGATGCTCACCCTAGTTTCTCAAAACTTGAGTTAATTCTTTTGTAATTGTAATTGAAAAAACAACAAATCCCATCATTTTCTTATTCACTGTACAACACAGGCTGGCTGAGACATTTGAAGTCATAATAACAATGGACCATTAATTGCTGGCTCAATCACTACCACATCCAGAATTACTGTAAGCAGAAGTGTTTATTCCGTTCACATCACCCACGAGTAATCATTGCATGATACTCTATCACCAGAGTTAATGTGGTTTTGCAATAAATAGTGCTCCACATTTCAGTCTTGGTTTGGAACATTAAGACTAGAAAACACAACTCTTTGCATATCAGTATGTGAAAAAAATCCATATTGAATAAAAAATAAAATGTTTGTCATCAAAAAGCTTTAAAATCTCTATAAAATATAGTATAGTTTACATTAAAATACATTCATGGGCTTCATCATACAGCAAAACCAAAATCATCTAAAAATATTGCTGTCAAATGACATTAGATTCTATAAAAGCTTATGTTTAACTTTCTCAGCCAATATGACATGCCCATTAGTATTTTCCAGTGAAAATTTTAGAGACATTATTTCATAACATCTTTAATGACCATTTTTTAGGTAGAAGGATGGACACATTTCTGCTGTGGTTGCAGTCTGAAATAATGTGTGTTAATAAGTGTCTTCTGCTCCATCACAGTGTAAAACACTACTGTATTGAGTGCCCACAGAGTAACAAAATATAGTCTTGACCTTCCATTAAAAAGCAATAAATATGAAAAATAAGTTATCTAAAAACATTTCAAGTATCAAATCCCCTGGAAATTTACTGTTTGACATCACAAAGGATGCTGAGTATTGTACACTTCTAATATACTGTCAAAGCCAACCTGCATCCTTTCTTCTAACATTGAACAGAATTCAACTGAGGATTCAAAACTGAGCTGACAAGCACAGCCTTCAGTCTTCTGTCATCTTATAAGAACCCTGCTAGTAATTCTAGGCTCACTCTGAGCTTGACCGATTGTAGAAAAACATTGGAGACTAATCTGTCCAGCATAAAACTAGGGTTAGTGTACATCACATCCTTTGAGGCAATGATATTATTTCCTTTTCCCAGCAGCAAGGTGTCTCTTGGTTACAGCCTCCAGCCGCCTCCTCTCAGCCTCCTCAGCTTTCCTCCTTTCTTCTTTTAGCTCCTTGTACCGCCATTTTGGGATCTGCAGCAGGTGCCCACTTCCATCTTTGGCGCTACTCTTCCTCCTGATCTTTTCTGGTTCATAAGTCGGTGCGGGTGCCTTGGACACCCTTACCTTAGGGATGCTGAAGCCCGGCCTGACACTGCTCCTCCTAAGCACCATGTGCATGGGCAGGAGACTGGTTCTTCGCAATTCCAGTGCTTCGTTGTAAGCCACAATACCCAGGCTGGAGCTTCTGTGTCGAGGCACCAGGCTCTGGGCCTGGAGGCTGGCCCGACGGTCAACTGAACTCTTGGCCACTAGTGTGACCCGGGAGTTCTGGAAGAGTTTGAGGTGGCTGTCCACCCGGTCAGGGTTGATGGAGCGGAGCTCCTTGGCGCGCTGCTGGCGGATGAGCTCAGGAACTGCATAGCGCCGTTTGCCCACACTTGGGGGACTGTCAGGACACACCTGAAACCAAATCAACAGTCTCTGAATGGTTGTACTCCTTATAATATCAGTAGTATAATATCAGTAGCACTGCAGTGGTCGAGATAATAACAGAATTCTATTCAATGATCAGTCTCCCCTTTGATTTTATTGCAGTACTGGTAATCTTGCATAAATAACCTGCTTATCGGATAAAGCTGGCGTTTATTATATCCTTTAATTACTATGAACTAATCCCATGAAAAAAACAGATTTTTTGATAAAATAAAAGATAAATTAGTGGCAGTGGCTTTTAATAGCATTATTACCACAATATTACCATTAGTTTATTTGCACATCACTTCTATTTAGTGACAGAGCGACTTTATCCTACTACTTGTTAAACACAGTCACAATTTGTACACTGATGCAAAAACACAAAATATCAATTGTTCAGTCAAATTTCATGTCTGTGGAAGGTGATTTCCATATTGTACAAGAATGTTTGGCTCCATTGGAGGATAAGTGAATGAGCTGATATTTCCAACTATGCTGTGTATGTACAGATACCACCAGGAAAAATGCAGATGAGAACAGCTTTAAAGATTTTGACCATGAAAGAAGGCTTCCTTATCACAAAGAGCTATACTAATTACTTCACCTTATCTCAGCTTTTGTTTGAAAAAAGCTTGTTGTTAGTGCCTAAGTGACGAACATGGGGATTAGAATACATATGTTCTGGATCTCATGGTATAGTGTTTAATGCTGTTTAATGAATAACTGGATAATAATAATAATACATTTTATTTAAAGGCGCCTTTCTTGGCACTCAAGGACACCATAATGACCAGTAAGCATGATCTAAAGCTTCATTACTCACCGTATGGCAGGCTATTGCAATCAAAGGGCTCCTCATGGCTGTTGTAATAGAAACCATGTGGTCAATCACACCTTCATCTTCAGGGTTGGTGACATTTGCAATGTTGAAGACGTTCCGTACTGTATCAGACAGGCGCTTCAGGCAACCACGGGGCTCCTGGGCTTTGGCCACCAGTGATGCCAGTGGGGGCCATTCTAGACTGGGAGAGCAAGTTTGACATAAATCCACCGGCGCTGGAGAGTTTACTCTTCATAATCATAAAGCAAAATGTATACTTTCACATGATTTACAACTTTACGACTCTTGTTACGACTCTTGTAACTGTTTTTTCTTAATTCCATGTCTCCTATTTTCTTGTAGTGTATTTTGCTATCTTCGCTGCCTCTTGCATTAACCCTCCTTAATCTGCAATAAACTTTTTCACATTAAACTTAGATTTATTACACACTTCTCACACTGAGTCTATACTAGTCCATAACTACATAGCTAGAATGCAGGTGAGGCTTATTTGTTTTCTACAGCAACTTGGCAGACAGCTCCTGCTGGGTTGTGAAGTGGCCCAAGTGAAGAGTCAGAGAAAAGGGCTATGTGCAAAATAAAAAATTCTGTGAGTACTGCAGCGCCCTTGAAAACTAGTCAGTAATATTCTGCTTCCATTCTCCCTTGGAACACAGTTTTGAAACACTGCAATGCAGTGACGAATGAATGACTCTTATTAAGGGTTATGAGATATTGCACAAACAATGTGATCCAGCCATTAGTTTTACCTGTATGTGTCAGAGTACTGGCGGGGACAGGGCCGCTCCATCAGACGTGTAATCACCCAGGCGGTTTCATAACGGCCCGTAAATAAAGCCCACTCCCTGGCAGTCAAGTTGCGGCCACAGTCTTTCGCATTCAGGGCAGCCCCTGGTAGACACAACAGAGAGTTAAAAATGTTAATGAAAAAGCATAGCAGAAGGTGGACACACAAAGATGTGGATTAAAAGATAACAACGTGGAGATAGAAAGATTAGATTCAAAAGTTTGTGTCTAAGGCTGCTATCTGTCTCAGTGTGTTCAGGACATCCTCATACAAATCTCACAGGGCCAGTTAATATATGCACATAATGCAAAAATTAACATATTGATAAATCAATCTAAAGGTGTCATTCCCATCATTAACATTAAACTGAAATCCTGTCAATTAAACCCCCTGCCTCTATGATTTGGCATATAATCTCTCCATTAGATCCACTCTTACAACTAAAAAGAGAATACTCGTATAATAACACAGATCTGAATCACTGCCAAAACTAATTCAAATTGCCCATCTGTCCACCAAATTTCTGAAAATTTGTTCACAGTTTTCTGAGCAGCCCTGATGGCAGAGTAATGGTAGAATAAACAACATTTTGTGGATGTAATCAGTAGAATTTGCATAAAAAGGTAATTTTTAAAATATAGACTTTGACAGTGCAGCATATTAACAGTATGCTTCTGATACTGAAACATTTGCTTCTGCGTATCAAATTTGATAGCTATAGAGTTTTGTACATTTAGTGTAATTATACACATTTGCCTCACCTGCCATCATGAGCGAGCGCACACATTCCACCCGGCCCTGCATGGCAGCTTTCATCAGAGCGGTGAAGCCATGGCAGTTTCTCCTTTCGATGTCCAACCCAGAGTAGTAGTTCAGCAAATAGTTGGTGATTGTTATGTGGCCTTGAAACAGACAGTCATTACTGTAAGTCACCTTTCACAATCTATAAGCATAACGCTGTCTTGGAAAAGACCTGCTAAATGCTATTTCACACTTGTCCACCATATTGTAGACACACAAGATCTACAATATGTTTTCATACAACACACTCATCACTTCTGTTGAACGCTTGACAACACGAGTGCATTGTTTTTTATACTCATCTGTGTGTGTTCATCTGTCTCAGCATTACTGCCATACTGTGTGTATTTGTATCTGTGTCTGCATGTGTTCAACAGTACTGTGAACCAGCCTGTAAGTGTCTGTGTATCAAAGGCTGTGTTTGACATTTGTGTGTGTGCATGGGGAACTTACCTGCTTGGGCAGCAGTGATTAGAGCTGTGTTTCCTTCACTGTCCTGCCAGTTGACATCCAGATACGGACACTGAGACAGCGCTATGACGACATCCACGTAACCTTGGTAACATGCAATCAAAAGCCCTATCTGGGATAGAAAAGTGACAGATAAAATAGAGACTTAAGTTTAGAATCAGCAAAATTGTTCAGGGAAAAACTTGCCAAAGGAGATGAAGTCCAACTGCACTGCTGACATGTAGGAAGTAGTATGAAGAGAAATGTGGTCATGGCAGTGTCAGTAGAAATCCATAAGACCAGGGGACCTTTGTGCATCTTTCAAAACTAATATCCATAAATAAATACGACATGTTATGTTTTCACTGAGACCTGAACCGACTTGAACTCAGTGGAAAAATAAACTGTCTCTCTGTGTGTATGTGTATGTGTTTGTGTGTCTGTGTGTGTGTTCATGCCAGAATAGGCACCCTTTTATGTGTGTGTGTGGATGAATGTGTAAATGTTAGTCTCTGAGTGTGAGTTTATTTGAGTTTTGGAGTATGTGAGTCGTGGAAAACGAAAAGTTGTAAAAGTTGAGTACTTTCCAGAAGGCGCACACCTCATCAGCCAAGACAAACACGTTTACCACCAGAGAGAGAAGAGAGATAGGGTGGAATTTAAGAACACAAAGTTCTCAATTAACATATCATCTACAGTGTATTTAAACATGAATACATGAAAGATTTCTGTTGGAAAGACATGTCTTTCACTAGATGGGTCAGAGCATAAGTGGATAAATTTGGAAATGTTTTTTCACAAATTAATAAATATATGTGAATAATGTAATGAGAATGAATGTGACTGTGTACAAAGTGTACAAAACTTACAAAGCTGTAGCTTAAGTTGCAACAAAGCCAAACAAACAATGTGTTGATCATAACGAATAATTGATTAATTATTAATTGGCTAGCCAGCCAACCCTACTGGGACTCTTTGTTTGTGCTTTTTTAAAACCAGGCGTGCTGGAAATGTCAACCAGTCAGACCTCCTCCATGTCAGAACAAACATAGACAGTGCATGCATCAGTTGCAAGACAAATATTTATGTTTTCTGCTCAGATTAATCAAGAAAGGCTGTAGGCATTTTCATTTTGAGCTTGTATTTTCAATAACAGGAACATTTCTCACTGCACTTTTACCTCTTCATATTACTTGAAGAGGAAAACAGAATGGGGTCAAGTCGACGACAAACATCAGTTCAAAGGCAGCGTAATGTCTTACTGTAGCTGCAGGTCAAAGGGTGTGTCATACTGTAAAAGACATGGTGATAGAAACATCAGTATCAACAATCACCTCCCAGTTTCTGTTAAAATCCAATTGTCCTAACAGCAGGACAAGTCAATAAAGACACCATGGTGTATTGAACTTATTTGTGTATATTTGACACCATGTGGATATGAGAATCTTGTCATGAAGAGTTAAAAATTAGACTTTGCTCGCAAGAAGAATATATGAAATACAGTGTTTAGGTAAGTTGTTACCATTTAGTCTTGGTTCTTGGTGGACACATTGTGTTACTCCAGTAAATTATTCTTTCAAACTCTGGTATGAATGTGATCAAAAGTTATGTCTCACTGACATGAATAAATGGAAGATTGGTACAGATATGACCTGAAGGTGTAAACAAGTTTACAAAGATTCTGCCAACCTCCCCCATATCTACATACTACCCACACACACACACAAGTTATATGTGAATCTCCACATATTGAATATCCGCTCACTAAAGTCAAAATATAAAAACATCGTGCAAAATACCTGCAGTTTAGTCAATACAGTACATCTTATACAAACTTATCAGGTTGCAGATGATTTTAATCAACCCTTAATTTAACCATCATTGAGGCTATGTCAGCATCATGTCACATAAACATGTGACCACATTTTTCAAGACAATGAAAAATTCCCAAAACGTGATGGTCTGATAAATCCTATGATTATAGGTTTTTGACAACGTATGGGAGGGATTGCCCGACCACTGTCTTTATTTGTGTTAATCTGTATCAGACTGACAACATAGTTTCTTATTAACATATAGCAACCTAGCTTTTAATTATCTCTGCAGCCCAGGCTCAGTTAAAACAATGCCTTATAGCATTTACAAGACATGAGATGTTTTTTACCTGTAAGACAAACTGAACTTAAACTTGTGGCTACAACAAGCCAGACCATCAGCCAGCTGAAGATGTAGTCACATCCCTGAGGGTTTTAAGGGGAAGAGGTGGAAAGAGGTCCTGTGGAGTAACTGGTGGATCGTCTAGAAGAAATTCACGTACAATGGCACAGCTCCAAATAGCTCTATCTGGTTAGACACACATGTAGACCTTGTCTGCCTCTTTCTCTCATGTGCACACACACACACATTCTTGGCAACCCTCCAGGCTTGCTGTGGTGTACTTTAGAAGCATGCCCTGCAGCATGTCTGGAGCAATTTCATCAGACAGTGCCCTATTTTCTCTGTGAAACTATCTCTCTCTCACACACACACACACATACAATCATTTAACTTTTTTTTCTCCCTTTCTTGCGGACACAATTTTTCTACTCAGCACATCCCTATCATAAACACAAGTATATATTTTACATATCCATTGCGCTCTGATTTTGATGCACTTTACTAGCGGTTACTAGCAATGTTGGAGTTTGAAGAATCTGACAGAAGGGAACCAGTCAAATGCACACAGCGAAGGAATCGAAAAAAAGGCAATTGTGCGACTCAATATTACTCACTCAATGACTAACGTGAGAGCTAAAGGGATAAAAATAACAATACAATCTGGCAGTTTAATAACCCTAAAACAAGCAGGAGAGCATGAGTGTGTATGAAGTGCATGTGTGTGTAAAAAAGATAGAGATACAGTAAAATGTAAAGAGAGACTTTCAGCATGACAGAGATTCAAATCCTCACTAACAGTTTTCAGGGTAATAATGTATTTTGTATGTAGACCAAATGAAGATGCAGACTAGCCTCAAATGTAACACATATAAATAGAAATGTCTTTATTTTTTGCATTCGTATTGCCTATAAATGTGGATACAAAGCATTTTTTTCACATAGCTATATGAAATTAGCAATTTAAGCTACTATCTGTCCCATTACAACATTCAACATTATGGAGCACCTATTGTGCTGGTTGAAAAATGGGAGCTAGTTATCATCTTAACTTTTTGTTATTTGAAAACAGGTGAAAACATCAGGCCAGTTGAAACCTACAGTTATGTCTTTGAAACTACCATACATTTAAGGAAGCCTATGGAGTTTTTGACCTCTGATCGTGCTATAGAGAAGTTTTCTTATGTGTGGGTCTCCATTTTGTTGTGTATGAAGACGCACATGCATTGGCACAACAGTTTCACACTATTTGACTGATCTGCAGTCAGCTGTAATGTGCTATGATATGCAGCAATGTGCACAGAGGAAGAAGACTGCTAGCTCTTAAACTTTAAATGTAAACAATTCAGAATACATGAGAAACATAACTTTTGCTTGTTCACAGGAAAACTTATAAATATTCCCTGATTATAAGATGACCAGTTGTCTCTGATCTCTGCCCGTAAGACTGTTGAAAGTGATACAGAAAATCATTTTTTATGCTACAGATATTTCAATAATTGAATTACAGCACCGACATCATCAGCTGGTGCCAGGAATTTACATCCACAGGAGGACACTAATACAGGAGGTGCTATTTTATTGCTTAAAAATGTAGTTTCTGTAATGACAATTCTGACCAAATATGTACACATGCCATTTGCAATCCAGCTCAGTGGGCTCTGATGCAGTCTGAACAAAGACACATACACATAAGAATTCATGTCAACTTATTATTAGCCCGTATAGACACAAACACAGGCAAAGACACCAACACACACAAACACACACACATATCCACACTCACTCAGTAATCTGGGGAATATCCAGAGCTAAGAATAGAAAGGCTTATCAGTGAGAGAGACACTGAGAGAGGGGGAGGGAGACAGACATGTGTGTATTTAAAGTTAATGTAAGTTGCTGTAATAATTGGCTCCAACGAGAATGACACAATACCCACTGTAACCCTTAAAAATCATCATAGACACAGGTTTCCCAGCCAATGTTCAACTACTGTATGTTATCAAGTGCATCTTATTCAAATTATGTGAAATCAAGAGAGACTAAAGTACATCTTTGCACTTATAACATATACAAAACTTAGACATGTTTGAAATTGTACGTATCACACCTAATTTTTTTCTCAAATAAGTCCTGGTCTAAGCTAAATCCTGCAAGTCATCCAAGTGACAAACTCTACCTCTACAGGCTGCTGCATAAACCAAATAGAAACCTTTTTTTTGGTTTGTCTTCGTTTTGCATTTTATAGTACATCATTGTGTTCAAGGACAGGCTCTCACACACACACGGGCAAACACAATGTATACTGCCCTCAATCACATACACTAGAAGCATCGCTGACACAGATGTAGCCTTGTAGGCCATGTTTCTGTCAATAGCTTCCCTGTAAACTGTCTTTCTGTCTGCAGCTGAGCTTTCACATGGCTGTATCAAATCAGATATGTATGACTGTCGCTTTGATTTTTCCACTTATCTATATTTTCTGGGAGCATCATGCTTGCTACCATCTGCAGTGCCAAATATCTGACTCTCCCCACGTGTCCCTCATTTAGTCTGCTTGCTTGTTGACGTGATGGTCGATGCGTGTGTCGGTCAGCCATCCTTTCTGTTTGTCAGATATTCTGTGGTTGCCTTTGTCACTTGCTGTTTTAGCAGGCCAGGCTGAAGTGCACCTGTCATGCTTTGTCACCTGATCACAGCCTATTTGGAGAATCTGGCTTTCTAAAGGAAATGTGTGTGTGTGAGAGAGAGAAAGAGAGAGAGAAAAGAGGGAGAGAAAGTCAGAGAGGTAACAGTCAGGCAGGGTGGCCTCATTTAAGTTGATTGGATTCTGTGTGTGTCTGTGTGCATATGAGTGTGTGTGTGCGTATGTATTGAGTTTTGGGAGCATGACGGCTTATCCACTCTACGAGGGACACACACTGTCCTAAACAGGGTCAGAGGTGCCAGAGGACAACAATTTTAATTTGATATGACACACACAACACGTTTCCTAACAGCCAACATTCAGACGAGATAACCCTGATGTCTGTTGACTTGTAAACATATTTTACTTTTTACCACACAGTAACTGGTACAAGTATCTGGGATTTCAAGGATTGTGACATTGACAGCATATATAATTACTATGCTGCAATCATATAGAGGGAGAATTACATACTGTACTTGCATATGAACAACATAATGGCTTGTAATTAAGTTTCTTGCTAAATTTAGTATTAATGCTGTGTGTAGTTGAAACATGGTCTGTTTCATCCTTTCTTCTAAGGGTACAAGGGACAGACTGTCTGTTTATGTCAACAGCTGTTTGTCTGGCTTATTTTGTTGTGACTGTGCTTCCAGTTAATACAGTTTCAACATGTGCGGGTGGCAGTGTAAAGTGAGTTTTATTGCCTAAGTCTGGGCTGAGACAGAAAGTGGGTTTGCAAAAAGGCTCAAATAGGCCTCAGAAAAACATGCTGTAAAACATAATATCGTAAATTATAACTGATTTATGATGCTAATCTTTCTACTGGATAAGATGTGAAACATATTCTCAAATTATCATAGATAGATAGATAGATAGATAGACAAATAGATATTTATCCCCTAGGGGAAATTCATGTGTCCATTAGCTCATAGTTGATAATAATAATAATAACACTAATAATAATAATAATAATAATTAAAAAAAACAGTTAATAATAAATAAACAATAATAATTAGATTAGTCTACATCCTTTGGCTGAGGTGTTGTATTGCCTGATGGCAGTGGGAATAAAGGATCTCCTGAACCTCTCTGTTCTGCAGCCGGTGAGATTATACGTTTGCTGCACCTTGTCCTGCTTATTGTCCAAGATGGCCTCCATCTTACATTGCATGCGTCTCTTCACAACAGTCCTGAGTGAGTCCAGACTCCTGCCAAGCACAGACCCAGCCTTTTTTACCAGCTTGTCCAGTCTCTTTGTGTTCATGTCGGACATGCTGCTGCCCCAGCAGACAGCAGCATAAAAATGTACACTGGCCACCACTGAGTGATAAAACATGCACAGCATTTCACTGCAGACGTCACAGGACCTGAGCTTCCTGAGGAAAAAGAGCTGGCTCTGCCCCTTCTGGTAGATGGCATCCGTGTTCAGGGACCAGTCCAGTTTACTGTCCAGGGGCACACCTAGGTATTTATAAGTGTGCACCAACTCAATGTCCTTTCCTCGAATGTTGACTGGCTGAAGGGTGGGCCTAGACCTCTGGAAGTCGATGACCATCTCCTTGGTCTTGGAGGTGTTAAGAAGGAGGCAGTTCTTGTCGCTCCATTCACTGAAAGCCATCATCAGATCCCTGTACTCTTCGTCCTGCCCATTCCTAATACGCGCCACAATAGCTGTGTCATCCGAGTATTTCTGGATGTGGCAGGACTCAGAGTTGTATTTAAAGTATATACAGGGTGAACAGGAACAGAGCCAGAACAGTCCCCTGTGGAGCCCCAGTGCTGCTCATCACTGTCCCTGAGATACAGTTACCCAGCCTGACATACTATGGTCGTCTTGTCAGGTAATCCACAATCCAGGACGTGAAGCAGGGATCCACCCCCATCCCTTCCAGCTTGTCTTTAAGAATGGGGGGTTGGATGGTGTTAAATCCAAGTGAAAAATCAAAGAACATAATCTCATATAACTACCTGGCTCATACAAGTAAGAATGGGCCCAGTGGAGCATGTAAAGGACAGCATCATCCACTTCAATATGTCCTTTGTAGGCGAACTGTAGGGGGTCTAGTGCATGTTCAACCTGTGACCTCAGAAGGTGGAGAAGAAGCCGCTCCACGGTCTTCATGATGTGTGATGTGAGGGCCACCAGTCTGTAGTCATTTATCTCAGCCAGTTGCCCTACTTTAGGTACCGGTTCAACACATGATGTTTTCCACAGGACCGGGACTCTCCCTGTTTGTAGACTTTAGTTGAATATCCTCTGGAGAGGCTCAGCCAGCTGGGCAGCACAGTCCTTTAACAGCCTCAGACACACACCATCCGGGCCTGCTGCCTTACACAGATTCACGTCTTACAAATGTTGTTTTATGCTGTTTGACTTATTATCCATAACCTGTACTGTATTGCAGATGTTTTGACCACATAAGAGATGTTGGTGTTTACTTGACTTTTTATTATGAAACTTCTTTGTGAACCATGCTGATGTGATATGATCAGGTGTTGACTATAAACCACATAAACACAAAGATTAATGTGGATACTTGACACAAACTGCTGCCCCTGGGCATCCTGTAATGTAAGACACCACACAAAACTTTATCCCTTAAAAATGTAGCAAGGTAGCCTCGGTGGCTCGCCTGGTGGAGTGCGTGCCACATGGGCTTGGTCCCGGCTGCGGCGGCCATGGGTTCAGGTCCAGCCTTTGGCCCCTTGCTGCGTGTCATCCCCTCTCTCTCTCTCCCTGACTTTCCTGTCTCTATCTCACTTCACTGCAAAAAAAAAAAAAATGCCCCCAAAAAAATGTAGCTAGTGAATGTACTATTCTGACCACCATCAACAACAGACTGAGGGTCAATATCCTGCAATGACAAGTGCCAACTCACTGCTGCAGTGCCTTTTATCCAGAACACTGTTGCGTACATACCTGGCCTGGCATTAGTCACAAGCCATTAAGGAAGTTTATTGTAAGGACATGCAGAGTTACGGACCCACAATTAACACTTTGCGACTCTTCCCACCATCAAACTATCAAATTGATAGGAAACAGAGACAAAGGACCCCTCTTCCACAAACAGACCATGCTTTTAGCATGTCCGAACGACACAGAACCAGACCAAAGGTCAAAGGGTCAGCTTCAGAGGATTAAACAATGGACACCAGACAACTTGAGAATATAGGCAAAATCTCCAGTTTGTTACAATAAGACTTTGTCTAATGATATTTGATTGTTTCTTATATAGAAAAGTAACAACAAAAGGACTGGTTAACACTAAGGTGTGAATCCTGGCCTGTCTGTGCCATGCATGAACACACACACCAACCTCCCTTCCTCTGTCCCTCTCTAGATAAGAGTCATAAACTACAACCCACATTCCAAATCCTGGGTAGTGACCAGCAGAACACACAGATCTAAGGAAGAATGTAAAATTAAATATCTAGCTGTTCTGTAACTCATGAAATGTTCCTATGCAATAGTTTAATCCCAAACTTCTATCCCATTGAATGTTTGAAATGTAACATGTAGATTTTAAGACAATATCCTTCATGTGACCATACTGTCAGCATCCTTCACACGAGGTAACACACACTACATGACATCCAGAATGTCCATATTATTATTATTACAGTCAAAGAACTGCTGTGTAATCCACATTTATAGACTTTTAGCTTTGGGAAATGATTATATTGTTGTTTGATCAATTAACCACTTGTATCATGATTAATTCCAGGTTTGAAGGATGTAATATGAAATCAACACTCCTATTACTCCTCTCTGCCATTATTAGTGCAAGTAGTTTTATGATATTTCATTTAATGTTTTGTGGTCATGGTGGTAGACAGATGTGCGAGTTTATAAGTAAACTCTAGAATTAAATTATTCCAAAGTTCAGTGGAAAATGACTCTCTTCTCCAAGTGGAAACACAGGAGACGACGGGTGATGCCCCTGAAACATGCGCCAGCCCCCAGGGGATAAAACAGTCGTGATCAATTCACACATGGTCACAAAGTCAGAAAAGTGCAGAAAAGCCCGAAAGGTGAGAAGAGGTCAGATATCAGTTCAGAAAAGTCAGAGAAACCCAGATAACAAGAAGATGCGAGAAACGAAGCTAAAAGCTAGAGGCTGAAAAGCTGAAGCTAGAAAACGATGCAGAAACTAGAAGTTGAGATCTTTGCTCAAAGCTCAGAGTCCCGGCTCAAAGCCCGGCTCTGTAGCCATGTAAACTTTTAGCTCTAAGCTGCTAGCCACAAACTCATGGCTCTTAGTCATTTTTGCACTTTTCGCGTCTTTTATTTTTCTTTACCACAAGCTCCAAGTAACGTCATTTTTGTCTACATGCACGATCTTTTATTTTTATAAGCCAAGTCAAGACCAACTGAACCAAAACAAAATAAGTGCCTCAGAGTAATTTTGTAACTTTTATATCATCATCAAGTTTTCCTTTTTGAAGATTTTGACAACTTTAGAGTCATCTGGTCAACGCCGGTCTCCTCTAAAGTTATCGAGCCAAAGTGAAGAGCATTAGAGTTCATTTCGCATCAACCCACAAGAGACGCCTCTGCACGACCTCTGCACACCTCTGCACAACCACCTCTGCATGACCTCCTGCAGAGAAGCCGACCAGGAATCAAGAGTGCCCGAGACAGAAAGTCTCCTGGCAAACTCCACCAGAGCTGAAACCGCTGAGACAGTGGCAGAATCCGTCATTGTGTTAACGGGACACGGCCTTGTCTTAACACTCCGCTCATGACTGGGTTGATGTCGAAATATAGCAATATTTAATCATCAAACCTAATTCGTAGATGTAGTGACATTAGCTGTATAGGCATAGTGTATAGCCATAACATATTCTCTCCCACCATTGCCAACTCATCACACTGCTGCTTTCCTTATTATTTTCATCTTTATGATTATTACACCTTGCATTTACTCTGTAGATAGTAGTTTAGTTAAATAAACTCCTTTATTTACACCCAGTTGTTGTCCTGTTGTATTCTTTTGACGTAGAGACTGGAGATCCATTGAATGGAGAAGTCATGGCTTCCGATATGAGAAACTTGGCAATGAAGTAATTCATTGTTGTCCTCCCAGAGGACTGGTGCCCCATTTCAATGAGAGTAAATTCTAAAATATGGCGTTAACGCTACAACACAGTATTCCTACAATCCTCTGTGTGGCAGTTTTGTAGCCAAGCCTAACCTTTGACCTCCCTGCTGAGGAGGAAATCGCAAACAGAGCCAACACATTATTATGCATACATGGAATAATATGGATGAACCCTGCAAAACATAGTTTATTAATTCAACATAGTCTACAAAATGTTGTACAGCTCACTCTCTTCGGATTCACCTCGTGTATCTGTGTTAAGTATATTTTTTTCTTGTTTCCACCTGGTTAACCTGCTTCAACTAAAAAAAGGATATGTATCAGACCTACTTTTGCACAGCCAGACAATTGCAACTGTATAGTATATCAATCCTACTATTGATACATAATACTATACTTTAATAAACTGTAAATATAATTCAACAAATCCTCTACAGTAGTTCCTTTGTCTTCCAAGATTAACAAATAAGTATACTTAAACTTCCCTTTAAACTTCCTACTTGGCCTTGAATATCACACCCCTCTTTTTCTTGCATGTCGTTTTGCCAAGCTGTCTGCTATATTAGGATGTTGACATCTGTCTCAGGATGTAGAACACATATACAAATGCACTAATGAGCTTTGAGGATTCATATCAGCAAGTATTTCCAGTGGATGGGTTGCTTAACCTGTATTGTTTCTGTGAGTATGTGCACATCCCAGAGTTCAGAGGGCATGGCGTAAATGGTGAATGCACTAGCACACATCCTATTTATCTATGCAAACACATAACTTTCTTGCTCTGCATCTCTCACTGCTACACGCACAAATTGTCTGAAAGCATGTTTTTTGGGGCGCTTACCAAATTAATGCCAGTGCCTGTAGGACCCTTGGCCTTCCTTTGGCTTTGGGCAGGATGTGTGTATATGTGTGTGTACATCTTTCTCTTTTCATAAAACAAACATATTCGCACACAGTCTATACTACAGATAATCTCTACTACTAACAATGATAAAGAATCAGGGAGATCTCAACAGAAAAGAAGAATAAAAGAGATTTCTTTGCATTGCAATAATGTCATTCACTTCTATCTTCCCATGAGCTCATCAGTGATTACATGCAGAGAAATAAGGAGATGGGGTGAGCAAAACGAATATAGGGAAGAGGAGATGAAATGGAAGAAAAGACAAAGACAGCTAGGAGTTGCCTCAAGGTTAGGCCTGGGTGATAAAACGATAGTGATATGTGCCAGAAACAAGACACTTCATCAATAGCAATATGAAAATTGTTTGATAGAGAATCCACTTGCTCCTTCCCTGACTCGTGAACACGGCCTACCATATCACTTGATAATGGAGCATGCTAGGAGTGACAAACAGCAGATAATTTAACAGGTGTGTGTGTGTTTAACATCTGCTACGTCTCAAGAAACAACCCACAGGCAGTCTGTGATGGAGAGGTACTCAGCAACAGCACTGTATGACAAAATATCCAACCGGTACAAGGATATAACACACACAGTAGCTACTTTTGTCCTGGTCTTTATTAGAAATAGATAATTAGAAGTCATCAATAATTATCAATATTGAGTGATATGAAAATTCTTATCGTAATAGTGATTTTGGTCATAATGCCTAACCCTACTCAAGGTTAGAGACCTAGATTTGGGATGTAAGGTATGAAAACACAAATCAGCTAAAAAGTTAAAAAGTCCAGCTTCTTCACTGGACCTCTGTAGTTGTCAATGATAGAAAGCTACACTTATATTTAGCAGCTTTATGTGAAGGTATGAAACTGCGTGCTTGCTAACGGGCAAACTTTCTCTGGATAGACGGTAAGAAATTATCCCAGCACAAATACACTGAGTCAGAAAAATTGTTCATGATAAGAACAATGTGATTCAGTATAGAACTCATTGCCAACAAATTCAATTACTATTAATGAAATGTTCAGATGAATAAAAACTAGTCTTGCATTCCATAAAAATGGATTTATCTCTTTCTCCCTGGGCTGCAGTGCTTTGGTGGGAGTGGCCTTTATCCACCAGGCATAAAGGGATACATAATTGATGGCACAGCAGATAAAACTTCCACTACTTTTTGGAGAAAGCAGTAATTGTTTTGATAAATTGTCTTCAGTGAAAAATATGAATTTTAGTTATTCAGAGTCATTGGGAAAAAAAGTATTTAATAAATTATTTAATTAATTCTTATTATAATCTAATTACAATGAAAATACTCTTAAAAATGATAATGCCATTTACCACAAATTGAGTTGAAATGAAGAATAAGAAAAAGCAGTTAGACACACACTCATGTATACATAAATATGTCTGCATGACCACACACCCACACACAGAGGATTTGTATGTTCTGCTAACCTTGAGGACTTCAATGTTTCTAAAGAGCTTGAGGGTGCTTGCATTCCCAAATTTGAAGTCTGTCATCACACAAACATACAAAAACATGTGAGCAAAAATTGTCATCTCATTATAAAAATCAAGTGAGCCAAGGAATTTGTATTGGATTTGGAATTTCAGAATAAAAGCACGTACATGATTTAAAATGTAATTTTCAAATCAACTGGCAACATGATGAAAATTTCTCTACTCAGTCTCCTTTAAACTTTAACTGGTTGATTATTGACTATTAATTAGGTTAATTATTGCATATAAGTTACAGATACAGACCTATTGAGATATTTATGATGTAATGTAATGTTGTCAGGAAGGCTAGTGGCCAGCATTCATTCATAACACAGTTTAAGACATGATATGGCCTACATTAAAGGTATTAAAAAGAGGTCAGACCGGGTACTTTCCCAAGACCTGGAAATTGATAAGTAAGCCACTGCAGCTAGCACAGGCTGAATTATTTCAATACCTATTAAATCTGAGACTCCTTATCTGAACTTTTTGCACTGAGTGACATGAAGGTGATGATGAAGGCTGTCTTACCTGATGTGTTTCAGTTTGGTAGCAATACACAAAAGATTTAGTGTCCTTGAGCAAGACAACTTATTATTGGTTCCATAACTTCTAAATCAATTATATGACCAAACATACTATGATAAGTAACTGGGGCCAACTACTGAACTAAAAACTTGACATTGTGTTCTGAAAATGGCCAATTGCTCTTGTGGTAAATACTTGTGGTGTGAATGGTGTCAAAGCTGAATACTGAAAGTATTAGCTGGGCCTACTTGTGTGAAGTTACTCCAAGTAGTCCTGACATGTGCTTCATACCCTGTTGTTCCTGTCCGTTTCCTTGACCTCTTCCTCCTTGACTCCATGTCGTATCATTATCCGGACGATAGCCGCGTTGTTTGTGCAACACGCCTGGAAAAATGATAGCGGCTCCGGGCTTTCCGGAGACGGGGTGCGTTCTGAGTCCGCGAACACATCATCTGGCGGGTAAAAGGAGTCGTCTGACGCTATGCTCCGACAGTCTTCCAAGTCCTCAAAGTCAACTTCTTCGAATTCATCATCGTCCTCCTCATCTCTATCGTCGTCATCGTCCTCTTCGCATGAACCCAGGTAGTCCTCGTCGTCAGAGTTGGACAGCGGCTCCTCGGCTATGGTCGGATGGACTTGGGAGATGTTGCCCGCGACTTTTTGCTGCTGTTGAAGCTGTTTGACCCGGACCGACGGGGCGCCTCCTCCATCCCTGTCGTCCGTAATCAGCACCATCTAACCCCTGAGCCTAGGGCACCGTCCACGGGGTAGAGTGCAGTCTGGCACGCGGGGCGCGGGCATGTGACTGGCTGTCTCTCCAAGACAAGACGCTCGTGCAAAAAAGTCAGTCACATCGTCTGCGCGAGCATAAATAAACAAACTCCTTAATTTGTGGTGTCGTAGGCCTATATACTAGTTGAGGTTGTTGCGCGTGCAGTTACCAGTCGTCATCTTAGAGTTGTTGACATTATTCCCATCTGAGCTCCCACAAAGTGAGATCTCCACGCGCGCTGTCAAAACGAAACCTCGTTGGGTTGTACTTAGTTTTCCAGTAAGGGGGCTTATGAATGGAAATACGATTCAGGCTTTTCAAAAGAGGAGCTACAGCAAAGTACACGACCGTCCAATGTAGGGTGGAGAGAGACAGCAGCCTGTTAACCCATAGTCACCAAATCCGATTATTTGTGACTGCGACCTCTCTCTCTCTCTCTCTCTCTCGCTCTCTCTCTCTCTCTCTCTCTCTCTCTCTCTCTCTCTCTCTCTTTGTGTCTACTGATAAGGGATTATTTCTACTCTCTCTACTGGACGCAACCCTTTAGTGAAACACTAATATTCCTAGAATATTAATATATGGACTTAGACTATGTTTGTGGTTTTATGTGTATATTTATTGGTATGACAACATGATCCTTTTTTTTCCTATTATGCAAATATCAGTGTTTGATACTGGTAAAATTCTACAAAAGGCCTACAACTTCCTTATGTAGATTGATATTAGCATAACAGAAACTGCTACACCCCCCTTGCTCCTTTCAAGTTGCTCTTAGACAAACTGAAGCCATTTGTCTCATGGCTCCCTCAAATTGAGTCCAAATCAAAAATAAGAAAAAAAATAAGAATATAAAATGCAATGCAAAAATAAGAAAATGCAATCAGACATACTCACATACACGTAAATATCTGTCTGCATGATCAGGCACAGAGGATTGTGTGTTCTGCTAACCTTGAGACACTTCAATGTTTTTAAAGAGCTTGAGGGGGTTGCTTGCTCTCCCAAATCTGAGTGTTTGTTAACACATAAACATACAAAGTGTGTCATATACAGCATATATATATATATATATATATACAGTATACACTGTTGCTCATAAAGTTGGAATAAAATATTTTTTACCTCTTTCCATGAAATGATTGTGACAATGTGATTTATTTCATTTCACCTGGGTAATTGGGAAACATTATGTAATCATAGCACCTGTTCAAAAGGGATTACTGATGCATTTAAATAGGATTAAACAGAGGATTGTTCCAACTTTATGGGCAACAGTGTATATATATATGTATGTATATATATGTATAGAGAGAGAGAATATATATATATATATATATATATATATATATTCTCTGTATCATGCTCCCTCTGTACAATTATACAATATTGAAAACAAAATAAAAACCATGTTCTCTTTTCTTTTTAGACATATAAAGTTATGGCACATCTGACTCGTGAAGACTTTCATAGCAAAAATCAGTATTTACAGCCTATCATTATGTCATTTGATTTGAATATCAAATAAGGCATCACTTTATTGTAAACTGATTTGGACATAATGACTCTCTCTCTCTCTCTCTCTCTCTCTTTTTCTGTTTTTTGGCCACTGGCCAAGTCAGATGTAGGTTGGCCTTCATTACTTGGTGCTGAAGTATGAAGCGAGTTGGGTTTGTGTGTGTGTGAGTGCATGTTTTTTCTTCTGTTCTATTATATTTTGTTACCAAGGATATCTATTACCTTATCTTCTTGTTTTCACTATCCACATAATATACTGTATATAATCAAAAACAGGGTAAAGTGAGAAGAAATGATCATACTGGATTATTTTGTTATGGCCTATGCTACTTTATGTATCTATCTAAATAGACAATGTTTTGCTTTGAGTTTTGTGTAGTCTGTGGTGCTCCAATATTTTGTTACCTATAGGTCACAACCATATTTACAGACGTGAAACCTTGTCTCTCAGTAATTAATAACTTGAGTTTGCTGACATCACCTGCTGTGGAAAAACGAGTGCATAACAGTCCCACTGTGTACCCATTATTATACCTTCATCTACCCCCAGCTGAGTGCTCTACTCTCCTGTGGCTCCTCCATCTCTATGATATCACCCTGCTGCTGTGTGGGTGACAGTCAGTGTTAGCCACCTTAGAGATATACTTATCTGTGAGAAGTTTCACTGTCTGGTCAAGCCGCAAACACAGTCACAAAAGAAATGGATGATAAATTAGAATTCCTCATCTCCAGTTTTAGAATTAGTTAAAAGATATCTAATGAAGTTAGAATTCAGGTTGTAAGTAATCATCTTTTTTTTAGATGTAAACACCTCATGCATCTGGCTTCAATTCACTGTTTCATTAATTTAACCCATGCACTTATGTATAACCCCGGTGTGTGTAGATTTTGAGTCACTGTAATGCATGGTGGGCCCTAAAAGCTTTATAACATTGAAATTACAAAAAGAATATGTGCTCATGCAACAAAAGTGTCAGTGGAAATATCGGGTCCAGAAAGATCCAGGGGCTCCAGTTCTAGAGCCAAAGATACACACACACACACACACACACACACACACACACACACACACGTATATATAACTGAACCATCATTATTAAAGTAGGAAATGTTTCACAGGTTTTACAAACATATGGTATGAAATTTGCTCATATAATCGACATTGTGGTGTTTATAATGCCCCTTACAATATGCAGTCCAAACCAATGCCCTTGATCTATGACACTAATGTAAAGTAAAGTTATGTTGTGTTCCAGTTTGTGTTCCGGTTTCCACCAGCAGTTCCAGTGTTGCTCAGCGAAATGTTCAGTAGGATAAAGCTGCCACGAAGGCAACAATTAGCTGGTTGTAAAAAGGAAATTGCCTTATATTGCCTGGCAATAAACTGGTGTTTTGGAGGATTAAAGTGAATAACCAGAGTCAATTAAATTGCAGAAATTCAAAATTGTAGAAAACTCAGTATTACAAATTCTAACACAAAACACTGTGAGCACCCTGGAAAGCAATTAACAGTAAAGAAAAAAAAATGAACATGCCATTATACTTGCCTTTATACTCAAAAATACTGCCTCATCCATTTTTGTTTTGTTTCGTGTTGTATGATGTGTAAACAGTTGTATTATAAAGTAAAATTAACACTGTGAGTTGTGTTAGTGGGCCCCATTTAGCCCTGACAGAATGGAAGGAAATGATTAATACATAGTGAAAAGACTGGCAGTTGATTTAGGATGAGAACTCTTCAGTTCCAAGATGTCTCACAAGTTCACTTTAGGTCTGAGGCCAGGTACAGCAACACAGCTGGTGGGAAATTTGTAGTTCATTCAAGGACTCCTTAGGAGAGCAGATGCCTGCTCATATAAAGACTTGATCCCCTCCTCATATGTCCAAAGTAAAATATCACCACAATGCACATGCTGCTGCATTGTAATATACCGTCCTGTATATCGGTAATACTGTATGCATATTCTGTGGTGTGCATATGTAGTCATGTGAGAGTAAAGCACACTGTAAATAGCACATTAGCAACACCATCACTTGCAGAGCCAATTGCATTTGCTTAACCTGGGCTCAGAAGAAAAATCTAAATCCCAGGACAGATAATCATGAACTGATTGGAGCCCTTCTGTGAACATGTGAGATGTAAATGGCGAGATTTATTCTGGGTCCCCAAACCATTACATATTCAAGCCTCTTTCAAACGACTATACTTAGCAAGAGTACAGCACTCCAAAATTGTTAGATATTAAAGTTTTGAGGCAGATTCAATGGGCCAACAAAAACAGGACTGTGTTGCTGTTGTACTTCCTCTTTGTTACATGCTTGTTTTCATTTGAGTTGATATTATTAGTCTGTCAAGCTTTGGTTGCTCCTATCATGAAGGAAAAAGTGCTCTTTGTGGTAACAGTATCACAGCTGCAATCGGCTCTATCAATTTTTCTAAGCACGCTACGACAGGAAGGCTCCATGTAATGTTATCTTTCTCTGCATCTTGACCAGCGTTCAGCCTTAACCCTGCACACTACACATGCAATAACTACAGTAATCCCGGCATGCTGCATGAGCAAAGCATTTCTGTACCTTAACTCTATGTTTGTAGCCCTTATAAGCCGTCATAAGCAGAATGATCATTGGGTTGGCAAGCAAGGGCAAGCAAAAATGTTTGTTGGACATAATAGTACCTTATCCTAATAGCCACGTTAAGTAGCCTATGCTCTACTATTGAGAAGCTCTCTTGCACACATTACTTGTACATGGAAACACTGTGGCACAGACTCTCTGACCTTAGTATCACCAAAAGAGTTTTAAATACTGTATGTCTTTGACCATAAGCATGAGTTTTTTTAATTAAGAAATTACTGGATTGTGAAAGCCCAACCCTCTAATACACTTCTCTAATATGAGCCTTCTCAATAGATCCTATATATCCCTGCATCCCACATGTACCTCATGAGCACAACATGGCCTTGCAGCTGGTAGGTTTAGACAAGCTCCTGTATTCCTTCCCTCATTCAGTCGTTCATTTATTCCCCCCAAAACCACAAGCGTCCATAACACTCCAACACACCACGGTTTCTTCTGTGGCATACCTGGAGCAGGAGTGCTGTACAAAGATCGTCTATGAGTCTCTTCTTGACACAAGCACTTAACTGTTAGGTTTGTGTATGTGTGTGATGATGAATTGAATGTGTGACCAAAATCAAGCGTTTATGTCTGTTTTAAGGATTTTGCTTGCTTCTACGACTATTTTCCTGGAAATGTTGTTTTTCTCCTCTTCATAGCAAAGGCCTAATGTACTGATCATTAATAGCTTGATTGAAAAGTCCACATTATTGCTTAATCAGTTAATGAAGCCTAGGACAGGAGTTAAGGACAACACTTGAATGCAGTGACAGACAAAGCTTTTGCAGCCAGCTGAATATGAGAAATTCAATACTCCACAATTGTTAATTAACTAATTTTAATTAGCCTGCAATGGCCCTCAATTAAGTTATTTTTGTGATGTTCATGTGTGTAAAAACAATGCCTGGACAAATCAACCTCATTCACTGTTACCATATTCCACAAATGCTATTAAAACACAGACAAAATCAGTAATAATATTAAATAGAGACACAAAAAACATTACATAGAATTTAACAATCTATATGTTTAAGAAAATAAGGTCCTTTTCCGACGAATGAGACAAAACAATTAGATGTGACAGCAGTATTACTACATGATAAAAGTCCAAGTCATCTTGCAGAAGAACTAAAGTCTGTCCTCTTTCGGACAAGCACACACATAACCTCACTGTAAAAGTGAGGCGGAGTGGTGAACGCACTGAGGAGGTGTCTTAAAATGCTGCTCTTCCAATGGCTGCAGGATAGTGGCTCCAAGAAACACCAGAATGTGTTGAAATCAGTGGAAAACTCCACCAACTTCTCTTGAAATACAAAGTAATTAATTTTTTTTCACAAGGAGTCTGAGTAATTAATTTTACATCTGCTCATGTGTGTCACAGGGAGATTATGAGATCATTGTTCCATTAAGAAGATAATGAGGCTTAAGAGAAAAGTGCTGTAGAGGTGATTGCTTGATTGACAAGTGCCTAACACAGGCAGCTATAGTGGTTTTTCCTTGCTTATCCCACCTCATCTTTAAGATGGTGGTGAATGTGAGAAGAATTCTTGGTTTAAAATGTCTCTTGAGGAAAGTATGGGTGGTGTCAATGGCATTAAATCCATGTCTCTAGCACATTAGTACATCAGATACAGTGTAGTAACAGGCATTTTCTCTTTAGATTTATTTCTCTCTTCTTTCATAGTTCTTATTCAGCTCTTATGTTGCTCTGGCAAAGTTTGATGAATCAGGAGGAGTTGAGTCCACATCGTCCCAATGGATGAAGTCCAGAGGTTTAATCAACCCTTGCTGAAACTCTCTGTAACATATAGTATGCTGTTAGAGATCTATGACATTTTTTTACAGTGCAATCTGTAAGCACCAACTGAAAAACTAATGCAAAATTTCCCACATCTCACTGTTAACAGAAAAAATCATTATAGTTAATAAGGTTATTATCAGATAACTAATACAAAATAATAGATACTGATACAAACAGCCAAGTCTACCAATTAATTCTAAATGAATTAAATCATGTAAGAAAAAATGTTTCAACAATTTCCTAAGAAATGCTGTCAGCAAAATAAAGTGCAACTATAGTGAGAACAGTAACAGTCGCTGACTGATAAAATCCATGTTCTGCAACTTCACAATACATCATGAATCATGTTTTCCTTTATCCTTACCCTGAAATCTATTACATAGCAGCTACAAAGAGGAATACTAAAAGGGAGCCTTTCTGTCCACTCTCTCCTCTCATGTCTCTTTCGCACTGTTCTGCTACATTCACCGTGTCCCTGGAGATGTGATGTTATGAGCAAAGCTTGAAGAAACAGTTCAGGTTGTGCAACAGGGTCCCACCCTGGAAATGAGATTGCTAAACCACTAACATCTTTGCAATGGCATCATGTTTCTTTGGAGCTTCAACATCCTACAACAATGGAGCATACAGCTGTACAGTAAAACCATTGTACTAATGCATGCAGCTAAAAATAAGGTTAGTTACATAGACATTTGAGGATAGGCTTACAAATGCTTTGTAACAGAAATCAAGTAGTTTGGTTTGGCACAACACAGTTTGTAGATATTGATTTTGAATTTTAAATCTATGCTTGAAGCAAGAGACACGTGCCCAGGTGGAGAAGGATGTTCTGAAAAAAGCCAAAACAACATTGTACAAGTGAGGATCCACAGTATTTGTTCTTTTTTTTCTGTTTTACTACATTTATTACATTATATACTGTTTGTTTTGCTTCTTTTGCCAACTGTCTATAAGTCAGTCAACAAATAAAATTGTGTTCAAAACACAAGTAAAATTAAATTGATTCCTTAATTTCTGTCATATAATGTTACAATGTCAGATGTTCATGTTTATATTAATCATGGCCAAAGTTTCAAATAATCAGGTAAACCTATATAAAAGTAATCCCTGTGAGACAAAAGCTCAGGTGTCAGACTGCTCTGAACACTAAGTTTCCAATGGGTTTTTCTTCTTTGGTAGAACAGATTACTTTATATGTTCATTCTGAGCTTATCAATGAGCGTAATAGGTCCCTTTATACAAAATCCCCACCAAAACTCCTAATATTGAGTCAGGTTTGTATTCACAGCAGTAAGCAGTGTTCAGCCTTGCAAACTCAATCACAACAGTGACTCGGCTACTGGAAAGCACCAGCTCAGGAGCAGGGACTTTTTTGGGGAAAAGAAACCATAGCCCTTGAGCCAAAACTGGAAGTTCCTGATTCCTAAAAAAACATTTCTGGAAAAGCTACTGCAGTAAAAAAAAAAGGGCAAAAAGGGTCCAAATCTCTAATTCTCTAAAAGTCTTAAAAGTCTCTAATTTTGTTTGGCAAATTAATTTTATTGTGTTTAAAACTTCTTGGAAAATCAGAGGAGTGCAGTTTAAAATTCAAAGTTTCCATTTAACTTTGTAAGTAAGGTTGGGTCATCCACATCTTCATGTATGAACTCTGAATGATAGCTTATGGTTATATGGTGTTATTTCATAAACAAATTACATTATTAGTAGAAAATGATTTGTGTGTGTGTGTGTGTGTGTGTGTGTGTGTGTGTGTGTGTGTGTGTGTGTGTGTGTGTGTATCCGCCACCCCTAAAACTTACAGCCAAATGTGAATTCCCACTGATCCTGTTTCCTGTCCTGCCTGATGGGATACTCAAAAAATAACATAGCTTACAAGTCTGTGTGTGTGTGTGTGTGTGTGTGTCAGGGTAAACATCATGTTGTCCCCCTGTGACCTACCACAGATTATGTTCTCACACTGACACATGCAATAGTGTCCTTTTAAAAATGTGTAAATGTAAAAAGTTCAGATAGACTGTGAGACTGACTATGTATAGTGCACGTGTGTGTTTGTGCCTCTGAGATTTTTTCACCCTGACTATTGTAATAAACCTGTCTAAGTGTGCATTTGTACTTACCCATTTACAATATTGCATGGGGGAGTGAACAAAACACAGAAGGTTTTAGGCCTTTAGCGTCAGCTGAAAATCATGCTTTTATGCCCCAAGAGCTTATGTCTGTCTTTACCTCTCCTCTTTTTCATCTCCTGGATGAAATGAATACACTTAGGCCAAATGCAGTGACGTTGCAAGCTGATAGGTTGTGTGCACGATAAGTGAACTTTGGCTAACCCAGACATAAGGGAACAGGCAATAAAAATCATACGTACACTCCACCTGACAGTCTGTGTAAGGCAGCTTTGTGCCTCTCTTGCTGCTCATTAAAAGATTCTAACCTTACTCAATGTAGCAGCCTCGTTCAGCTGGACAGTGATGAATAATAACCCACTGTGCCTGATGCTAACAATTAATTGAACCAATTTCTAGGTAATGAAACAACAGCTGTGCTTGAAGGAGCATTAGTAGACCCATTTATTAATTGAACACTGTCATGTTATTTTACTTCTATTCTTTCCTTCCTGTCTTCCATTGCTTTCCGTCTCTCTTTCCCTCACTTCCTGCTGATGTAGAAGTTGGAAACCTGAATCATGCCGTTCTGCTTGTTGCTGTCGGGCAAAGACATCAGTGCATCAGGGCAACAACTCTACTCAGCAGCATAACTATTTTCAGTGAACAGTGAATATCACTAACATCATCTAAGTCCAGCTAAGCTCTTAAACTGTCTGTGCTTTTGAGCCTACTTCTTTGACAGGCAGAAATGCTGGGCCTAGCTAAAGCAGTGTTCAGCACACCTAGTCATGTTCAGCAGCACAGTCTATACTGGATAAAGTCTAATGTGCTAAAACGTTAAGCTAATCAAATCCTCAGTTACGTGTTTGCTACCTTAAGTGACTAAATCGGGAATATTTGAGAAATTAAGGAACAAAATATCCAGTTCATATCCATATCCAACTATACTTTTTGGAGTTTTTATCAAACAAGGTTTGACCGAGTCAAGTTGCCTGAATAATACTTAGATAGATTAAATATCAACTGACCCCGATGACTGAACATCTTGATACACAAAAGAGTCAATTAAGAACTTTTTATGAGATTCGACAGCAGCTTTATCCAAGGGGAACATATTGAAATGAGAAAAATAATTAGGCTGTTTGAAAATAGAGAACTTGGAAGCAAATCAATTGATGAAACAATTTGCCCCTTTCTGCTTATTGCAAGCCAGACAACTATACTTCTGAAGAGAATACATACACACACACACACACACACACACCGCACACGTAAATGACACTTACACTTGTGGCTGCAAGCTGCGGAGGAAGTTGTCAATGTGGTCCTGCGGTATGTCCCCGTCCAGATGAGCGAGGTAAGTGTAAAGTTTGACAAAGACGTTGAATGGGATCCTTGCAGCACCACCCTCCTCATCCTCTGTCAGGATCTCACAGGCAAGCTTCAAGGAACTCATGAGGGTCTGAGAGAGTGTATATATAGACACAGAAAATGTGACAGTGGGACTTACTCAAAAAACAGACAGAAAAATACAAAAACATGCATTCAACATTCAAGGATGATCACATCCCACAAGCACACACTACAAATACACTTACATACACACACTAACTCACAGATTGTTAAAAAGAAAACCCTAATCAATACAGAACAGGACTGCCCTCATGTGGTTAAAGCACTCAAGGACCCAATTTACGGTAGTGTGATTTCCAAACTACGGACACTGAGCTTGTAATGTTGCTCATTCTGAGCTGCATTTGCTTTTGCAGTGTAAGTCATCATCCACAAAGTTCTCCATGCGTAAAGATATTCTCTTTGATCTGACTCCGCTGCTCTATCTGCATCATCTGAGCAAAATCCTTCGCTTAATAGCATTGCAAAGATTCATGTAGACAGAGAAAGATTTCTGGAGTCTGGGAACCCTAATGGAGAAATCTAGATCATAGATCTGGATCTAGTCAAAAAATTTGAAAGTGTGAGATTAGCGAATATTGCACTGCTTGTGGATGTCCAGGTGTGCTTAGCCTCACATTAGGTTTTAAGGCTCAAAAGACATGGTATAACATGGTATTTGCATTTATATCTGGCCTTATATAACATCTCACCGCTCCCAGAGCACTGCAGCCCAAGGCAAAAAACTCCATCCAGTCAATTTCTGAGCTGAAACTACCCAGTGACAGCAGGTTCTCCAGCTGATCCATTGGTAGACACAGACCTTTCCATTTCTTCTGTAGTTCCTCCTTGCTGCATGTTTGCCAAGAGGACAGCTATGATTGGGTACAGTAAGTAAGGGTTAGGAGAGTTGAGGAGAAAAAAATCAGGTCATCTAATTTATCAGATGACGAAATAAAAAGCAATATTGGTTCTGGGGAATCTGGCAGCTGTGGATACTTATGATCTGTTTATCAGCAAGCTTTCCTATACTTATGGTAAACCTTTATATATGGGAAGCTATGTAATTAAGACACAGCAGGGATAAATATGAAAGAAGAAGAGTTCTCTCCCATTCAAAGCTGGTAGATTTCTGAGGTTTTTTAAAATATCTATAGTAAACACAGATTAAAATGTTACAAAAAATAACTCTGTAATATTAATATTACTGGGACACAAGACAGAAAAAGAGCGGCATCCAAGTTAAGACTGTGTTGACCTCTAAGAAAATATTACTTGTCAGTAGATGCCAATAGATGCCCCAGGTGATTAAAAAATAGGTTTACAAAAATATGAAGCTTTAGCAATCCGTATGGGGAAACAGGATCACTGAAATATACAGATACAGGAAAAAAACAATATGTGAAAACAAAAGTGGATATTAAAGGTAATACACTAATAATTACATTCAGAGAAGCATATAAGGTAATAAATTACAAGGTGTATCCTGTACAGGACAAGCAATTTAAAAACAGTAAAGCACACTGGAAAATAAGCAGTACATTAAATATATTACTTTTCTTCCAGCAGCAGCAACATGAAGAAAAATATTATGTCATATTATGTATGATCAGTTCTATGAGGTGTGGTCTTGCTCCAGAGAAAATACCTGTTTGTGAAGAGTCTTAAGTAGACCTGGTGTCAGCCCAGTGCCTGTCTTCTGGGTGGCAACATTCATCTCCAACCTGTCCTTGACAGGCAAACACTCTCCTTTAGACAATGCATTGAAGTATCTGGGAGAGGGCAAACACACATTATTAGCACACATATTATTTCACCCTGTTTGTCAGTCATCTCACCTGTTTCCTAAGTATGACAATAAAACACAATGTAAATTGGAAGTTGGTATTAGTCCAATTTAACGGACTAATGGGTAGCATCAATTAAGTCATCATGTGTTGTTGTTTTCTTTGTCTGAAGTTTATTTATATTTTCGAAAATGCAAGGGCATATTGTGGCTTATCTTCCTTCACAGTTTAAATAACATTTTCAGTGAATTTAGGTGTTACTTTAATAGCACATAAACATCTTGTAACCCAGGAGATTGCCTTTGTTTCACCATATGGCTCACTTTATTGTCCTTTGGTGTAAACACTACCAAGCTACAATAGCCAACAAAATAGCAGAGAATATGACAGTCCTTAGGGGTACAAAAAATCTTGAAATATTTAAATTTCATCCGCTACTTTTAAAGTGCCTTTTCTTTGTTGGAGAAAGTCAGATAGTTTAAACGCTGAAGTAACATGGAAGCTCATGGGATCCAATTATAGCAAGTCAATGCAAAAATGAAAGATGCACAGGTGAAAAGGGCCTGTCTTATTGCACAGTGATGCTGCCTGGAGAAACTGTTTATGGTACTGTTTAAGAAATCAAGATTGGAATAAAACACAATCACGTCTCTTCTATCTGAACCACTGCTGACAGACATTAAGACTTACGCCGCAGACCAAAGCAGCAAATCCACGGGCTGTGTTCGGATGGCTGCCTTGGTGAAGTTTTTGAGGATGTCAGGCAGCTCAGGAGGTATGCTGATTTGTTGGGCACAGTACATTGTGTCCAGGACAGACATGGCTGCAATATAAAACACTGCAATATAGTACATTGAGATCTAGCCAATATCAGGTCTAAGAGAAACAAAAAAAAGAAAAAAAAAAGTGGTAGCTCCCTGGCCACTTACATCTACCCACACTTACAATAACAACCCCATTAACATAGAAATTCAATTATGGTTCTTTGGAGGTTGCTATCCGATGTTGCTATTATACTGAGGGGGTTTGAGAAGAATAGGTAAACACCATGAAAGCATGTTTCAAGCTCAAAAAGCTACAGATATGTATATTTCCTGGTAGCAAGCTGTTTCTGCAAGATATAAGGAGCTATGCTGGAGAAGATCTCATTCATAAGGAAACGGGATACTTATCATCATTTTACATATTTCCTTGAATGAGAAATACAGCAAGAAAGCAAAACGATATTATAATGTCTCTGGCTCTGGCATTAGCCACCCGACTAGCGGTGTGTTTATAATAACAATTGCTGTCTGTGAAGGTTCTCAGTCATCCAAATTATGGTTGTCCAGGAAAAAGTTGAACTGGACAACTGGACTTGGTTGTAGAAGTCCAGTTGCCCTCGATTAAACTTTTCTTGGAGTAACAGTTCCTAAATCTTCTCCATAAACAGTGACTAAAGAAACAAATTTTAAGACACCATGTTAGCTTAGAGTCGCTAGGTTAGTTACCTACAGTAGCTACGCTTACGAGCAGAGATGTTTTAAAATCGGGTCAGACCAAGAAAGTATTTCTGTGCTGACACAGTATTTCTATTGTTTTTACTTATGGAAACCACAACAAACAATTTTGTCTGAATCTCTGAATTTATATACCTAACTTTCCTTAACTTTAACTGAGCTATTGTGGTCATAGTGCTACTCGAACTAAGTTGGCAAATATTGGCATAGAATCAAAAGGCATTTCTATGACTGTTAAAATAGCTTGCGCATTAAACACTGTAACGTTACCTGCACTGTTGAATAATGAATGTGAACGAAAAATCGCAGAAAGGTGGAATTAAATATGTGTGACTAGCTCAAATAAAGACCATTTGTGCCTGGCACCTGAAATGTGTTTGTGTATCATCGTCGCATAGCAACAGCGCTCTTCTTTGGTTTTTAAAGGTGCCTGAAACACATTACCGCCCCCTTCTATTTCGGAAATTGGATGAAGGCTAATTAACTTTTCCGAATTTTGACTGTTTACTCATCGAACATTAATTTAAAAAAATGTTTGGTGCGCCATACCGCTCAGGACAAAGGGACATTATTATGTCTATTATGTTTTTGTCTCCTCCCGTCTTAATTATTGTACTGTGTGCAACCCTAAGTGATCAAGGTCTGCCACTACTACTCAACACTCATCATTATTAATACTATCATCATTAGCAACAATAATACACCTAAGAATATCTATATTATTATTATAAAATCCAGTCTGACAATGCATGAATACAACAGTAGGCTATACACAGGTGTTCCTGGTCACTCTCTTCTCCCCCATTTCCCCAACCAGTCTAGGCTGATCACCCTGTCCCGTTCCGTTAGGGTTTTTCCTTCTCCTCTGGGAACTGTTGGGTTTCTCTCTAAAATATAAGTTTTTGATCTTACCCTGTAACGATAAAGTATGTTGATTTGGCGGTATATAAACAGAATTGAACTGAATTTAACTAACTATACAAAAAATGTACAGCTGGAAGACTGGACACTTCACAATTTGATATAGGAAGTATTACATTGAATTTTTTCAACATTGAAGAGGTCACTTGTCTTTGTAATGTCTAGGAAATGTAGCCTATTGAAAACAGGCTATGATAACGTTGACATAGTTCATTATCTGTTCTAAAAGTGGTAAAAATCAGTGCAACCATTAATGCGTCTTTATTGACAAATTTGAGTTAGAACTGTTGCAAACCAGGTGACACACATTCGAACCAACACATTATGACAGACATCATTCTGTGTCAACACACACATTTATTGAAGTGATGCCATAAACGGGCAAAACATCATATTGAAGATTTTATTATTAAACAGGTTCTTGAAAATACAGGTTTACACAGACTGTGATTAGAAAATAATAGTACAACTACCAGTATTTGGTATCCAGACTGACATGGACAATTTAAAAAAGCAGAATATCCCCCAACCACAATAGTAGCTGAGCAACTATGATAGACCAGAGACAAATTCATACTTATGCAATAGCCACACATGCACATTCAAACAATCACTGTCAGGTCACATACACTGGCAAGTGCAAATTTGTTCTAGCACATGTATAAATCAAGTCAAGAAGGTAGAATCTGCTTGTGAAATCCCTTTCAGATTCAGCTAACTTAATATCTAATGAGAGCCATGTAATACAAACAGCACAGCGTTTCCTCTCCAAGGTTCTTACAGTGGTACACAGGGCAAACAAAATGTGTTTAAAAAGTAATTATTAAACAATGATAAGGATGGAGTCTAGCGAAAACAACACAGGTTACATGGACTAGATAATGGACTACCTCAACGTGCTAGTCCCCTTTTACCCTTCCCAAATATCTCTTTCTCCACTTGCTTGATACAAAAATAAAACTGTGCTTCCCCAAAAACCCACCCTGGACACTGCTGTGCCTATAAAACTATCTAGAATCAGATTCCCCACTGACAACTTCAGACACAGACTGCTGTTTCCAACAAATTATTACCCCATAAGCCTCTATTCCCTTAACCCCCCCCCCCCCGGACGAGACTTGGGCCAAGTCATCATTTGAAAGGCCTTCAAGTGCAGTTTTACAATTGACAGTTTGTGTAACACAATGGAACCAACTGTACTGTCCACCTCAAAGCACAAAGACAAATCTCTCATAAAATATTCAGACAAAAGCAGTTACTCAAAGATAACTGAAATTATGTGTAATTGGACCAGCTCTGTCCATGGCTGGCAACCCCAAAAGCATTGTTGTGCTACAGATTAGTGTGAAGGGCAACTTTTTGAGGTAATGCGAATGGGCAAATTCATGTTTAAAATTATGCAAACATTATTTTTAACCTTTCCATACATGCCACTTTCTACAATATTGATAGTAGTAATAACTGAGTGTTAAGACCCAGGTAATATGATTTCATGGTTGAAATGCATCTAAGAGGAAAATGTGAATGTGGGCAACTTCTTGTATCAATACTGGCTAAGGACTCAGGAACTTGGAATCAAACTAAAAGAAATGAATGTACATACAGCAGTGGAACATACAGACCAATGTATGAGAAAGAGATAATGCTGGATGGTCCATGGGATTTTATCTTTCTCAATGTTTATTGAGCATATACCTCCAAATGATTTTAAGTGGGTGATCCTGTGCTGCTGTTTAATGTAGCACTTATATACTTTTGGGAGACCAGGCCTGCCCCGGTACAAAACCCAAGGTGATCAGCTGGTCAGTCACAGGGCTCTGTCTTTTCCTGATTCTATCTCTTGCCCCTTTTATTACCAGCAGGGGGCTTCTTGAGCTGGAGAAGAGGCCCTCCTGTGCCAAAGCCTGCAGCAGGTGGATTAGAAACCCCAAAGGTCAGACCGGCCGAGGGGTTGATGCCAGGGTTACTGAAGTTGAAGCCTGAGCTGCTGCTGCTACCAAAACCTATAACAGCAAGAGAATGCACACAGATAAGTAAACAGATAAGAAAGGTTAAAGAAGAATAAAAAAGGTTAGAGAAAACAAAAGTAATGGAAAAGATTAATGACAATTAAGTATACCCAGGTAATATAGAGACTGTAGCATTCGCTAAAGTGTGAACAGATTTTGTCCACTTGGTGTAAAACCCCAGATCCTAACGTGTTGTGGCCAAACTGACAGCACACTTGCGTAAAATGCCTACAAGACCATAAAAGGATGATGTTGGCAAAGCCTACTTATTTCAGGAAACCAGATAAACTATATATATTATATTAGTAGTATAGTATTTGCACCATAGTATAGTATTATTTTGAAGGTCAGGAATAGCTTTATACAGGAAGTTTGTCCAACCGCTTCTGATAGCATATGCTCAGGGAAATATCGCAACTCTGGAGGTACATTTGCAAACACTTGTCTACTCTGACTCTAGTTGGACTATACTTTTTCTAGTTGCTGTAATTTTTGGGGGCTAGCGTGAAGGGGGTATATACAGTATGTATGTACCTGCACTCAGACTGCCTCCTGTGGGCTTACTGGTGGAGGAGAAGGCAAAAGAAGACCCCCCAGTCCCCACCCCACCAAATCCTGGCCCACCACCAAAACCTGTGGGAGAAAGTGACATGGAAGTAAGTTTGGGCAAAGCACACACTACACTACACTACACTAGGAACGAATACAAGCAGCAGTGCCTCAGAAGTACACATAGGCAGGCATTAGCTAATGTATATGCAAAACAACTACCACAACCTAATCAGTACAGCACTATGCAGGTTCTAACTTCTGATAGGAGACTGGAGAAAAAATACGAGCCACAGTACGCTGCATGGCAAAGCAAGGGTCAAAGGGGAAAAAAACACAAGACGATGAATTTCACACCAGCTACAAGAGAACACACCAACTTGGTGTGCGTTCAGACCACTTGTTCCCACACTGTCAAGTGGATTTGCCAGTTGACATGCGAAAGTATAGTAACAACATATATATGTAGAATTGTTTTAGGAAACTTTTTTTTTTTTTCAGCCAAATTTATCTTCAGTTAGGACAAAAATTTTCCAACTTATCACATGTAAAGGTAAACACAGCAAGGGCTGGCTCAGTTTTCGTGTGGTGTGAACGCACCTGACCTCTTGTATGAGGAAGAACAGAAAAAAATAAATTGCCAAGCTGCACCACTCTCTCAGACACATACACACTGCCTATATATTCTTTCATAAAAAAAGAACAGAAAGGCCTCAAACAAAAATGTTGCTTGGCATTGGAGTGTGTAAAGGAAAGGCAAAAAAAAAAAAAAGGGAATATTCATTTTATTTATTTATTTATTTTTAAAAAAGGCAGAGGTAATACCTCCAAGGGTAGAAGAGCCCAAGCTAGTGCCCACTGCCGAGGCAAAGGGGTTTCCAAACCCTGCCCCCAAGGGTGCCTGGGTCCCTAAGGCACGGAGAGAGAGCATATTCTTTACTCCTCTGAATGTGTTGTGTGTGCATGTGATTTAAATCATGTTCCTCAGCTCCTTTGACAAAAAAACCTTGTGAGAACGTTCACCATAACAACAAATTATGTATTTTGTGACTTGCACTATCACACAAAATTATAAAATTGTCTTTTCTGTACATAGCTTTAAAGTTTTACATGTATCTGCAAAAAACAGAATGTCTGCAGTGAATGGTGTAAGAGGAAAGTAGGAACATCAAAAAACTGCAGCAGCTGAGTACTACTCTATACAACCCCCACATGGTCATTTAGAAATACAATACTACAGTATAACTGCAGAATCAGGCAATACACCATGCCTCTACAACAGCAATGCACACATATATGTACTTTACATATATTGTTTTAAAAGATTTAAACTATAACATCCCAGTTAATCAGCATTAGTTATTGTAACTGACAAAAAATGCTGCTAGTTCTTTCACTCAGAAACTTGTCTTTTTTTCTTTATGCAATTTTTTTTCTATGTAATCAAATTTTGCAAAGCTTCCAATTAGTCTGCATTATTAAAACAACTTCAGTCAAAAAGAAACAAGGACAAACGTTTCTTTGTTTAAAAATTGATTTATTTTCAATTTAATATGCAATTCCACTTACATAAAACACAAACAAACAGTTTAGAACAGAATTGATTGTTAATTGCTAACTGCTACTGCATTTGACAAGTTTCCAAATTTTCAAGATTTCTGAGAGTGAATGAACTAGCATACGCCAAAGAAATGCATCACACAATAGTTGAATATAGCTTAAAAGGCACACCATATTATATATTAAATATACTGTTATCAACAGGCATTGGTTATATAAGTTTAAACACACTCATCTACAAGTAAAAGCACTCGAGATTTAGATAAAAAAAATGTGAATTTGGCATCTATGGCTGCCTCTCAGTGTAAAATGATCAAAATAAATGAAACTTAGTGATATGTTACAGTTTGCCTGTGGAAGATTATGTGGTCAAGTTTTGGGTCATCCTTCCAACAGGAACAGATTGACCTTTGTGGTTTGTGTTTACTTGAACACTTCACCAGTGTATCCTTAGACATAATCACAGCCAAAATGTGTGGTTAATGGTCTTTTTGTTTTTAAACACAAAACTGCACCTTGGATAAATCTACACGATTGCAGGCTACAAATACTTTCCTTTCTTGGATCAAGTCAGACTTAAGTGAGGTGACTGTTTAACATATTGAAAGAGATCAGTATAGTTTTCAGATAAACATTAGCAGATGTGTAGCTCGTCAGACATAAAAATAAAAAAATAAAAACCTCAAATAGTAGTACCTCCTGGAAGCAACATACAGAAAAACCACTACAAAAGCAGCATAAAGTAAGCGCATGATAAAGAGTCAAAAGGAAATGAATATGAGAAAATAAGTAACAGTCAAAACGGTAATAGCCAACCACTCAAAAGACCAGACTCTCTGATTTCCTGGATGTTTGACTAATCAGGCCCATGTTGGTGAACTGCTGTCTTGAAGCTCAACATCAGACAGGAAGATACCATATAAACAATTCAGACTTATTATTGAATTTCAAAATAACTCAAGCTGATTTTAGCACAGGAGGCAAATTGTGTTGCTAGTACTGTACCATCTATAAACAAACAAATAATCACATTTCAATTCCTTCACTTGTTTAAAAAAGAGGCAAATGGGATCACTCTCGCTGTTGTAATGGCATTCAAGAAAATACAGCAGTCAGCATTTGCATAAATATTACTGACAGATATTGAGAAGATACCTAACATACAGGTGGCTAAATATTTACTATCACCTCCAAGCTCCAAACAGCTTTGAAATACCAATAATTATCATTATTGTGCCATGTATGAATGTAGAGATCTGGAAGACAATATGTTGAATTGTAAGCTAAACTACACAAAAGAAAAAATTCTGAACAACTTGGGAATCCAGCTACATCCAAAACTATCTTAATCCTAAAATTTTAGAGTTGTTTAACAGAGGACTGGAATGTCCAAAGCAGCAATTTATCAATTAACACAGCGGTTTCATCACAAGAAAATAATCATTTAGGTTCACTGAGCACCACTGTAACTAGCAGGAATATACAGATGAGTGCTAGAGAGTGAACTGAAAAACTTAATTTTTCTGTCCTTACTCCTCTGAGTGCCAATAACACTGAGCTCTCATGAGAGTCTGCATCAAGCAACACTGTTTCATTTCATCATAAAACAGTGGGAAATAAAACCCCACACAATAAAGAGATGAGGACATGCAATCTGACTACACTCACCTGTCTTTTTCATTTGGCACAAATGGATCTTACTGGCACTGAAGGACCAGTGTAAGCAGCAAAAACCATTCTTCTCCTCTCAACTACCAAACAAATTGGGCTAAACAAGAGAGATTTTCTACACAATCAAGTAACTTAATTCGGCAGAAGTCTGTACAAAGTACCGCCACCGTGGATAAAATACCTGAAATTACAACTTGTGAACAGCACTCTACATTTTCATTTAACTGAACTGAGCATGAAATGATCCAGCCCTCTTACACTGACAGTAGCCCTTAGGTGAAATAGCTTAAATCAAGTAACAGTTTGGCTTCAAACAACCAAACCAATGAAATGTGTTTTAGTATTGAACAGTATGATAATACAGAGTCCTTTTTATCACTGCCAACTATTCATATTATACATGAACCTTCAACATACACAACTTCAGCTCTTTGTTCACAACACTTGATTGTATACAAACACACTGAGCATACTGGTTCATTTAGTCCAGCAACAAGTGACAAAGAAGCAGGCTATTTTACAAGGTTATCGGTTTCACATCCACTTCAAGACCAAGTTCATGCAGTAATGGAAAAACAATTTCTTTGTTTCAATTTACAGTTCAGGTAATTAAATAGATTATATCTTCAGTCCTGAGTCTTTTGGCACCTTCCACCTTATGTCCATTGAGGCACAAATCTGAACAAGCTTGTGGCCTACACGATCATCCACCACACCAACAAAGTGGGTTAAACAATAATCTGCCTTAAGTAAGTAGCACCCATCTGCATGGTTAGTGTTGTATGTGCTGTGATACTGGCCACTCTTGACTATGCCATTCCAATTATGGACTAAGCTATGCACATTTACAAAAGAAATAAACTAAAAATAAATAGGTAAATAAATACTGAAGAGACCAAGACATCCACTTATGATCAGGCTTTGTTATGAGTCAAATATGAGAGAATGACCACTATTTGGCAATAGGGATGGGAATTTTGCTAAATATTATTGACATTACAAACAGCAATCATGTAACCTAGTTCCCAACTCTGGGGTTAACAGACTGGCAATGCTATGTGTTAGAAACAAGTTGCAGTGTTTTAAAACAGTGCAATGCAGCTTTTTTTATACAGCTAGCATACCCAGAGCACATAGGATTACACTACACAAAAGATGAGACACCAATTTGGCTTCACATAAAATAAAAACTGGAAAGCAACACAAAAACAGATGCCAAGATAGTGTACACTTTTACCACAGAAGTGGATCTTACCTACTGTGACAGCAGGCCATGTTTGTGAAGTGCAATGGACCAATGGATTTATGAAATATCCCCATCCCTACTCGGCACATACTTAAATGAGCTTGATGGTTATTCATAATAGCCTCTGCTTGCCCTGCTTTACGATCAAATGTATGCAAATGTTCAAATATTATACTGAAAAAAAGTCACATTCATTGTCTGGGTATGATTTTTATGATAAAGAAGCTTAAGAAAAATTTGCAAATGAAACCTGACTTAAGCACAAGTTTTTGTAATTTGCCATGTGAGAAATTTTAAACCACGCTGCCTTTGTAACCCCATCCAATTAAAATATTGCTTTCAATCTTCTGAATTAAGACTTTACTACACTTTATTTAACTTTACAAGAAAAAAATACATCAGAACACTCTAATATACATAGTAGCTTAGTTTGTTAATCAAAAGTGGGTGCCCTGATATGCCAGTAAAATGGCCTACAAACCAAAGCCTACAAAAAAGGCTGAAAATTTGTTTAACACCTCAGAGATGTGGCAATAACTATAATGGAAACTACTCTTAACCAAGATATTTTATTTGTAAAATGTTTAATAAATGTTCATTTGTGTGCCATTGAGTGCTGAAGTGGCTGAAACAATAGGGTCTGCTCAGTTATAATATTAGTGTGTCGGGCATATTTAAATATTTTTGGGATGTACTATCAAAAATTCCTAAAAATGTCAATTTGCCAACACACCTCTGACTCTGAATAAGCACTAAGTGTGTTCAAACTGCTCAGTCTTCACCTGTCTTCTTATGCTCGATATTAATACTGTGTAGAATAATATTTATCAATACGGTTTTGTGGGTGGGCTGGGGGTGGGGGGTGAATTATTTAGATTATGGCTAAAATTGGGCCAAGACCCACATACTGAGACCCTGAACAAGAGAAACTGCAGCTTCTACAAACAATGGAAACAGCATCTTTATATAAATTCTCTTCTAAAAAATGTTGAGGAGTCTTGTATTTTCAGTGACGTAAGCTGATGCCAATTGGCACCTGATTAATTGGAGGTTCCCTACATGGAAGAGACCTCTTGACAGTTGGACTAAAGAGAGTAGGAGCTACATTATTATAAATTTATGTTATACACTGACTGATCATCTAAACACATTCTTTTCACAGCAAACGTCTAATGCTCCTAACCCCACTACATAACAACCTTCAGTGAGTCGGCTCATTTCAAGCATTGAATAAAAAAGTCCTAACTCAAATGATATATAGAAGCTCTAATAATAACTTTGAGATTCAAGTGAATAAAATTGAGATAGCTGGACTTTCTCTCCTATCATATAATTTCTTCAAACATGTCAGCCTTGTGTACCTGCTCTTATATCCCAAATGAGAGGGCACAGAGAGAAAGAGAGAAATGAGGTGAAGGAATTTGTTATATCCTTGGTATTACTGAAAGTGCATAACATTCAGTGTTTGTTTGTACAGGATTGGCACCAACATTGCCAGATTCACACTGTATCCATCTATAAAATGTCACTCTGGTATTGTAAGGCGCATTACATAAACATGCCTAACTCTTGAACGGAGTCAAGAGAGACATGATGGAAAGGCAGCACAAAGGTTTCCTGTCAGAGTTTAGCAACAGATTTCTCCTCTCCCCCTTTCTCCCTCTTTTTAGCCTCTTCTCTTTCATTAGAGAAAGTACAGACAAAACAGCTTTGCACCAGCTAAGCCTTTTTTTTTTTTTTTTTTTTTTTTTTTTTTTTAAATTGTTCTGTCCCCTTTTGGCCTTTCCACTCCCAAATTATCTAAATTAGAGCTTACTCATCCCGTCATCTCCAATTTTTCTTTTTTTTTTTTTTACATTTTTTCTCCTCTCCCTCCTTTATACTCTTTAACAAAGTGAAGAGGATGAGAAGAACTTTTTAGAACTTGTAGGCAGTCAGACCTGGAGTTGGCTGCTGTTGCTGGGTCAAGGTGGCTGCCATGGCAACCGCTGCAGCGTTGGGCACACTGGAAAATGGGGCAGGCCCTGTTGTGACTCGTGGCGTACTTTGCCACTTCCTGTTGGATGCCCGTTTGGACTCAAAGACGTCTGTGGAGTCTTCAAGGAAGGCCCGACGATAGGAAAGGTACTGGTGCTTCAAGATCTGCAATGCAAGACATGACAGAGGAAAAGATGTTTAAAAAACTATAATTAACATGTTGCCCACATATGTAAAACAAGAACTTCCCATGACTATCTTGTTTGGTGTTGTAGTGTAGTGTGGGTTAGGGTGTAGTGAGAGAGGCTCTAGTCTCTAAACAACACAGAACCCTCCTGTGCCCAAGTCTAAAATTTCTGATAAGGACAATTCAGACGAGGAATCAGCAGGTGTTGAATTTGCTTCAATAAAATCAAAGACCTACACATTCAGACAGGAATGGCTCACGCAGTTCACGTGGCTAACATATAGCAAAGAAAAAAGCGTCTTGTATTGTGTACTGCTCTCAGTGTGGTCCGACATTTGCGGGGAAAACAAAGTTTGCTGTGTCCACCGCACACTTCAAACATGAAACCCTAGGCAAGCACAGCAACAGCTTGAAACATAAACAATGCAGGGACAGATGCTCTGAGGGAAATGCAGTGCCTATGGCAACAGCCTTTCATAGACAGGAATCTATGAATCGGTCTGCAGAAGAGGCTGAAATGATGATAAAATTCAACACCATCTATCAAATTGCAAAGGAAGAGTTGCCATTCATGATTTTTTTCTCTTAAGGGACTACCTCATTTTGTGACTTTCATTTAAAATAAAACAACACTGTTATTTCTGTAAATGTTCTGTTTATTATCACAGCATTTATCAATAATACAGTTAAAATTGAAAAAAAACATGAATGTGTTGCGTTGCATGTCGATTTAAGTGGTGCTCCTAAATTTTGTGGTGGTGCTCCTAGATTTTTCAAAAAGGAGCACCAGCGCTACTAGTGGAAAAAGTTAGTCTGGAGCCCTGAAGCAGGAGGAAAAGAACTGACCTTGACATTTTCATGAACTGACTGGAGCTGGGCAGCCTGTGCAACAAATGTCTGGTACAACTTCTGCATGGCCAAAGTGAGGTCTGGAAAACACACCCAACAATATCATCATCTGTGAGCACATTTGTGGTGAGTTCATGAAAAAAATTGTTTTGTTTTTTTTATAAAATCAGTGTTTAACTTGGTTCTTAACATAACAATAATATAAAATAAATAAAATATAAAAGAATATATTGACTAATGCTGATTTAGAAAACCTGGAAAATACATTTTACCAACTTTCCAGAGTTGTGTTAAAAGTGAGATAAATGTCCACTTACCCTGAGGAGTGATGTGGGAGCCACTGCTCTGTGTTGTCAGGTGATTCTCCAACTCTTCTATCTGCTGTCGGTACTGCTGCAACTGCACCTCAAACTGCTCCACCAGGCTGCGGAAATAACTAATCACAGAAAAATCACAGTTTCATATTTGTCAAATCCATGAAGTGATAAAAGCTGACACACAGCCGAGACAAGTGATGAGAGACATATTAGCTTGACAGGAAAAGAAGCCGACAATCATAATTAGATGAATATTTAGTGCTTTCTCATAGTACTCAAATGCAACAGATCACAAAAGTTTTAGTTGAAGACAAATGCAAAAAGAAAGAATGAATGAATGAAGAATAAATCACTCTGAAGTAAATCACTCTGAATGCACCGTCTTTGATTTGTTTTGGGACTACTATCTGGAAGCTTACTTACTCGGATGGAGCAGTGTTCTCATGTTGAAGTCCAGGGGGAGTCTTTTGTGTGCGTAGTGCTATATCAGCATTTTTCAGTTCCTTTATAGGGAAGGAAACAGGAATGTCAAATTTCTGTTAAAACGGATAATCTATAGATCCTCTTTCCTCAGGATTCCATTTCATTCTAGGAGATCACTTTCAACATTTTCAGTTAATGAGGTGTGAGTAACACACAATAACCTAGATAATTAAGGACCTCTCATTTCAAGTCTTATTTGAAAGAACTAGATTTGTCTATAACTATACCTTTGGGAAAATACTATCTACATCCATGTTGGTTTAGAGCTGGAGCATTTTCAGTGAATGGCTGAAAATATTCAATAGTATGTACAGTTCAAGTGAATGGGAAAGTGGTCTGAGACTTTTGGGCCCCACTGTACATACAATGAACCTTTGACTATGTAAAATGCATGCATCAGAAGTAAAAAAGACTAGCAAGATGTCATTTAGGCTTGTGTGTGCAGATTTTTTTTTTTTTTTTTTTTTACCTGCGCCGTCTCAAGCTTCAGTTTGTCAATAGCTAGAGCTTGGCGCTGCAAACCACTGGCACTGACAGAGAGAAGCTGTTTGAGACTCTTGATGTCATCTTGGACTTTAGAAATGGCCTTAGATGACATCCTGCTGATGTCCTCCTGAACCTGTTTCTGCTCTTTCACAAATTTTCTATAAAAAAAAAGAAGATAGACCATTAAATTACCTGCACAAAATATTTTCAAAAAATACATTAAAAGGACACCAGTGCCAAGTACTTATATCTTAATTAAATGTGAATTATTGATTTTACGTGGCAATTAGCCAGCACTTGGAAAAAACACCTGAACACATTAAATTAGATTTAATTTGGATTACATTGCCAGACTTGATCTAACTTTATGACTATGAACTAGCTATGTTTACAACATATAGCCCAAATCAGCCATGTCTCTTTTAGAACAATAGCACTACTGATGAAACAGCTTAACATTTTTTAACAAATGAGATAATTCTTCCGTGCCAAACAATGTTCACAGAGGCTTGTGAGCCAGCAAACAGTGAATCAAATCCTGTAATATACATATATAATATATACACATACAAGACTTACTGGAAATTCTCGACATCCTGACAAATGACTGGGGGCAGGTTCTCATCTTTTAAAGCTTTACTGTCCCTAAGGGAGAGAAAGAATGTTTTTCATCATTATAACAAACTGTATAGTCTTCACTAATCAGGTATACATTTACAGGACTGGAAGCCATTGAATGCCTCTCAGAGAAAAGTTGTTAACATTTTTCCACTTAATAAAGAACAATGTGTATGTTGGTCAACAAGACTTACTGTGCATTGGTTCCAGATGATGTGTCGCTCTTACTCTCAGACGAAGTGCTGAAGTCGACCCCACCCAGGCCAACACTGGGGGCAGGGGCTACTGATACTGCTGTGGAGGTAGACAGCAGAGAGCCCAACGTTAAACCACCTCCTCCAAGAGTGGTCTGACCCAAACCTAAAAGACCAAATAAACACATAGGTTATAACAATACAATATTGTTAAAATTGAGAACAAATGCTTAAATATACCTCAATAAAGACAATTGAGTCATAATCAAAACCACTGTAGTTGCAATGATATAAAACACCAATGTCCTCATTGTAAATCAAGAGGTCACAGCGCTATGTTAAGGTCACAACCAATTTGCTTTACCTAGTTTCCACAAACTACAAAAACCCTTAACTTCTTATTACCTTCCTTGCATGGAATTACTTCACTATACAAATTACATAGCCCTTGGCAACTTCAGCTCAAATCACTTATCATGTGAGAACATGCCAAGACTATCCATTTGCATCCCACCTGTAGACACAGTACTGGAGAAGAGACCCCCGCCCAGTGATGGGCCTGTTGAGGCTGCTGTGGTGTTTGTTGTGGCACCAAGACCAAGGGTGAAGGACGTGGCTGCAGGCTGCTGTGGAGCTGTGGACGTCAGGACAGAGCCAAATGATAAACCTGCACCAGCAGGGGCTGCTGAGGAGGTGGTAGCAGTGGTGGTGAGGGAGAATGGTGTTGCTGAGGCGGTGGGCTTGTTGAAAGCCAAGCTAAAGCCGGTGGAGGGAGCTGTAGTGGCTGAAAGAAAGTATAAGTACAAATTAAGGTTATAACCTGTTATCATTAACTTTCCTTCCACAATCTTACTTCTAAAACATCTCATTAACACAAACATACCTAATGTAAGGCCTGTAGCAGGTGCAGCTGCGCCTAAAAGGGAACATCATCACAACATAAGACAAAATGCAGACATGTTAATTACTGATAATTTTGTCACTCGCCAGTAGGCGTATTTTATATAAGTGTGACATTATTACTTGAGGCAGGTGTGTTGAATGAGAACCCTCCAGTAGGTTTCTGACCAAAGAGAGTGCCTCCTAGGCCAAGAGACGGAGTGGTGGTGCTGGTGGTGGGGGCAGGGATGGCGGCTGCTGTACCCAGAGCAGTCCCGAAAGAGAAGCCACCAGTACTGGCTGCAGGTGCACTAAAAAGGAAGAAGGCATTAAATTCAGTCATATGACCACAGTTCTTCCATGATCCCAGAATTGAGTTGCAATCTAAGAACAGATGAATAATCTGTCATTGGCACAGTAATACAGGCATGCCCTCTTACTTTTTACCTTACACATCTTAATTGTTACATACACTCCAAAGGCTACAGATGATCTGCACCAATGTTAAACGTGGATCAAAGTGAAACCTGTGATACCCTTGCAGTTAAGAATGTAACGCCAAATTTTCCGTTAGTTATCAGGTCAAGCCACAAGAGCACAACGGAAAGAAGTTCAAACATAAAGTAACCATTACCAATCTTTCTCGTTAGTGTGCTACATCATGCAACACAAATGTCATGAAAGTTTGGTTACAGTTAGTTGGTTGGTTGTGGAAATAATGTTAGACTCAGGTTACAGTTGAGAGGAAACATATTGACGGGTACACAACACCGCCTTACGTCAGGTTAACTTTGGCTATGCTAAAGTTAGCTAAATACGCTTTTGAAATCTGCCATTACCTGGTTACTGCCCCAAATGTGAATCCACCACCCGTATTGGTGGAACCAAGAGTTCCTGATCCAAAGTTAAAGCCAGACATTTTCTTTTAAGAGGCACACATTTATCATCAATTAACTATTTCCACTTCACCCACTCATCAAGAGGATCAGCGAGCAAACCAGCATCACAGCTAACACGCTAGTTAGCTCTGAAAGATGCCCGCGTGAGGGCCAAATCCGCGGTCGTATCTTCACTCAAAACATTTTTGGCAAAATTGTCGCCCTTCACAAATAAGCGGACCTTCTCAGCGGTAGCCTGCTATGTTTTCTCCCCTTACACCTCTGTTTTTTAGATTTTTAAAGCAGCCAAATATCGTAGGATGAATTCTCGCATGGTGCTACTTTTCCTATTGCCCGCCTGGTATTTCCCGAATGCTATTGCATTTCGGGTAATCTTTCTGTCAACTACGTTTCCCGTCGTTCCTATCGCTGTTTTCGTAGCGCGTGATGCTTCACACATGCGCAAGTACCAACTTTGGTACTGTCTTGCGGACGTTTCCAACAAAACCGTCCAGTAACAATCGTAACGACAAAAGACCCCAATTTGATTCCGGTATTTCTTTCAAAATAAAAGACAATTTGAAACTTAAAAATTGTGGCAGATGCATGTATCAGGCAAAACTTGTGCTTTGTCATTTTTGGCATTTGCTCTATTTTATTTATAAAATGATGATTTTTTTTGCCAATACTATATGGACCTCAGGAGCATATTATACACTGAAACAATAGTGGACCTTAATGCAACACCTGTATCATAACCTGATCTTGAGGTCCAATCTTAAAAAGTAGCCCTCAGTTGAAATACATGTATTGTACATATATGATGTAATTTTCTAAATAAGGTTGTGATTAATCAAAACTAAACAAAGTTATTACTAATTATTAATACAGAGAATTAGTTATATTCGGACCCCATTTTTTGTTATCTAAATACCTACATAAACTGGTACTTTTATTTTTAAAATCCCACACCACAACTGTTGACGTGATTGCCAGGATCTTTACGCGGATGGAAGAGTAGAATAATTGACAATAAACACATATCGTATGCCTCCGACAAAGTAAAGGTGGTTTGTGAAGCAGTTTCAGCTATCACATTATCAATGATACAATTTTCACCGGAAGGCGTAGTTTGAAGCTTTTCAGTCGCTGACAGCTGCCTTGACTCGAAGAAATGGAGCATATCCGAACGCCAAAGGTAGCTAACATTTCTAGCTAATTGCAAATAGATGGGATACAGTCAGCAGCTCGGCCTTGTCTTTGGGGGATTTTTGTAATGCTTTAGTTGGTGTCGTTTGCCAGATATCAGTGTGTAGACTAAATATGTGTGGATCGATCCAATACAATGATTGCTAGCAGGTGTCGCCAGCAGCTTGGAGTGCCAGACGTGACGAGCGTCGATGAGCTGTTTGTTTTTTTTTTCCCGTGCAGCAGATAGCTGGGCGCCCTTATTGAAATATCACTACTTGCACGCCCTATTAGTGATTGAGTTAACGTTACACTGTCAAGCCAGTTAGTGCATTTAGTGTGATAATAAATCAGAAGGAGAAACCAAGCTACAATCAGACATGACTGTAAATCCGATAGTGCTATATGGTGTTCACACCCTGGGTGATCATTGTAGGACTGACCTTTTTACATACAGTCTCACTATTTTACCATTTGGACAGTTATCCTAACCATACGATTAAGAATTGGGATTTTTCTCACTCATTGAATGCTTTTGACTGTCCAATCACCCGAACTCCAAATAGGTACTGAAGACTAAACTGAAGCCAAACAACTCCCAAACAAGTAAGATGTGAAGATTGCTGCAGTACTGACTTGGCAGAGCATCACTAGAAACAATACAATGCAGCAGGTGGTGTCTTTGGCTTGCAGACAGTGATGGTTTCAAAGTATTTGCAAACAAATGATGAATATGATATGATGACTTAGATTTTTCTTTATTAAATTGTTGTTGAAATATGTATTAAAAGTGCTACAACTAATAGACTGTTCACCCAATGTGGAGGTATGAAAACATGTCACTGTCCATATACTTCTGGACTGCAGAGTTTATGGTTGGAGGCTATCCTTTAACATTTACCACTCAAACTTCTGCATAGGCCTGTGTTGCTCATAAGCTGGGGACACAGGCTAGGCCTACTCTTTTTTGTATGTGTATTGGTGAGGGTGTGTTTATTGAAAGGTGAGCTTTCTTATATCATGTTAGGAAGCAGTGTGACCTAATTTTTGAGCCTCCAGGATAATCACACTTACTAACTAGAGGGGCACTCAGAGAGGGCAGACCTGCGCCAAGGCCAAAGTCAAACAACATACACCAGACTTCAGAGAAATAAAAATTAACTTCATAGTAAATTTGCCAAATCTGCAAAAAAAAATGAATGGATGCTTCCCTGGTCCATGCCTCATTCCTCCACCAAGTTCAGTGCAAACCTGTTCAGTACTTTTTGCATACTGAATGACCTCCTTGGTGGAGGTAATAAAGTACACTCAATTCTTACATAACACATTTGCCAATGGAGTAAGGATACTCTGGGATCAGGTGGGTGTGTTTCCATGCAGACTGGGTGTGGCCCCACTGTCTAAATCCTCCTGTTTGTTTGCTTGAATAAAACAGCACAAGAGAGCCTTGCTATTCAGAAAAGGTAACCAGATGTTTTCACTTTGTGTAAAAAGGCGGGTACTATGTGTCTTTGAGTATTTTGTTGGATGAAACAGTTTTTAATTAGCATTAACCCTGTGGTCAATCTGCATCAGAAATTAGCTGATGCTTTTGAAAGATTTACTTATCAAAGAAAGTAGGCAATTTTTGAACTCTTTTTGAACTCGTCCTGACGTGGTGTTGACCCACCACGCTGCATTTGCAGTACTTTGAAACATAGCTTAGACAGCTCCATTAATTTACAAAAATATAAACCTTCACTTCATCAACTTTCATGAGATTGAATGAGATGTTCTGTCTCTCTTTTCCTCTCTTGCTAATCTCACTCATTCACTCACACACACTGCTGGCTTCCTGTATGTGCTATGAAGTCTGCCTTTGACAGAGCTGTGTCCTGCTGGTTGCTGGGAGACAGAGATAGACTCAACCATTTCATCATATCTGACAACAACAGGAAAACGGAAACAGGAGAAGAAGTCTGAGTCAAGAGAACCACTGCTGTGATGAATCATGAATTTGGACAGTTAGCAGCGACATCAGCAAATCCAATAGTCTAGTAGCCTTTTGGCCACAGAGTGAATGTGAATAGTAACAATCAGCATATTTTGTTTTAATAAGGATAACTATTATTCTAATGGATTTTAGTTTTAAAAGGAATGCAGGACTGTAGAGTGAATATGTATTTAATGTCCATCAACAGTTTCTCAGAATACATGCCTGTCATATTGGGACTGATCTTATTAAGCTCTGTGATATTTATTTAGTAGTATGGTGTAATAGTGTTATAGACAATATGCATACACTAATGAAGTACATTTATCCTTGACTGTTGGTTTTCTGTCAAACCTTATTTAATGGAGTTTTGAATGGGCGCTCTGACCATCAGGGAATATAAAACCGGTTGTTTATTACAGCTGGACCGCAACCTTCTTCCTGTGTGAAAACTTGTGACTTGAGTAAATGTTCTACAGTCAGTATCTACTGTATGTGTGTTTATGTGCATGGATGAATTGGGGATGGGATTATTGCAAAAACATAACAAGGCTATACCTAATCTGTATAGCAGAATACATTTTCAATAACTTGGGAAATTAAAAAGATGAATTGGGTTTGGCTTGAGTTGGTAAGGGTTGGTTAAATTAAGGTCCAGATAGTTTATTTATCATGAGTGTTACATTATTCAGTGACTACCATCATTAAACATTTTTGTACTATATCTGGAAAACATTTGTGACTCTCATCATAATGGAACTGGCAGCTGATATAGAGGGCCAGGTGGTCTGGATTAGGTAGTGTGCCAGCTGGAGCCAATGCCAAGTGCCACTTGCATTAATTTAACAGGTGTCATTGCTGTCAGCAAGATCCTTTTCCTCTTTTCAGTATATCCTGTATATAACTTTATAACCAGCTGACAAAGTTAATCTTATTGTTAACTACCAGCTACCTGCAGATTAATGTTTGTGCGTGTGTGTGTGTGTGTTTTGTTTGCAGGTGGAGCAGGTGCGACTTTTGGATCGTTTCAGCAACAAATCCACAAATGGCACACTGTACCTCACAGCTACACATCTCATCTTTGTGGAGAGCAGCTCTAACAACTCAGCCTCTGCAGGACAGGAGATCTGGGTGAGTCCCTTTTTCTCCAAGCAAATGCAAAAATATGGATGCAGCCACCATGAATGTACCATTGGTTTTTCATTGGTGAAAATGTGATAAAAAAAACACTTGGGCTCAATCTACAGTGCCAAGTGTTAGGTGGGTTAAAAGGGAGGCTCCCTATGACTAAATCTCCATATGCGACAGAAATTTCACCTGCTGGTGCTGATTTACCAAAAGTCAGAAGTGATATGGCATGATTTCAAGCACCTCAATTCCTGCGGGTAACTGAGTTGCTCATTTGACCTGTTTTTAGCCTTCTAATTAACTTTTTTTTGTCTGCAGTATATTATTTTTGGACTCCCACACTGGAAGGAGTTATGCAGTGAAATGTTGCCAGTAGCAAAATTATTGCTGCTGTTTTTTTCATAATCTGCAGCCAGTTTTATCTGTTTTAAGCTCCTTGAAGCACAGTTGGAAAAAGCTGACAGGCATAGGAAGTACAAGATAATGGAGTTTAAAGACTGGTGTTTTAATTGCGGAGAATGCCGTAAATGACCATTCTACAGAAACTTGAGCTTCAGTGTGAAGTTGGCGTTTGCTTATCCGCAGCCACACAAAGAGCCATCGGTGTTACCACCACAAGGAAGTCTGGAACCTGATTTGTGTGTGTGTGTGTTGTTGTTGTTGTATTTAGAATGCCACAGTCTGCATTGTTGAAATGTTAGTGTGGTATAAAATGCTTTATGCAGCAGATCCCGGGCCACGACCTCCTCCTTCCTGCATATGTGCTGAGAAAAGGGAACATTTTCTTTGACTCTTTTTTGTATATTTGGTCCTGTTTATGTGTGTGAAGGTGTCTGTATATGCATGTGCTATGCGTTGTATGCTACATTAATCTGCATTTGTGGAGGCCATTTACAATCAGTCTGTAAGTCTGAGTGAGAGTTTGTCAACTTTTGTCAGACTTATTGTACTTAAAATATAAAGTATTAAACAGCAGTGTAGTCAGTGTCTCAAAAGCTGGTGAGATTGGCATTTACAAGGTTGAGGCAAACAGTAGTTTGCGATTACTAATTTCACCATGCCCTTTGTGTGTGTGCGCTTTTTAAAAGGCAGTGGTTTGCTTTTACGTCCTCTTAGAACATTTTTGAAGCTATTGTTCTTGAATAAGCATCATAGAGTGTTACATTAGTTAATCATCACATTCTTGCTTGTTTATATGCTTTAAGTTTACCTGAGGTGCAGAAAATAATGAGAATCACAAAAGTGCCTTGTTTTGACCATTTCTTCCTATCTGTTATTTACTGGTTCTTCATGATTTCTAGTCACACACAGACTTGTATGTCATATAGAGGTTCATAGTGCATACTTTATACACAGTACATGGATAACAGCACTTGCATTTTTAGTAATATGCTGCTGTTATTGTTAAATAATCGATTATCTCTTCTTCCCTACTTTTTCTCTTTCAATGTAATTCAGTCAAATTAATAGAAACAAATCATCACCTGATTTAAACCAGCAATCCACTGAATATAATAAATGCTCTTTTTTCTCTTTGCTCTGTTCCTCCCTCTCTCCCTTCCTTACAGATTTTGCATCACCATATAGCCTCTGTGGAGAAGCTCTCTCTGACCACCACAGGCTGTCCTCTGGTCATCCAGTGTCGTAACTTCAGGGTCGTTCATTTTGTGGTACAGAGAGAAAGAGACTGCCACGATGTCTACAGCTCACTGCTGCGTCTCCTACGTCCTGGTGTGTTTCAGTGTTTCTGTCTGTGTTAAAGTCATTGTTTCTGCTTGGCTATTCAGTGGGATCTGTGTGCTATCATTGACCTTCCTATCCTTTTGTTGCTTTCTTGCCCCTCCTGTTTTTATTTACATTCATACACAGTGTTATAGATATTATCCTCTTCTGGTTTTCTCCTCCTCTGCCCAGTATCCTATGAGGAGCTCTATGCCTTCTCCTACAACCCCAAACAGAATGACCAACAGAGAGAGGAAGGATGGCAGCTCATTGACCTGGGGGCGGAGTTTGAGAGGATGGGCGTCCCCTGCGACCAATGGCAGCTCACTGACGTCAACAGAGACTACAAGGTAGGCAGTTGGCTAGAGTTGTAAAGTATAAGTGGAGACAATTTGTCAAAAGGAAGATCCTTTAGCAGTTGTAGTACTTCTTTGTTATCTTGGATGTTCTAGCCTCTCTTATGTGCTAAGAGCAAGGTGAACAAGCATATTGTCTCTACAATGTTGCACTTTTTTATCAGCATTACATCCTTTATAATTAAATGGATAAACACAGAGATTATGTCAGTGCATTTGGTTTGCATATTGTCCATGTAAAGGAAGTGACAAAATAAAACTAAAACTAAAAAAAGTTAAATTAAAAAAACAAGAAATACTTCCAAATGGTAATAAGCAAGCCCAGTAAAAACAGGATTTGCTGACGGTTGGTAAACCTTGGCACCTTCTCTGTTGTAGGTAAAGTTCATTGCACACAAGGAAAAAATAGAGTCTAAATAGAATAGAATATAAAGAGTAGGCGTTTTGTTATTTGGCAGCCATTATAGAAGCTGTACATGTTTTATGTAGCTGTGGTGTATGTTGTTTTGGTATACAGTTGTATTTTGGCAGTGTTAAGTACAAAGTACTTTAGTGTGCTTTGTGCAAACAATGTCCTGGCTTGTCAGGCCCAAATGTGAGGCAATATAAGCTGGCTATGACTGAGGGTGTGGTGATATTGTAGGGAAATAGTTATTGCAGTAAATTGGGCAAACCAGTTGGATATTACCACACACAGACATTATGCATGCAGCTCCAGAAGAGGGCACTAGAGCTTCATTAGTTTACTCAGTGCTAAATATTATAGTATTATAGACAAACAAAGCTTCAGTCATTTTTTTGTCTCTAAATAAAAATTGATCTGCTTTAAAGAAGTGATTACTCCCAGGACAGTGCAGAATATTATGAGCCCCAACTACAATTTTTGCCTAATTACTGTAAACATTTTGATTCAGCACAATATGTGTATCTTGTTTTCCAGGTGTGTGAGACATATCCACGGGACCTGTATGTTCCCATCACAGCCAGTAAGCCTATCATCGTGGGGAGTTCCAAGTTCAGAAGCAAAGGACGTTTTCCTGTACTCACATACTTCTACCAGGAGAAAAAGGTACTTAATAAACTGTAATAGCATACTCACAAAAGAATACAAAATGTTTTACAGAGTGGGAAAAGTAATCTTTTTATGCATTTATTTTATAAAGTTTTGTTTGAGTTTTTGGTTTGTTATAGTACTTTATAAAGAGAATGAGGAAGGGGAAAAATACTATTGAAAGGAACAAGACTGCCATTATATTTTACATTACACCCACGGCACATAATTGTTTAAAGTCTTGCTAGTAAGAGAGTTAAAACATAAAGATTTCCCACAAGGTGGCAATAGAGGAAAGGCCATAGAATTACTGAAATTGAAAGGAGTATTCTCTAGGTTATATGAATATGCTAAGCAAATTTTATGGGAACGTGCACATGGAATTGCGTAACAACATGTTCATAGTGGCTCTGCAGGAAAACTCATAAGGTGTCTAACATGGAAAGGATTTGTCCCCTGCGTACATGTATGTGTTTAACAAATTTCATGGAAATCTGCTCATTATAGAGGGTCACCAAAATTGTTAGGGATCACTGTTTGAGGTTCATGAAATTTTCAGGGAAATCTGGACAGTAGTTGTCAAGATATCTTGTTGAGTACAAAAATGTCAGAGGGACCGATGAACAGACATGACTATTATTGCACCCTACAAAACAAAACTTGTATTAAACACATTTTAATATCCTGCATTAGTCAACTGCATTAGTCAACTTGTCAAAACCTGACTCTTAATAACGGTTTGGCAAAACTAGCTGTCTGCACTCTGCACACAGACAGTCTGCATCAGTGCATTTTTGGCAGATGGACTTCTGGGTTTTTTTGGAATAGGTTCAAGCACAGGCTATATAGTGCACCACAAAATGGCTTAGTCATTATCAACTATCCATTGAGGATTAGAAAGCTGAAACACAATACTAATGTTTTCTATCTATAATCAAAACTAAAAAAAAAAAGCAAAATGGCTAATACATTTATATCAATATTTGAACTCCTTGTCAATTTGATAAAGATAAAACAAATATTCGGTGAGCTATGAAGGGAGGTTATGACTGTGGTCAAATGATCTAGTTTTAGTTGATAATTCAGCAGCGGTATTTTGTATTTTTGTAACTGTCCTTGTTCTGACTCTGTTCACATTGATAGGCAGCAGTGTGTCGATGCAGTCAGCCTCTCTCTGGGTTTAGTGCACGATGCTTAGAGGACGAGAGCATGCTGCAGGCCATCAGCAAAGCCAATCACAACAGCCGATTCGTCTATGTCATGGATACCAGGCCAAAGGTAAAGTGGTTATAACCAAACAAAGACCTCAGAATAACATGTACAATGTTTATTAACAGCAGATATGTTTTTTAAATGTACTGTATTTACAAACCTGGGGAAAATTATTGGCGCTCCTGAATTACAAGTTCAAATGAACCAATTTTGTATTGCTAGTCTATTTTTAATGAAATGTCCAAAGTTTCTGAACGAAAAGATTAGTGAAATAGTGAAACACAAAATGTACCCCAGGCACACTAATTGGCACTGTTCATCAGTATTTGGTTGTAGAACCTTTGGCATCAATGACAGCCTCTAAACATTTCTTGTAGCCATCTAGAAGCTCCTTGCACATGTTAGCTGGTAGCCACTCTTCCATTGCTGTTTTCTTTAAGTTTGCAGGTTCCTTTTTGCATTAGCAGGTTTCAGCTCTCTCCAAAGGTTTTCAATGGGATTTAGGTCAGGACTCTTTGCTGGCCGATCCATCTTTTCCTTTTCAAACATACTTTTGGTAATGAACCCAGACGTAAAACTGGGTTCAATACTACATAAGCAGACAGAGTAGGAGAGAAGCAAACAGATTAAGGGCTGAAACCAGTTGACACTAGGCAGAATGCAAATACAATGCAATGACATAATAAGGGTATTATGTCATCTGGCAACATTTAGAGACTTTTTGAGCAGGCTTTAGCTACAAAAGTAGTTGTTTACATCAGTTCTACAACAGTTTTCAACCATGTTCTCAGTTTTGAACACTGACCACACACCATTAAGCCTTATACTAGGTTTTGACCAAATATTGTTATCTGTTTTTTCTGTCCTGCAGTTGAATGCGCTAGCTAACCGAGCGGCAGGTAAAGGCTATGAGAACGAAGACAACTACTCTAACATCCGCTTCCAGTTTGTTGGCATCGAAAATATCCATGTGATGAGGACCAGTCTGCAGAAACTGCTAGAAGGTTAAACACCTTACTACACACATCAGGACACATATAAAACTGTCAGCGCATTTTTTTGCAGATTATGAAGGGTACTTCTATAATTAATAAGACAAAGTGCAAGTAGTCAGTAAATGGTCTATGTATGTTTCTCTCAGTGACTGGGACTCGCTCTCTCTCCATGAGTGACTACTTGGTTGGCCTGGAGAGTAGTGGCTGGCTACGGCATATCAAGGCTGTTGTAGACGCAGCTATCTTTCTCGCCAAGGTACATTTTTTAACTTTCCTTGTTCTTGATTTTTCTTTTTCTGAGCGTGCATTTAATCCCACATTAAGATCTTTATTGAGGATATTCAAGTACTTTTTTCTGAAGGTAATATGTGGCATCTTCCTACAAACAACGTTTAAAGCATGCACTTTAACCATAATGATATAATCATCTCTACCTTCTATAAATCTTAACTGTCCACCTTCAACCTGCTCGTAATTGGCCCATTTCCACTAACCAATCATAAACACTGACTTCCAAGGACTGCTTAATTTGTTTTAATCATATCACAATATTTTGCTGTCTGTCTTCACTCTTCATCCCAGGCGGTGACAGTGGAAGGAGCCAGTGTGTTGGTTCATTGTTCAGACGGATGGGACAGAACGGCCCAAGTCTGTTCCCTAGGGTCCTTGCTCATGGACCCTTACTACCGTACAATGAAGGGCTTCATGGTACTAGCCACACACACACACACACACACACAGTTTGGTACTATTTTAAACAGGGGCGGACTGGCCATTCGGAAGTTTGGGAAGACTCCCGAATGGTCTGTCCATTTCAGGCTGAACTGGCCGGTGGTCAAAGAGTTTTGTCTGATATCAGTTACTGTAGCAGGGACACGACAGGTAGTATTGCATGTATTATGATTTTTATTTATTTATTTATTCATTTATTTATCCATTCATTCATAGGGCTATATATTTTTATAGATTATAAACAACAGTTTGCAACATGTTAACACACAAAGCCAACATTAAATCAACATAAGACACGCCAAAACAGACAACAACAAATATTATATATATGTATGATGTACTTAAAAACATTATGCATGTATGTGTGAACATTTGTAACTATTTTAGCCCTCTATGACTGACTGCACACATTTTGGTAGTTAGCAGTATATTGTGACTCTAGCTCAGGCTTGCCTGACCTGGTCTTGTTTTGATTCAGTGCAGTGGTGATGTGCTTATACAGAGGAGGAGGGTGTCAGTAAGACATCCTATAGTGGCTTGAAGGTCTTCAGCATAATCTGATTCTCTTTATACCACAAAAACATTATTAGTGTTGAAATTACTGCTAAAGATTTTATGCACGCAAGTATAAAGGGCCTGTAAGTCCGAGGCTGAATTACAGTACCAGTATGTCCCTTAGTTTAAAAAAGGACCAAAGAGCTGATTATGAATGAATCAATATGAACTTACTTTTCCCTTACGTTTGTCTTTTAGGTACTGATAGAGAAAGACTGGATCTCCTTTGGTCACAAGTTTGCCGACAGGTGAGCTTTCAACTGTGTCAGCCGAGAGATTTAGTCAGTGTTTGCGACTAGCGCAAACTAAAACAGGAACTCATAATTGCATTTGCCCCATTTAATATTTCTTTATATTGTATGACTATTGTATATTACCTGATTTTTATATATATATAGACTACATACTACAGGTGGACTCAGGTGGCTGCAGGGGGTAGTTGCTCACCCTGGTGCCCCAGAGGCCAAAAAATACTTCACCTACCAGTGCCCAATTGACTGCCCTCATTGGTGCCCTTTCACTGGAAGAAAATGTGATAGTACCCTGTAAAATACCCCTAAAACAGAGAAAACATGATAAAGTCTGCTTTAAGGCTGCTTTAGGTGCTGTATGGTTGTCCTTCTAGTGGAAAAAAACTGGAAGTGCTATATAAAGTATATTTACTTTAGTGTTTTTACTTTTCACTACCCTGAAAAGATCTCTCAAAACAGGTAATTCTCAAAGCATAATATAGTATAATATGTTTTTACTGCAGATGTGTTTGAGAAATAAACATTTAAGTTGTTATGCATTCCCTCTATTTTATTACAGAGATGCTGTTTTCCTTATATTCACCCTATAAAATGTTCATCTCAATTGGGGATGTAGCCCTCTTACATAACATGCTGCTGTTCTCTCCTAATGGGGGCCAACAGAGTGTATTAGGTGCCATATATTTTTTTTGCTCCCTCCCCTCAGACAGCCTGAGTCCACCATTGCTACATGCATACTAAATATATACTATTTATACTCCTTAGCTGTTTCTTCAATGTGAAATTATGTGTTTTTGTATTGTGTACCTGTAGGTGTGATCAGTTGGATGGGGATCCCAAAGAGGTGTCTCCTATCTTCACTCAGTTCCTGGAGTGTGTCTGGCAGCTGACGGAGCAGTTCCCACAGGTGTGTGGAAGTGTGCGAGCGACATGATGTTTATTGTATTTACACAGATCAACAGTATTTGCCTTAAATGTGGTGTTTTATTGTATTTATTTAAAGATAACTCTCTCCTTAGGCATTTGAGTTCAGTGAGTGGTTCCTGCTGCAGATCCATGAACATGTCCACTCTTGTCAATATGGAAACTTCCTTGGCAACAATCAGAGACAGAGAGAAGAGTTGCAGTGAGTCCAACAAACACACACGTTTGTGTAGAGTATTTGTCTTTTTAGTTGGTTTGTTTTCTCAAAATGTTCCGCATGTTTTCGCTTGCTATAGAGATGACAACTGCAACATATTATTTATTTTATTATTTTTTTTTTTTTCTAAGAGGATAACCTTTTTAAACTTTTCTTGTCTTTTATTGACAAATTCATCATCAGATCTCTACTTGAGAGGCTTTGAAGAGACATTGAAAAACAGGTGTAAACAAACATTACTTGTGTGGCTTCACTTGTAACCATTAACACAGAAGTACGACTTCTAAAATAAACAGAGAATTGGGGATTGGCCAAAAGTGGTTCTCTCTTTGGAAATATACAGTAAACAAAATGTAGGTTAATTAATATAACAAATAATTTGTCAGTTGCTGGTGGGGACACTGCCAGAGAAAAATATTCCACATTGATTTTCAGATATTTCTCTGTTTGTTTAAACCTGGAAATACTCATCGTCATCATGTGGGAAACAGCCACATGCTGTACCAACCTAAAACAAGCATTCTTTATTGTGGATTGTAATTCACACTGGTCTGACAAATACTTTATGTTCTCAAATTACACTGTCCAGCCTCATTACCTGCTCTGTTGTATGTTTCATTATATCAGAAGATTAATGGAGCAAAACAATGATACACACCTGCACAAGGCGGTTTTGAAAACAAATACTTATATAGACTGTATTTTTGTTACCGCTCTCTGGAAGTATGGATATGTGCAGAGGGCAGTGAAACATGATGGAAAGCATAGATTTCTTTCATGATAGAAAACATAACTACATTTATTTTATGGTGGGCTCTCTGTAATTAATTAATAATTGATATTGGTTTTTGAAGGACTAAAAAATCGTTTCATTAAGCTGTGTTTGAGTATGTCTCCTTAACTATTGTTTTGTATTCAAGGCTCAGAGAGAGGACACACTCACTGTGGGCGTTTCTAATGAGCGAAAAACAGAACTACTTGAATCCATTCTACAGCCCGGCATTCTCTGAATTGCACCCTGTGTTGGAGCCTTCCACCCTGCCTTACCATTTCAAGTCAGTACAGCCTTCCTCACCCTCCTGCTATTGTTTACATATTCATAGTGCTATACTTTTTCACATCTTTCTACAAGGAATCTTATCTTTGTGTTTGTATGCACCTGTGTCTCCAAGGTTCTGGAGGAACATGTACCACCAGTTTGATCGGTCCATGCATCCACGTCAGTCTATCCTTAAAACCATTCTGACTCTGAGAGAGAACAGCCGCAAGGCAGAGAGCACATTGCAAGCACTGGAGAGTGTGAGTTGGCATACAAATCTGTGTAGCCCATATGTTTAAGTTAAGATGTTGTTGTTTTGTATATTCAGTGTGGATATATACTGTTGTTGCTTTTAGGAATGCAACGATTGATCAGCCACCAATCATTATTATTATTATTATACGTGATTGGTAGATCTGAATGAATGCCTCTAGTCACAGATCACCCTAAAACCGATCACCTGTGGTTGATACTCTGCTTTGTGCAACTGTCAGAAGCACTGTGTGCTCTTTAGTGTAGTCCCATCTCCCACCTTGTTCAATGCGCCAATGCGCAACAGGCCACGAAAACAAAACAACATGTTGGCTGTGTGGAACTTTTACAAAGTGTGTGAGAATGATATAACGCATGCCATCTACAATGCATGCCAAATATGATCGATATCGGCCATCAATCGGGCGATATCGGTATCGTCGCAAAAAAACGTGATCCCATTTCTACAGAAAAAAGAGTAACCATGGTTGCAATTTTTTTTTCTCATTATCCCAAGATCATGAGTTAATCATCTTGCGTGGATAACAGTTTTTTTTTCTTGTGATATTGGTACAGAATAGGGCCACGATTATTTTGAGACAAGATAATTATCTTATTATTGTTGTCTTGAGATAAAATAATTGCAACCTGTTGATCTGTTGTCCTGTTCCTCCCTCTCTGTCCAGAGGCTCCAACAGCTCGGTGTGACCCCTGTTGCAACCTCTGAACCCCCTGCCCCTCCTCCCACTAGAGATCAGCACTCCAACTCCAACACCCTGCCACCACGTCCCGACTCCCTCATCCTGGGGGCACCTATAAACCACAAAGAAGTGCAGCGGCAGGTGGAGGAGGATGGGCAGGAGGAGGTCGGCGAGGAGGCCACAGAGAGCACCGACACAGAGCGGACAGTAGAAGGCAGCAGTGGCACTGAGAGCAGAAAGCAGAGCTACGGAGAGCTGGAAGGGACATACAACAGCGAGCTGGCCAAAGAAGAGCCAGCTGTTGTCAGTCTGGAGTTTGGAGTAGCACGCATGACCTGCTGAGATCAAACGAGTATTGTGGGAAACTGAGAGACAGGTGACTGAGAGAGAAGGCTTAGAAGTGTGTGCATGTTAAGAGGAAGCTGTCATTCTGTATGTGATTACGTACTGATTACGCAGTGGTCCTGAATGGGCCGAGTGGATGAAGTTGTATGTCTGTATAGTCTAAATCTCTATGGAAAGCCTCATTATTATGTCATATATAGCACCTATAGGAAAAAGGCTTGTTTTTTTATGAATGTTGAAAAGCACTATAGGGAGGTAATGAATAGAAAAAGAGAATAAATTCATCAAAAAAAAACAGCGAGTCTTCTAGTTTGTGGCCTTGATATTCCAAACATATTTCTCCTCATGAAATCCCACACAAAATCACAGTTTTTGGCAGCAGAAATATTTCATTACATCCAACAGTTTGAATCCAACCTAATCTGAATGTTGCTTGTGACCTGAGCTCATTTTGCTCCAGTCGGACAGATTGAAAAAAATAAGAATCCTTAATGATGTAGAACGTCACTTCTACATCATTAGGGATATTCTATGATAGTAAATTAAATGCAGTTTGAGTTGTGTTTTTTTTGTGGGCTGCGGTCATTTCTCTTATTTAACCATTGATCTGACAACGGACCAGGTCCAGCTGTCCAACTGTCCCCTTTATTGATCATTTAATCCTATTTTACCTCTCATATTGATCAGATAATCTGACTTCCTAATGTGCATTGATCCCAAAATCCTATTGGACTTCTGAGTCTGCCATGTCAGTGGCTTATCATATATGACAGCTGACCGTGATCATGGGTCATTGTCATATGTAGGACATGATTGCTGGACTTATTTAAAAAAGAGAATTTTACTGAAGTTGAATTAAAACATCAACTTTCGAAGATCAACAATAACCCAACACAGCACTTGCTGTATATCAGACTGTGTTACTTGATATGTATAACATATATATTATCATTTAGCACTATACAAATAAATTTAATTGAAAAATTGAATAACCAGTACAGCTTACTGTAGCTGCCAATGCTGGATGTTAAAATACCTTTGGAATAAGCACAGCTAGATAAAATATTGTTATTGAAAAAAGTAATGGAATGGCTTTAGGTAAAAAAAAAAATCTTAAGGTTTCTTCTTGTCATTGCCACATATTAAAACATTACTTTGTTTTAACTGGGTTAGGTTTACTGCCCTGGGGAGGTAGCATGTGAATTTAGGGCAAAAGTTCTCATTTCTCATTTATTTTTGAGCCAGACTGTGTTATTTCTTGACAACATAATAATTCTGTGTTAATTTCAGACTATGGTTGTAAGTTTGCTTCATATCAAAGCTCAGAAAGGATTTGATCTTCATTGGATTTTATTTACTGTACAGGAAAACATTTTCTCAATCAGTGTGCTGCAGAAAGACAGGATGTTAAACCAGGAGGATGTCAGGATGATCAGGGTCAATGTGTAATGCTATGCAAATTCTTGATCATATACATAAATTTTGTTTGTACTGAGCTTTCCATGGCAACTTCACAACACTAAACTCAGTTCATTCTGCTGTGTTTTATCCAGCCTGGGTGCTATTAAATACTTGGAATTTGTGCTTACAGCTTTGGCAGTGAACTTCCTCCTTATACACCAATCTCTTCAGCAACATCACATACTGTAGGAAAAAATTGAGTTCTTACACACACATAAACACAATCATACCCCATACAGCCATTGGATAAACTGAGCACTGGCCTCAGAAAACTCATTGTCTATGAGTAAACAAACAAATCATTATTCATCTGTAACAACTTGCAGTGAAGTTTTCCTGGTAGTATATACCCCTGTGTCAACTTTTTCCAAGCTCCATATGCTCAAAGTTAACTGAAAAAAAGAGCATAAGTGAAATGTGGTTTCACCCTTAAATTATCTTTTCATTCATCTTTCACCTGTTTTATTCTCTCACAGGGTTTCTTCTTATTTTTTGATTTGACTTTACCAATCAAACCTTTTTAACATGGTCAGTCAATTTTATGCATTAGATTGATGAATACAGGCAATACAATAGATGGCTTTATTATGCCTTATTTAAATTCCAAAGTAAGTCTTACAGTGTGAAGGTAATTTCAAATTGCTTAATTATGTGTATAATATAATTATAGTGTTATATATATTTTGTATCAGGAAGTCATTCAAAGTACAAATTGAAATTTTGGAATTATTGCATATTGTGGTTTATGACACATTTGGAATGTTGACAAAGTGGTAACTGAGTTTATCACACCTCTAATACTAATTCACTGCTGTTAAGGCAGTCTTCCTGTAGCCTACTTGTGCACATTATTTCACATTAAACATTGAGAAGTCTCTTCCAGAGACAGGCTGCCGAGGGGCTCTCCCAGGGTTTTGAATCATTCAGTACTGTACGCCATGCTGGTAGAACACCACTGAGGACAAGGAGGGAATACTGTACTTACACTCAACACAAAAGCATTCAGTACTCATTCAAATGTCTATACACACTGAGAACAATCCAATACTCTTAATGGGCCATGTTTAAGTCACTATTTCAAACTCTGGTCTGTGTACTGATAGCAAACAGAAAATAATGTAAATGAGAACAGCTTCATTCGGTATTGGGCTGTATAAAAACACTGTATATGTCAGCAGAGAGAGGAGGAGAGAAGCAAAGAGGTAAAGGACTGAAACCAGCTGACACTAGGCAGAATGCCTGGTTGGGTATTAAAATTAATGAAATGAAAAAATATTTAACGGAATGAATATACTGTATATAGCAATTATTCTGATTATTGTTATTGATTTTTTTCATTTTATTATTTCTGATATTATTTGGATGAAGGTAGGTGAATGTTTTTGTGTGTATATGAAAAAGACCGAAAAACACTAAAAGAGACATTGTGCACAGTTTACAGGTTTTCAGAGTGTGTGCTTAGGTGGCTTAACAACAGTTGGTACCACTCCCTGTTGATTACTAAAGTAACAAAAGAGCACAGAGGGTAATCCTAGGGGGTTTAGTACACATACATACACAAACATGAACATGTGTGCTGACACACACACACACACACACACACACACACACACACAAACACATTCCATCATTATCTTCCAGCTACAGATTAAACTAAGCTATTGTGTGTGTGTGTGTGTGTGTGTGTGTGTGTGTGTGTGTGTGTGTGTGTGTGTGTGTGTGTGTGTGTGTGTGTGTGTGTGTGTGTGTGTGTGTGTGTGTGTGTGTGTGTGTGTGTGTGTGTGTATAACTGAAACTTCAAGCATATTGCACTTGGCTACACCCCTGTAGGTTCATAGCAGGTGTTTTTATCATCTGCCAATGATAAAACACCTGCTGACATTACTGATTAGGGTGTGTGATTTCATGTTGATTAATTTAGAGGCAAAGTTCAGACTACTGAATTTGCCCTTATCTTAATCAATCAAGGAATATTACACAGCCAGACTTTTTTTCAGTTGTTTGGTTACACAGTGGTCAGTTGTTTGATTTTAGCTTGTAATACACCATGTGAAGTGAATAAGGTGGTGAAGTATTAGTTTTTATCTTCATGTTTTGATGTTGTACTGACACTCCAACTAATCATATAATGTATGAAGTGGATTGAACACCATTGGCACCATTGGCTATGGATAATTAAAGTTGGATGATAAGGGTATGTGTTTTAATAAATCAAGACAATTACATCATGATCTTGGGATTGTAGAATAATGAGAGAGGGCTTTACAGAAGGACCGGCTACTGTATGGTCACTCCCTGGTGCACTGAGGAGAAGCAGACAAGTGCAATTTTTACCTAGACATAATTTGCATCTCTGGATTTCTTTGCATAGGAGGGGCTGTGCTCTTTTAATTTCAAATAATGATATATACTGTACAGTTGAAGTCAGAAGTTTACATTTGCCTTAGCCAAATACATTTAAATGCAGATTTCCTGACATTTAATCCTAGTAAACTCAGGTCTCAGGTCAGTTAGGATCACTACTTCATTCTAAGGATGTGTGTATGTCAGAATAATAGTAGAGAGAATGATTATTTCAGCTTCATTTTCTTTCATCACATTCCCAATGTGTCAGAAGTTTACATACACTTTGTTAGTATTTGGTAGCATTGCCTATAAATTGTTTAATTTGGGTCAAATGTGTCAGGACACCTTCCCCAAGCTTATCACAATAAGTTGTTAGAATCTTGGTCCATTACACCTAACAGAAGTGGTGGAGATGAGTCAGGGTTGTACGCCTCCTTGTGCGCACATGCCTCAGTTCAGTTCAGTTCTGCACACAAATTTTCAGTTGGATTTAGGTCAGAGTTTTGTGATGGCCATTCCAGTTCAGAGAGAAATGGGCCTGAGAGACAAGATGTAAAACTACACTGAGATGGTTTTTGGTACTTTGGTATCACAAATATATCTTCTTATGGACATCAAAACCTATCAAAATGTAAAATATGGGAGCTTTAATGCAGGTGAATTCCCAAGAAAGCTGTATTCATTTACATGTTTTTCTGTTTGTGTTGTCAAACATAAGAACAAGTTTGAAATTGTGATTAGAAGTGGCCCTTTAAGACTAAATGATAACTTGCTGAAATACAGATTTTATAGCCACATCATCATCTAACAAAAGCACCAAACACATAAGTTAAAGACAAACACTGTGACTGTCACTGTGATTTCGGCTATATTTTCTTTTAAATCACTCAGAGGGAAAGTAAGAAGCGACACAATAGCTTTCGTATTTCATCTCTCAGAGTACAACCTCCATCTGGGTAAGAAACTGTTGCTTTGTCTCTCTGCCACTCACTCACATAGCCAAGATTTGTCCAGAAAATCGCTAGATTTGTCTCTAAGTGCTTTTTTCACCACAAAAGATGACAGTTATCAATTTGCAGTATCACTTCTTGACATCCATTTGGTTATTTGCAGTTGTCCATCAGTTTTAATATGTCCACACACAAAAGGCAAGTATTTCAGATTTGATCCATTGTTCCAGAAGGCGAATAACACCACCTGCTTTCCAGCTGTGTGTAACAACCCTCATCTGTAACTGATAATATTTGAACTTAATCAGTACCAATTATAATATACTTATCCCTCCATAAGAATTGAAAAACAAAGGAAAAGAAAAAAATGGAAAATTCAGGAGGGTGATGGATGCCTCAGAACACCATCCCTGAATTCGTTCATTTCCTTTGTATACTTTCTGGGTCTTAAGACATCATCTCAACTCTTGTCAAATAATTTGATGTTATTGAAGTGAAAAAAAAAAAAAGCTATATGGACACACAACCGTTATTTATCGAAAGTATGGATCTCGAGTTTACAGAGAAACAAGAAGAGCAAACATTCAGAAATAATTTTTTTTCAAGTGCTTTATTCAGTGTTTTTACCAGTGTTACTCGCATGGTCAATTTCTTTTGGGGATGAAGAGGAGACTTCTGTGGATGATTTGGCTCCTGGTACGAATATCCTGAAAGGAGTCCTAACCAGGAGAAGCTAGCTGACTACAGTGACAGCAATGGTGGTGAAGACAACTCCCATGAACACAATGTCACCAAACTCTGTCTTTTGTTATTGTTCTGAGTGAGAGACCCGTAGCAGCACACAGTTACATATTGTGTGTTTAATGGGGCTATTTGTAAGTCTTATCTGCCAACAAACATAGTTTTTTGCCAGGAGTGGTGATTGTCGATTGACAAGATCTTCGGCCATCATTGCCTAATACAAGATGCTATAATACACCCTCTGAATGGTGCTACGTCTTCAGGGCAGATTGGAGACAACAGTGAGTCGCTATTGGAAATTGACAAGAGGTTGGGCTTAGCTGGTTAGCATGCTAACATCAGTAGAAGAAAAAGTGATAGAGTTAAGCAACTTAGTGTTGCTTTGCACCGCTGGAGACAGCTCTTGGTAACTAAAAGGATGAAGTTTGATGCTAATTACGCAATGTTTCTCCTAGACTGGTAAGTAAACAACTGTTAATGCTAATGTTGGCTATGTAGCAAAACTTGCAAATAGCTCCTTTAAAGCAACTAAGATGTTTTGATATTTGGAAAATCTTTGATACTCAAATCCTGTACATTCAGCATCATGTCATCTTCTCTAACATATTCATATATCCGTCTAGCCATCCTTTTATATGGATTCCCTTTGCCATACATGTATACAGACCCATGTGCTTTTAAAATAACATCAATATTTGCATCCTGAGGCTCTTTGCTAGCAGAGCATATAGTTTAAAAGCACATTTAGCAGCTACATGCAGGCATAGTGCAAAAGAAAATGTCCTTTAACTGTCCTACTTAGTGCTGAGCTTCACTCAAGGGGCTGAAATGGGAACCCTATTTAGACAGATGGGGGGAGGAGAGATAATAGTGTGTGTGTAAAGATAATAGGGTGTGTACTTCTTCTATTGTAGATGTGCATTGTCTGTCTTCTTTTTCACAGTAGAAAGACTCAAAGATTAATCATTAGGGTTGTAAAGAAAGCACATGTTGCATTTCACAAACACAAAACTGATTAAATCTACCTCAGAAATATCCATTGAAAACATCAACCACGATTCTTGTTACATAGGGAGGTGCCATCTTCATTTTGTTATAGTTTAACCTATAGTAATCTCAAATTGTTAAATTCAATGTCAAAGAAAGCTGCATATTGGTATCATCCTCTAAATCCTGTTGCTTTCCCACCAAATTTGAGCTGCCAGATTAAAACAATTATCTGTGGAATGTACCAATATTGCAATGCAATGCTTTACTGATGTCAGAATGCTTCAAACAGCGTAATAATGCACATTTGCATTATAAGAACTCAGCAAAAATCCTTGGCTTATCTGTGATAACTGAACCCACTCGTCAGTCTCCACTCATCAATCCACCAGCCATCTGCTGCTCAGTGTCAGCTTCAGGTCCATCCAATAGCTGGCTGACCAGCTAGCATAGCTGTAGGGCATTCTGCCTGAGTATCTGATGTACCTGAAAACTCACACACAGGGTGACTGACTGTCTGGTAAGCAGGCTGGCTGGGTGACTGACTTGTGGGCTGAGTTGACAGATTATCTTTCTTATTGGGGGAGAGTATAAGGAAGATACGCTTCAGTGCCTCACTCTGGGGAAGCCCTCAAAATGTGTTTGTGCGGTTGTGAGCTTGTCTGCGGATCTGTGGGTGTGTATGTGTGTTGCCTTGGGCGGATGAATGCAGACATTGTTTGATAGCAGTGGGCTGGAAGAGGAGAGCCTGTGCCCACAGTGACTTAGAACAGGGAGGTGAGAGAAAAGGAGCAGGGGAGGAAAGGAAGGAGGGGAGAGGAGGTTTGTAAGTGGGTCGGGGTATCAGGGAGATTCATGGGGGGTTGGGAGGATAGAATAGGCTGGTAAAAGAGCACCCACAGTGGATCTCGCTTAGCATGGAAAACAGGAGAACTCATGGTGAACCCATTGCAGGTGAGAATAAAATCTATTTTGAGAGAGACACCAAAACTCCAAAAATAGTGGCTTAGAAGGAAAGATTTATTTTTATATAGATTTTATTTAATATTTTCTCTCTTTACATTACATTAAATGTATTTAGGGATGAGAAATGACAATGAGAAACACTGCTTTTGATTTGTTAATTGTTGCCAAAGTAGGAGCGGACAGTACAGCTAATGTGAAAACAAAGACTGCACTCTTGGCTGCATGAGTGGTTACAAACACACAGACACATGCACATGCATACTTAAGATGATAGGATAACAGTTAAATGTGTTGTCATAGCTCTCAGACACCTGGCCCTGTGTCCATATGGAAGAGGGCTTCAGGCCATATGGCCTATATGTCTGGCCCAAACTGTGTTGGAGGCATGTCTGAGCAGCATATGTGTGTCTGCGTGTGTCTGTGCAACAGCACTGAAATATTTTTTTCTAAATCCATATCCTGGCTTAAGCCGTCTCATACTGTTGATCAGCAAGTCTTGTATTTGAGTTCTCTAATTCAGGGCTTCTGACACGCTTATTTGTGTTTACTTTGAGCTTTTCCACTCTCTCTCTCTCTCTCTCTCTCTCTCTCTCTCTCTCTCTCTCTCACACACACTCACACACACACACACAGGGCTAGGTGAAGTAATACTGATAAATTTGTAATGAAACTTGACTTACCTCTCGCAATGATACTGTAAGACATCACAAAAAATATTCACATTTGTAAAACTTTGCTTTCACTTGTTAGATTTTTTCCACCTTCATGACCCATGTTCCACATCAAATCCAAACAACAATTCCACTCTGACTCATGACCCACTGAGAAAACTTGCATAAACATATTGAACTCATGTTTAATCATCAGTGGGTGTGTATCTCTACTTATTTACCAAACACACTGAGAGATGTTTAGTATACAGACATGCATAGACAAATGCAGGGAAGGCAACAATGAATTGTGGTCTTGTAAATTCATGAACAATTAAAAGAAATGAGCCAACAGTGCATTGGTGACAGGGAAGGTGGGTGAAGAGAGGAGGAGGATAATGGGGGAGGGAGTGGAGGACAGACACTGGCGCCCCGCCAACATTGACGAAAGCTGCTTAGCCCACCCAGTTGCCATGGATACAGTGAGGAGCAGCACTCAGCATGTGTGTGTGTGCCTGTGTCTGTGTGAGAGAGAGAGAGAGAGAGAGAGAGAGAGAGAGAGAGAGACAGAGAGGGAGGGAGGGAGGCAGAGAGAGAAAACCAGCAGGCATCTGTTAGAGCAAGTCAGAGTGGGAGTGAAAGAGCACCAGACAGCAGTGTGGAGAGAAAGGGTGAGTGTATGTGTGGCCAGAGAGAGAGAGGACAGCAAGGCAGCTAGAGAGCAAGGGAGACGATAAAGTGGGAGTGATAGAGCGCTAGATAATGGAGGTGCAGTCGGAGTGTGTGGAGCCTCCTGTGGCACCACAGTGTGACCCCCAGCCCACAGGGAAGATCAACAAAGCTGCCTTCAAACTCTTCGGAAAGCGACGTACTGGCTCTGGAATGGCCAGCTTCTTCTCCTTCAGGAACAAAGGGGCCACAAACAGCAGGAACAACGGAAATTCGGACAATGGGAATTCTTTGAATGGAAATGGCTCAACAGCATCAGTGGAGCTCGTTAGGAGCAAAACGCACGATGGACTAACGAGCTCTAACAACGACACTGATGGACAGAGAGGGGAGGGGCTTGCTAGCCTGGAGGCTGGACCGGTGAGGTCTCTCAGCAAATCACTGAGTTTCTTCTCTCTACTTCGACGGGGGAGTTTCAGGTCGAGTGAGAATGGGGGGACAGGGCTTGTCAGAAGAGGGAGGGGCCTAAAGGGATTTTTTAGCAGCATGCGATGGAGACGTAAGGAAAAAACAAACGAGACAGATGGGGAAGCAGTGGAAGGTAACAAGGAGAAGAATGGGGACAGTACCGACTCTGAAAAGGTAAAGGATATTACTCTCACCCTTGAACCGCCTCCGCATCATCACCAAGAGGATTGTGAGAATGCAGAGGCAGAGCCTAACCTCCAAGCAACAGAGACTCCCATTACTAGTGTTACCATGACACCCCCTCACTGTGTCGCCATGCCAGGGCCATCTGTTGAGCCAGACTCCTCCTTTCCTTACACACCCACTGACTCGCCACTGCGCCCACCCATCCAAAAAGCCAAAGCCTCCATTTCCAGCCTCACGCCCTCGCTTGCAACACCCCCTTTGGATCGTTGCAGCACAGGTGACCCACCCTCAGAACCTTCGGTGGACAGACTCTGCTCTCTCCTCTTCACTGATGTCACATCCCTCAAGAGCTTTGATTCACTGACTGGCTGTGGTGACATTATTGCTGATGCAGACGATGAGGGGCCAGCGGGTAATGGTGGCAGTGGCACCAGCAGCAGCAGCAGTGGGGGAGGAGGGGGGAGTGTGGGAGGAGGTGTTGGGAGAGCTGTTTGTATCACCAGTGCTACATCCCGTCTCTCCCCATCCAAATCCCCCTTACCTTCCCAGCTGACCCAGCCCATGTTCTCTGTTTCCTCCAGCTCAGTGCCTGCTTCCCTCCCAGCCCGGGCTCGGGCACCGCCTCCACCACAACAGCACCCAGCTGGTAGTGGCGTGGTGGCTTACATGGGTGGTGGGGAAGAAATGGCGAGTCCAGAAGGAGTGGACGATGCAGACATGCAAGGGCTCTGGCACATGTTGCCCTCCACAGGGGATAACTCTCCTGCTTTGCCCCGATCACATCAACCTCCCTCAACCAACCCCACTTCAACTTATCCCCCCTGCACCAACCCTTCCAGCAGCCACATTCCCTTAGCCCCCAGGAGTTCAGACCGAAAGGTACCCCAAGTGAAGGCATTGGGGCTCAGTAAGATACCAGTAGTTGGTGGAGCAGGAAATCGGGCAGCTAAACCCCCTCTTCCTCACACACATGGTCGTCATCCTGCATCACCTGGTGAAAAAGAGCCACTCAGTGATGAGGGCTACTGGGACACACCCTCAGCAACACCCACAGCAACACCTGATGAGAGTGGGCTGCAGCGTAACCAGAAGTTGGCTCTATCACGTGACAGTTGCTCTGGAGACCACCTGTATGACCTTTACAACGACCCTGAAGAGGAAGAAGATGATGACGAGCAGGAAGTAGATGAAGATCTAAACAGTACGCCTTCTCCATCTACTGAATACAAACTGAGCCCCACATCCCAAACAAGTCCTCCTTCATCCTCCTCCTCTTCCTCCTTCCGATCAATGAAAGGCAGTGCCAGCCTTCCTCGAGAATCCAAGATCCCAGTAAGCACCAGACAAACCCCACCCTCCCACTCTGTAAGCCAGTCAGCCCTATCATCCGTCCTAGAGGCCGAATCCCCTCCACCAAAGACCCAAGCTCCTCCCCTAGCTCGCACCAGAATCCCTGTATCAAAGGTGCCCGTCCGTCGTTCAGGAAACAAAGCTGGCAACAGAGGAACTGCCCACAAGAAGTAGTTTCTGTCAAATTGGTGGTTCTCTCCCACTAACGTATGGACTTCTTTACAGTACTGTTTATGCAGAGCCAAAAGTTTTCGCAGACTGAAAAAATGTTGAGCTGTGGAGCTAACAGCCTATAAATTCCTCTCAGATGTTAAAAGCACTCATTCCTTAAGTGTTTTGGCTTACAACGAATAGAATAATGGTTTTGTTCACTTCAGAAAGTCACGAGGAGACTCCAAAAAGCTGGGTTAACGCTTCATGACCCTCAGGAACTTTGGAGACCCTTGACAATCCATGGACACGCATCTTTCACGTTCGCCTTGTAAGTTCCTGGAAAAAGTGACCTGCTGAGATTTTGACGGCCACTTTGATGTAGCTCATGACTGCACGCTGCAAGAAAAAGAAAAAAGAAAAGCAGAGCACCTTTTTATCTCTTACATTTTTGTTATGGAATTCCACATAACATAACTCAATTTGCTCATAAGGACCTAATCTAATCAAAGTTTGTTTTTTGTTTTTTCCTGATTCATCTTGTGTAATCTGTAACAAAATTACCTCCTAATCCTCTGATCTTAGAGCCAAAGTAAAAAAAAAAAAAAAAATCATTTCACAGCCTCTAATATTCTGGAACAGACTCAACAACATCCACAGCCTGGGATAACATACTATTTTTTGTTTTTTGTTTTGCTGTTGTATTTTGCTCTTCGAAGATGGTCTTCTTCTAACCACACAGTGATAATTAAACTTTATGTGCATCTATGAAAATGAATGGTAAGACCTGAACTGGTTTTATTACTTACCTACTTCACAGCTACAAATGTGCAGAAGGCCACACGTTATCTTTTTTTTTTTTTTGGTGATGGAGACCTCCACTTTGTCGACTGGTTAATTTTTTATTGTGGAAGTTTGGACTCAGCCTGTTTCATTTGGATCTCACCTATACCCCCCTGCATTACTGGAAGTACATCCATATGTCAATCTCTGGGATTTACAGCCATTGAATTACCAATGGAAACCTGAAAAACTATCGCAATACTCTATCTGGAGGGATCCCTTGCACTGATGCTTCAAAACACACACATCCACATACTCAAACAAAATCGTACATGCACGCACACATTTCGCTCTCTCTCTGCATGCAGTGCCACACATACAGGGCACAAAGGTCAGGAACATCATCTAACACTGAAGCATCTTAGATACACACACTGTTCAACCTTTGGCACTGTCTTTGTAGCTACACTGGAAGACTTTCTTTGCTAAGGAAAAACAACCAATTTTTTCTAGTTAGTATTTTCTTCTTCACTGGATTTCATACTGTTTTATAGGCTCCCTCTTCCTAAGTCATATTGCACGGATCTTAAACTGTGATTGCACCAGCTTCTTAATACTCTGACTTTCTGTTCGTCTAAAAAAAAAAAAAAGTAAAATTTGGGGACAAATGCTGAATCAGTTCAGTTCACCCTTCTTTTCCTGGCTGTTGTACTTTTTGTACAACCTCATTCTAGGAATCGCCATAGCTGTGTGTGAATCTGAATGTAGCTTGACATCATTGTAGGTCGTCCAGCATATACCGTGTGCTGGTCTGTTTCCCTCTTTGTCTCTTTGTTGTAGGGGCAAGACAAATGGTGGAGTGTACGGTCTTCTAAGTCCCCCATGCTCAAAAAAATTGAGACAAATTACTGCCCAGTGTATGCAGCCTTGCAAAGCACCACTTGTATTAAGAATGAGTGGGGTGTATTGCAGTCCTAAAAGGCCTTTGTCAGTGATTCAGTGAGACACAGGGAGCAGAGTGTTCCCTACCCTACTCTTTACTGAAAGAGAGGGGTTTTCATAGGAAAAGACATTCGAGATGATGCAAGTTTTCTCTAATCCTAACCACAAGGGTACCAATAACACTTGAGGGTCATTCTAGTTCATGATAGCTTTCCATTTCATTTAGGATGTGATGATTGATCCATGAAGCTGCTTCAGGTTCAGATATCTTTTCAGCCACCCAATGGTGTAGTGTAGAACAGGCCATGGAGTAACCTGATCCCAGGTCTGCAGGAAGAGCATTTCTCACCACATAAAAAGGGCATGCTAAAGGTCACTTGCAGAGCAGAAAATGATCATGTCCATTCATGTTTTATTTGCCTAAACCGTGCTCTATGATCTTTTGGTTTAGTATGCGATTACTCTCATTGTCCTCTGAGTTGAGGAAGGGATTGTTAAAGGAGAAATGAGAAGGAAGGATGGTGGCATAAGGTAACTTTTTGTGTGATTGAGATGGGCAACAGTCTAAACCTTAAAAGTATTCTTGGTAAAAGTATATTTTCTTCTGGACTGCTAACCACAACAGTTGGCCGAGGAGTACAAAAATAAAACATCTAACTCCATGAATGGGAAACCCCACTTTCAACAATCAAATTATATTAATGCTAAGATTAAGAGAGAGTAGGGAACCATGAAATAATCATTACACCTTATATATTCAACTGGTTTATTGTGTCCTCCTCAGTTGGTGCCAAATGTGTTCCACATACCACAGTGAGTCAGTAGCACATTTTTTCCTCAGTTATTCCAAGTATGACATTGTGAAAATGAAAGTTAAACTTTTGTCATTAGTAGTTGCACTGGCACTACACAGTAATGACATCAACCACTGAGTCAGGCACATTGCCATCTGGTTCATCTTTTTTGTTTTTTTTTTGCTGATAAATACTTCTCTCTTTTCTTTCTGATTACAAATCTGGACCTTCCTGGGATCAGTGCATTGAAAGGCACATCATGTTCTTCTTTTTATTACCATATGTTCACAGTGCAAATCTTTCCCCTTTTCATATTTAATGAATAAAACTGTGTTTGCGCTGATAGATGAGCTCTTGACTCTTTGTGACCACATTTTCACAGCATTACATACATTTTCATGTCAGAGGCTTCGTGTACTTGTATGTTTAGACAAAAACAAGATAGAGCCCATATCTCCTCAACTCCCCTCCACGTCCTGGTGGCTTAAATCCCCAAGGGGTAGGTTGGATGGGAGAGATGGTGAGAAACAGAGATGCTTTTTGTTGATGTGCAGTGTGTGGCATTTTTGTTTTGGTGTCGAACTTGCAAAGAGGTCTGCTTGGCTTATGAGTTATAGGTTATCAATACATTTTATTGATTGCTGAAATGAAAGCCAGATGGATGTGTCATTGTTTGCTGTTTGTCTCTCCTGGGGAAAGACATGTAGCGGTGGGGACAAACAGCCAGCATGATAACAAAGAGAGCCAGCTGAGGCAGAGCTGATTCATGTGAATATGGAGCCTGTGTGTGTGTCTGTGTGTCCAGAATATTGATGAAAGGGAGTGTTCCCATTGTTACGAGGAAGACACATGTTGCTAGAAAAAGATCATATGTTGTTGTGTTGTGGGTGCGCATGCATGTGTAGTGGGAGGAGGATTTGGTGCAGTGCGAATCCCCTTTGTAATGGTGCAGCAACCGCCCCCCCCCCCCCCCCCCCAGCGCCCTCTCTCTCTCTGTTTCTGCACGCTGAGGCCTTATGTAAGACCATAACACTCACTTTTGCCAGCCTACCAGATGAAAGCTAGTGATGCTGACAGTGAGAATGGTGTGTGCTGATGTGCGCATGTGTGTGTGTGTGCTGATCTCATCATTAATCTGCTGCTGCTTCGGTGCTGGATGTAGACACTCATTGTTAGCCATGTTCATCACTGTGTGTGTTTGTTTTGGTGCATAAATCTGGCAAGAGTCCATGACAGGGAGCGTTTAGTTTGCTAGAACAACAGAGTTCTTGTACAAACCACCAAAGACAGAAAGGAAATGAAGACCAAATGCAAAGAAAAAAAACTGAACGAACAACATTCCTTGAGATGTGACTATGGGTTTGTCTGGCTTCAGTTCTCTCAAATGAAGCTTTTGACTAGCTATGCAACTTTTGATGAACAGCAATAATGAGGAAATGGTATGCTAAAACGTAGTGTAATAGAGGCACAAGAAGAGACATTAAGTCAGCACACTGACTTGCTAAGGTCAGTTACAGAGCAATATCTATTTAAAGTTTTATAACATAAACCACCATACACTACAGTTACAGTCCTACACAGCAGTAGGAGGAAAACTCGGGTGCATTGATGTTTTTTTGCCTAAACTTTTAATTTAATGTAATTTAATTTGTTCAAATATTACAAAGCCTGTCTTTAATAGGGTAAAAATGGTATAATGTGTGTGAGTGCTTATATTTACATTAGATAACATTTACATGACCTTTTACTTACATTATTATTATCAGAATTATATACTATTTTGTACATAATCAACTATCAGTGTATTGTAACTAGCTAGTTTCTTTCAGCAGTCTTTATGAAAAGCTAAATCATGATTCTAAGATTGTTTAGTCCATACTCTAAGTTAAATTGGTATCTGCTGCTGTTTAAGTCAGGGAAAATATTGTTGTTTGTTATTTTAACAAAGCTATATTGTGTTACTATTCAACTACAGCTCCTTAAAACTTTGACATTTCATTGACTTAAACTATCATATTAATTTCTTGGTTAAAAAGATGATAAAATTATGAGGTATTTATTGTTTACCATAGGCCTAAAGCACAGTAGTACAGCAGTCAAGTTATCTATTATAGAAGATAATATGGAAATAAACCATAGCAACACACTTTATGTTGAAAAAAGAGAAAGCCCAATTAAATAAACCCTCCAAAGAAGAACCCCTTAAATTACAGATGCTACTGGTGGAAAACTCAGGTCATAATATTTCTAAAAAACAATAATAATCTTAATTGTAGGTAGAGTTTTCTTGCCTTGATAAATGTGCATGTGTGTGTGTATGATGGAGCCTTGAGCACCATTCACAGGCTGTACCCCATATTCTGCATGGCAGCCTCTCTACAGTCGTTCCCATAGTAACTCCACTAGGTCAACCAATGAAAAAAGGGGGCTGGGCAGGAAAGAGGATGGGAGAGTGTTGGGTCTCTATGCTCACAGAGATGTGATTGGAGCTGAACTGGTGCAGTAAAAGATTTATACAAATAAACACACACACACACACACACACACACACACAAACACACACACACACACACACTCGTTATTGATAGTGCAGCTTGCATGCCCAGATTCACTGAGCAAATGCACAATTAATGTATTTTATTAGTCGTTCTGTGATTGGCAATTGTTGGGCCACTGTGGTCATACATTTCAGTACAGTTGTTCAGTGCCTATGCACATTTAAAAAAAAAAATTGTAAAATTCACAAAATATAGACACAATCATCACGTCAGTATGGACTGCACAGAACACACACATATGCCAACAGGTATGCATAATTAACCTTACACAAATACATATATCTGGTCTAGATTAATTAACCAAGACAAAATAGGGTACAACCCACTTTTTGTTTGAATCCTGAGATTGAGACGCAGATGAATCAGTAGTCAACACCAGTTCAGGATCTACAGGCTTCATCCTCATTCATTTTAGTGGAGCTTGAATATCCACAGTGATAAAAGTATACAGTGTATTCTTCACAATCTCCTTAACTGTGTATTTAAGGGTATTAATCCCATCTACATCCATAGTCCACTGGGTTTGGTGCAGTTTGTCAGGATTCACTGGATTAGGTTCATTGTGCAAGTCTCTTTCATGTCTGATCATTCTGTACTTTCCTCTCACCAAGTCCGGCCGAGAAACGGACATTCCACGGTAGGTAATTCGGCTATAGATATCATCGTCCTCACCACCCCAGCCCCAGTAAGTGTTTGGGAAGCCATTAATCTTTAAGAATTTGTCCTTGGACAATGAGGCAACTCCACCAAAGTAGGTATTATAGGGTAACCGGAAGCCAAATTTGTCCATAGCCACAGCCAGGTGTCGGGGATTGTCAAAACATCTATAAAGGTTACGGTCATCCATGGGAACCAGGTCTACATCAGAGAAGACAAAGCACTCATAATCATACTCCTTCAGTGCTTCAGCAAAGCCTACATTTAGCAGTTTAGCCCGGTTGAACACTCCCTCTCCATCCTGGTTGATGACATATACACCGTAGTCCAACTGTTGACGCATCAGTATAGGATGGAGGTAGTACAGCCAGTGCTTTAGGTGCTCATGTCGATTTCGGAATGGGATGATGATTGCCACCTAAACAGATGAAATAAGTATTTCATGTAAGCATCACACATTTCATTATCCATTAAGTCTTTTTCAACTCAAATGTCCTTCTCAGTATGTGTCTTGGTCACAATTGTTTGTAATATATATGTATAGACAAAATCTAAAAAATCCTTATTATACTAGTAATTAGTGTGTTAGCAGTGAATTTTAGATTGTGGCATAAGTTATTTTGCTCAAGACATTAGGGCCAAAATTTAAATTCTTTCTTAAGTGAGTTGACAAAGTACTTGTGAAATTTGAAGAATGTGCGCTCTCTGTTTTCATTTAGACTTTTGATTTGGTTAAGTTGTTGTTGATTTAGTTATCAAAGTTTTTGCACATTAAACAAATGGTAAAATATGAAATATGTTCACCTCAGATTGTTTTTAAAATAGATTCCAAGTATTTAAAAAATCATGGTAAATGATTTCATTGTTATTGTTCATTCACCTACCTTATGTTTGGTGATACATTCTGGTGGCTTGTAGCGTCCTCCCAGCTGAACAAGAGAACTGAGGTCCTGTCTCAACTCCTCCATAGTTCGTTTATAATTAAACTCCACCAAAAGAGGACCCACAAGTTTTGGAGGGTAGTCGGGGCAGAGTTTCAAAGTTTCGTTCTGTGTCTTCTCTTCGCTGGCTTTAGGGGGTTTATCCTTCAATTCCCACAGCTCTTGAACACGTTCTTTTTCCAACTGGGAAAGTACCTCATTTCTACTTTCCTCTTTGTTGAAAATGTAAGTTAAAGTTCTTTTTTTCCTGTACAACAACAGCACAACAGAACATGCTAGACTGAGGAAAGCAAAAAGTACCACTAACTGTAAGAATTTTTTCAGCATTTTTGCTGCCCGTGAAGATGCGTACTGTAAACTCAACAGCTCTGGTGTGGCTCTGCTACCTGCATTTCTCTTTGCAAATCCAAGGTTTCCCAAACACGAGCAACTGGACAGGTTTTTCTTTTCTTTGAGCAGCTTCCTTGATCAGATTGGGACTCGCACCTGTTGTTGACAATTCATGATATTTTTTTGTGTGTTTCCTCTTCCGTTAGCCACTATCTAGTGACTTATATAGTTAAAAGTGTAGTCTTGTGTGTCAATATATGTTGCCAATACTATTAGTTACTATAATTTGTATGTTATCTCTGAGTACTTTTAGAATGATGTTCATTTATATACAAAGACAAACAAAACACAAACAAGTGTTGAAAGGAAAATTACTTAATTATTGGCTGAATGTTCTCAGTAGCATTACAACTATGAATAATAAAGCAATAACAGTACTTCCTTTTATATATGTTGTTATATATGTTGTCAAACTGTGCCCCCCACTGGCATGTGACTGACAGTGCTGAATTTCCTGTAGAGTCCAGTTAAACGTGGCAGAGTGGCAGGTTATTCACAGCCCTTCAGCAAAAAAGAACAGCAGAAGCCATCCAGCAGAAAACCATCCACAGCCACACCCTTAACAGTAAATCCGGGATACATCCTAGGTACTAAAACTTGTCCATACATGCCTCTTGAAAGGTGTAGACATCCCTGTGATTCCGTCTACTGCGTCTGTTCTTATACAGATAGTCTATCCTTGGAGGGCTAACCATTACAATGTTGCAGCACGCAAGACAGGCTTGTTCCTTGTTGAGTTGATCAAATTTGAGGGTATTTCTGCCTGCAGTAAATGTTGTGTCTGGGGTGTCACTGATAAGTATCCTGCACTGCAGTTGACTTCCTATTTCTACAGAATCCGTAAGGGGAGTGCTATCAGAAATGAGGAAACTGTGAATGCAGACATATGGGAGGGGGAAACTGATACCTTTGTGACGGGAGTGCCTTATTTTTTTAAGGCACTCCCCTCACTGATCACACCCAACTTTACTTTGTGCAACACAGGAGCCTGACCATCTGGTCCAGTTTAACAATATATTATATAACAGTGGGTTTATAATATAACAGTGTCCAATATTGTGATTGTGTAGTTCATCAGAACATCACAATGTTGAGCAGAAAAAAAACAGTGGGTGTGCACACAAAAACAAAAACCGCAATGATTGGCCAGTGCAGTAAAAATGTTTTAAGCTTACATGGGTTAATACATGATGTAGTCATTATCCAGAAAAGCATAATATCCTATATCTGTTTTCACATGTAGATTTGGTTTGACACATTCCTGGTGTGGTGTGACAAGGAGAGAGTATTTCAGTGTGAATAATAGGTCCACCTGTCACAGCCTGCGCGGCCTTCACCTCCAGTAATTTTCCATCTGCCCCGCCTCCGTCTCACTCCCACTGGCCGGCCACACTTACCTCATCAGCTCCACCTTCGGTTCCCAGCTGCATCTCATCACTCATTAAGCCAGTATATATGCATCCCTGGTTCTTTCACTCATTGCCAGATTGTTCTGGTGACTTGTGCGGCAATTGGTCCTACCAACACCTGTTACACCATCTTCCCTGCAGACAACTGGGACAAATGAGCTTGCTTTTGCTCACAGTATGAAATGGAAAAATATGATGTTTAGTTATTATATCATATTCATATCATAAAAATGCATTTTTAATCTTGTATATCCTTACTGGCTATAAAACCAAGAAGTTAATATGCCAGTACCAAGATTTTCTCAAATATACTTCAAATTCATCATACTGTAATAAAAAATATTGATAGAAAATACAAATAAATGATACGGAATCATCTCAGTATTAAATACTCAACTGAGCTATATGAAAGATACAGTGTTTTGATTTTATAAAATGAACCTAACATCATCAGTGCACAAAAGTCCCACTTAAAACAAAACAGACAATGTTCAAGTCATGTTACAAAATTAGATGATGTTCATTTCAAGCATAAAAATATCTAATCGTGATAATAAAAAAATAATGATAATCAAACATAATAAATAAATTAAGTGCATTAAATCGCATGAGTGTATTCAATTACAACGTGAAAACAAATTAAGTCAGATAAAACAATACACTCTATATGTTGATGAGTGTATTAATGTATTTGTGTGGCAATAATTTGGCCTAATTCTTCCATCAAAATTCAGAGAGATGTTGAGGACCCCACCTAGATTTTGATTCACAGAGTAAGTTTTTAGAAAAGCATATAAATCATTGTTCAAAGAATTATGCTTTGACATAAAATCAAATGGCATCATTTTGGACCATGTATTTTAAGTATGATAATTATAGTCTAATTAGTGCCTCCGAGGCACTCCTTTACAGCTAGAATAGCTGAGAGGAGTGCCTCGGGGCGGAGCATCTATTAATATTCCTTCGGGCTTATTATTATTCTTCCGCCAAATTTTGGTACGTAACTCGTCCCGCAGCTTTGAGAAAACCCCGGTAATATATACATCAAAACGTGCGTCTTGATCCCGAAAGAGGTGCTATGACTTTTGGTGTTAAAATTCCAATTTTTCCCAAAGTTATTCCCAAAATACTGGGAATAAATAATGCATTGGAATTTTCTTTAGAAACCCACAAAATTTCACCTTTTTTCAACAAAATTTCACCTTTTTTCTACAAAATTTCACCTTTTTTCTGAGTCACCCAGCTCTCTCATACCTGCACGTAGAAATGTGATTCAAACTATAAAACGGAGGAAAACTTCTGCTCTCTCAAAAACACAGGAACTGTTTTTACATAACATGTAAACTTTTCAAACTATGAGCACTCAAAGGAGGAGTGGGAATCACTTTTTCTTCAAAGTTAGAGTGACAGCGTCAACAACCTTTATTTTTATTTTTAACTCGAACTCACGGCCAAACCGTAAAAAGGAGACAAATAATTCTTTCTCAAAATGTAGACATAGCTGTTGGGATTCATAAAATGTAACTTTGACTTTTTTTTTTTCAAAAGAATCTCACTCTGTCTTCGCACTGAGCTTACTCACTCATGTTAAGGATTATCTGAATAAAATAAGAAACTTCTGGCTTCGGTGTCTGTCACGGTCTTTTCGGTTTTTGAAAAGAAGTAACGGTTTTCTCATAATTTGCAGTTCTTTGAAGCCATGTAGAAGCCAAATTCTGGGCAGATTTTCACATTGCCATGGCAACGGCAGCTCCTGACCTGTGTGCGTGCCTAGCAACCAGATAACCAACTCTCCAAGCTCCGCTAGCTTTAGATTAGCCGCATGTTAGGTCTTAAATTACATTTAGTTAGGTCTTAAATATTTAAGTCCATTTACTGCTTCCTTCGTTGCTTTTTTTTTTGTTTTGTTAAAAGAGTGAATGAAGTTGTGACGGTCTCCGCTGAGAAAGAGGAGAGGAGAAGCTACTAGCCCTCTCTCGCTGTCACTTCTAGTCGCGTTGCTCTCCTCCCCAGTAATGTTAAATTTAGCACCGAAAAAAACATAATAGTGGTAATTTAAATAGCCGTTCATGGGATTTATTAACCCTCAGGGGTCCCTCTGTCCTTTTTTGGACATTTTCTTCACTTTTCTTTTTTGATTTGCTGATCAATTTGGCTGTGTTACAGCTGAAGGTATGGATTTCTGCAAGAAAGTGTCTTTTTTGACATATTTTTAAAATCTAATGTCAGTTACTGTTACAGGTCTATTATACACTGGTAACACATTTTTACCTTCTGGGGTTCCTCGCGTCCAAAAAAGGACACACAAAGAAAATGCTATAAAATCATCATATATCAATATTTTTTTCTGCTTTTTTTTTTTACATACTTCTCTTAAACCACTTCAGTTCTGCTCAAACCTACCAAATGTTTATTAGTTTTCAGGATTTTAACCCTTTAAATGCCAGTTTCAAGACATGTTGCCTCTTGTTTCATTAAAAAAAACAACACAGAATATGAGATACTTCCCACATAATACATGATAGAGGGATGTGACATTGTTTTTTATATCAAGACATTTCTCGAAACCAGAATATGATCAGGGTGACTTTTGAACACTGGAAATAAATCATGTACTCATCCCGGCAGTAGCCCCCGTGGCACTCAAAATTTCCCTGGAATTTTCTAGTTTTGCTAATGCTATCTCAATCTTGATAAAGTGTATAAAGAATGAATATATTTTATCAAAGAACAATCAGCAGGACCAGCAGAATGCTAAAAGGCCATTCTTTGATAATGGCATCTAAGGAAAAAGTGTAAATAGGGATCAGAAAAATTCTGGTAACATATTTTTAATGTTTTGCTCCTATGCTTTGAAGTTAAGATTAAGTAAGTACATTTTCAAGCGATCAAAGATGTTTTATACAGCACTGACAATATTTGTTCTCCAAGACATTCTGACTATAGTTGCTATCAACCAGTAACTACTGTAATAACTAAATTAGTCCGAATTGATTTTAAAGTGCTGTTCTGCACTCTGCCACAGTGAGAGTAGGGCAGTAGACAGTACAGTGTGTGCTTTGTTGAAATTGTTAGTCAGGACAAGAGTAAGCTGTTGCTTGAAACTGTCTAATATCCATGCTATTTTCAAAGTGCATTATTGTGTCAAAACAACCGTAGCTTATCTGGATACTACCAGAGGATCCACGCAGGAGCATACAGTACTGTACCCGTGGCCTCATTTCAAAATAAATGTGTGACAGGTTGTCTTTAAACCTCACAAACAGTGACCTCTAGTGGTACAAGACGTGCCAACCGGATTTACATTCACAGTGGCTTCTAAGAACATACAGTATTAATCGGGGTTATGAGGCCATTAAATTTGTCACAGGCAACACACAATGTGCCATAACACTAATTCACATAACTGCTAATAATATAACAGAGAAAAGGCCTTCAAGTGTTAGAAATCTAGTGAGTCATGGAGGTCATGCTGCTCCACACATTCCATGAAACAAGGTGGTTTGAAGTGTGGATCAGAAATCTTATGGGATCATCTTATCATTCAATCCAAGCATTGTCCAAGATGACGTGAAAAACACTAGTTGTTTAAACTAGTTTAGTGTTCAATTAATTGAAGGTCCCTTGTGTGGTGGAGTGACAGCTGAAGGTATGGTAGTCTGCTGTCATCTGTGCAAATGAATTACCACTATCCCTATTGACTGTGTGAGTCTTTGTGAGACTGTATATTTTTCTGCTTTAGTAAGTGTAAGTTAATTTATTGTAGTTTGTGTGCCATCAGTGAGACCATACACCACCACCACCACCATAAAGCCAAAACTGTTTTGCCCTCACGCATTATTCCTTACTGTTCTCATCAGTTTACATTGTGTCCTTTCCAAATGAGAGTTTGCTGAGGCTAAGTTAGGCCTACAGTGTATTCCCATGCAACATATAGAATTCTATATTTACAAAGGCATATTATAAAGCAATAATTAGTGCTACTGACAATGTGTTTTTTTGGGGGGTTTTTTTGAAGAAAATGTTCCCACATTCCCTCACATTTTCCGTGGACTTTGAAGGAAATTATTAGGGGCAATAGTTCCCTACTTGCTTGTTTAAACCATTTACCATGGTTCATCATGTTCACTAGGGGGATTGTTTGTGTGTTCATTACTGCTTATGCAATATACATGGTTAATATGTTGACGTTAGCACTCAACTGAACTTGAGTTCTTGGAGATGAAATAGCCTGAACTGCCAAGCAAAATGTCACATGTTTGCTTAAATCATAATTCTGTGTTCTGATAGCAACCATAAAAGCGGACCTTTTTAACCCCTCAAAAACTTAAATTAAACTAAAATAATATATGGGTATTTTTCCAGCTTCCAGAAGCTTGTGGTAGATGTTTGAGAGACAGGCTAGCGAGGAGAAACTATTTCAAAATTTTAAGATTAAATATGAAATGTAAAAACAGTTAATTACTAAGTCTGTTTCAATTCTGTGAAAACCTTGGTGCAAGCAGAGATGTATTTAGAATTAGAATGATTAAACCACTACTCACCTGGGGCACACCTAGGGTCATTTCTTGGGAGGTCACCTAACACAACAGGCCTAAGTGAAACTGCTGCCAGACTTTCAGTTGACAACATATGTGTGCCCATATAATAAGTGCAGTCTTATGTAATACCACTAGAGGGTATTCATGTATCACCAATAAACAATGGGTATGAGTCAAGTACTGAAAGGGTAGTTTCCTTGAGATTACAGATACTTGCCATGCCTATGTGTAGGTTCCTGTACACTGCCCAACGCACACACACACACACACACACACACACACACACACATACACACACACACACACACACACACACATTACATGCACACTTTTTTATGCGTGCATGTTATTGCACATGTGTGTCTCTTTTTGAGAGAATTTTGCTTTCTGTTCTTAACCACACACTTTTGGATAAATGCGCTGCTGGTTGCAGAGAAACCTGATCCCTATGCCTCTATAGATGGAATCCAGCTTTGGTTTGAACATTTTTTTTTTTTTTACACCTCTTCCCACTTTCTCTCTTGCTTATTTTTGTTGCTTCAACTGACTTGAGTTTGAGAACAAGAACGATGCTTAGTGAGACACATTTGTATCCAGAGATGGAAGCTTGTTGGATGGACATCCAACACAAACTGAGAAAGCCAGAAGACTGGTATATACCCTGCTGATTTGGCCACACAAGTCTTTTCTGGCACTGTGGCATCCCTTTCGAGGTGGGCGGGTCAGCTTTTTTTGGACACATATTTTACTTTGCATGCATGCTTGTGTTGTCAGAGTGACATTTTTGCCTGTATAATTTCTTAATTAAGTAGATGAATATAATTTTAAAACAAGTGCTTTCGCTTTGCTCTTTGTTGAACAGTTTAAACAAGTAATCTAAGAAGTTTTGTTTTAGGTCTGTGGTGGTGATAAAGAATCCTTTTCATAGCTTTAATCAGACTTTGTCAAAGAGTAGTTTATGAGTATCACATGAGAGGGATTTAATGATTCAGTACATGGTAATGTGATAATTATCCTAATAGCACATTACACCACATATACTATATGCAGATACTGCTCATTTCTGCAAATACCAGGACTTTCTCACACTTTTCATATGAGCCACACTTAATGTACTATTTTATACTAAAACAGACCACGGTGATACTACAGTGGTGCCAAGAACAGAATAACAATACCACAGCTATGGTGGAGAAGACAAAAGGTAATTTTTAACAATATACTGTATACGTATATTTAACATGGTTTTGTAGATTTTTTTAACTTAAAAGGTCAAAAATGTCAACACATTTTGAGCCTTGTGAAGAAAATATCCGAAGCTTGCAAGAAGCAGGATAACATATATATCCTCCCACCATTGAAAATGTGAATACATTGCATACATACAGTCCTTTCTCTACCATCATATCGACAGATGTGAACACACACACACAGACACACCAACATGCACATTTATACTCAACCACAGCTCTTAAAACAGCCCTAGTTACAGCCTAGAGAGCTCAGCAGTTTAGTGAAACATGATGCCCAGACCATAAAAGTGAGTGAGTGTGTGTGTGTGTGTGTGTGTGTGTGTGTGTGTGTGTGTGTGTGTGTGTGTGTGTGTGTGTGTGTGTGTGTGTGCTTGGCTTTGAGTGGTCTCAGCTGTGTGGGACACGTTGCAATGACAGCCAATCAGAGCTAATTCAGAATCAGAGTGGTTTTGATGGCTCCATGGTCTATCCCGGGGAACAAAGCAGTTTGTGCATGTGTATGTATGTGGGTGTATGTCTCTCAACCTTACTTTGCACTCCACCTGCTTCTCATTGCCCAAATGGTCCGACAAAATCTGCTTTTTGATATATTCAGCATTTCTATTCCACAGCTTTTATTTCATAGGTGCAAAATTGTATAAATAAAGTTATTTTAGTTTCAATAAAAAATGATCAAATTACTTAAAAAGCTCTCTTTGCCTAATTTTGGGAGGAGACTGTATGCTTATTTCTTTTTTATTGATAGCTGATGGTTGATGATGCTGTTTACCCTGACTCCCACATGCAGACTAACTTTTAAGTGAATGAAAAATTAGTTAACCGCTAATAATATAACAGAGAAAAGGCCTTCAAGTGTGAGAAATCTAGTGAGTCATGGAGGTCATGCTGCTCCCCACATTCCATGAAACAAGGTGGTTTGAAGTGTTAGATAATGGAAGAGGAGAGAAAATTAGTTACTGGAAGTGTGAAACATTTTTTTTTCAAGAGTTGTGAAACACTTCCAGTAACTAATTTTCTCTTCTATTATCCTTCTCCTTCCACTCCCTTTCCCAAACTAACAAAGCTTGTGTCACACTATGCAGTATAATTCAAAGACCATATTAGAGTGTGTTTACACCTACGGTTTGATTAATTTGGTGAAAACATAACAATAAAATTGGTAAAATGTACATCACAAATTAAATATCACTAATTTCAAATTAATATAACACCAATGCAATACTAGGTTAACTGTGAATATCCAGACAATTAGTTATTTTTTTTTAGTTATGTTTTATATTACGATTAGGTTATTTACCCACACTAATACAGCTGTGAACTCTCTCAATTTACTTTAGCCCTTTTTAAACATACTGATTGTTATGTATGTTCTTGAAAGTAATATGCACATTGTTTTGTAGAACAAGTCTAACCATAAACCTGTGAGAGTATTAAGGTAAAACTTGAGCATGTTGTGTCAATAGGTCAAACACATGATCAAAATCATTTTTTGTCAAGGTAATTGATTCAACAGTAATATAAAAAATAACAGTGGATCAAAACAACCCCTTGGTTCTGGATAAGTTATACAGGGCCTTTAGGCTCTGTGGGTTCTGTCTAAAGCACTTAAATGAACCAAGAGTTATATGAACATAAAGTTATATCAACTGAGAGGACCGTTTGAAGACATGTCATCCTGCATTGTTAGTGCTGAATGGATATAAGTGGGAGAATCAAAATAAAAGTCTATTTTGGTGACCTTAAATGAGTCATGCTACATTACTGGGTGCATAGGCTGTATTTATCTTCAGTGGATGCCTGACCAGCTAAGACCTAACAAAGAAATATTTGGACATGAACATTAGACCTTATCCCCTAGAGTAACAATGGCCACTTGGAACAGAGGGAATAGAAGATACAACAGGGGAATGGCATCTGTTATTAGAATTCATTGAATTCAGACATTCATATAAATCATCCCAAAATAATGAGTACTTTGACACTGGGGGTAACACAGGGTGAACATTTAACCTCTGGTCTAGTGTTGCTGTTACCAGTTCTTTTAAAATTTCAGGTGAAGTACCTTGCTCTCATATCCAGGTTTTTCCCAGTCTGTCCAGGTATTTGTCTAGCCTTCAGGCTACGACCATTTGCAGTGCTGAGCTGGGGAACCTTAATTTTTTTTCAAGAGTTGGAGAAACATCATCCCTGAGTCACAGGGTTTGAGAACCCCAGGATGGAAAAATGACAAGCACCGTCCTCTGCTCCCCTTTGTCCATTGCTCTTGTTTTCTATGTGACATGAAGCCAGCGTTCTCCCAATAAGCCCTGTGGCGGCAATGTATCAGGAGCAAGTGGAGACTGAAGGAAAAATGCTCAATTAGGGCGCATTGACGTATGGCCCTTAAGCCTAATTATCTTCTCCCACCCCTGATAGGTAGCTCTGTAAAGGCTTACACTCTCACTTGTTCACTCAGTCACACACTTGCTACCTCGAAGGTATATAGACTTCCATCCTCATATTTTTGTCTGTCACCATCAAAAATATGTGGTCCTGCCTATTCTGCACTGCTGAATGAAAATATCTGTTTAGCAACACTGTTACTCATCGTGAATTTTATGTGATAGTTGTTGTTGACATTATGACAATATGTAAAAAAAAATCCTGAAGAAATTCTGAATGTGCTTGCTGCTTGGTGCATATCCATCACACACATTTAAATCTCTGGTGGTACTTTGAGTTTCATTCATGTTGTAGAGAATTATCCTAACTCTGACCTCAGTCACTGCAGGTATCCCTCAAAAAGCTCTTTGAACCTGCAAGGACTGTCCAAAGTGACCTCACAATGTGCATGCCCTAACAGAAGTTGATCTGCAATAAAGGTACTGTGATTTCTCCTGCCATTTTCTCAAAAACTTATTCAGTGTAAATTCTCAGGCAGCACCAGATGACTTAATGACTTTATGAGAGTATTTATCAGCTACAAGGACAAAAGATATTAAAAAGCTCTGTCTACTAATGAACAGACAACACTTACATGAAGTAATCCGTCACATGCTTGTGACTGATTTCACTGTGTACCATAAAAAATAATAATCACAAAATAACACTGCTTAAACAAGACTTAGAGTGAAGGGATTTTAACTGTGATGTGCTCATCCTCCCAAAGTCAGACATTAACCGGCTGTAGGGATTGGTATCGTTAAGAATTTATCTTTATCTTATACATATCCTTATTGATTCAGCTCAGACTATTACTGGTTCTTTTTAAAAAAATATAAATTCAGAACAGGATTTTAATTGATTGTTCTGGTTTGTTTCAGCCAGTTGCTCAGTTTACAACAATCTGCCATGTTTTAAGATTCATGGTGAAGTAAGATAATCAGTGATAGTAAAGTTCAGTGATAGTTGTCGTCAAGTCCAGTAATCTTCATTTATCTTTACTTCACCTGGTTTACCTGGTTCTACAACCAATTTATTGTAGTTAGACACTTTGGAGCCTGAGCATACATTTGATAACTACTAATATACTCAGTTGGCAACTTATTATTAAAATCTCCTACTCATATGAGAGTAAAAGGGGTAAGAGTTAATGAGTCCAATTAGCCAATAAGAATCAGCTTTGTCCATTTCTGCCTGGATACAGTGTTAGTAGCACCTGCTCGAACACTGTTTGCAATCAGCTTCTGAATTTGCATTGCAGTGTATGGAAGAGCTACTATGACAGTTGAACAGTTCCTGTAGCTAAAAGCACAAAGTAAATTCAATGTGTCTGCTGCTGTAGTTACTGTTGTACTGTCCACTCTGAATTGTAAACTCTCTCTTTGAGCACTAACTTGTAAACAGATTTCTGCCTGTGTGTGTGTGTGTGTGTGTGTGTGTGTGTGTATGTGTGTGTGTGGGGCTGTGTTTATAAACATCACAGAGATCAAAGAGTCTCCTAACAAGCCATGTTGAACAGCTGTGTCTAGCTGGAAGACACAGAGCTGACACAGCTGGCGAGCCTCTCAAACAACTGCTATTTTTCAAAAGAACGGTAACTCCTATCAGAACCATGAGCAGACTGTGAGGGGCACAAGACCTTTGTGTACAGATTATGTAGCTTTGGTGTTTATAGAGCCAAAAATGTGGAAACAGGAATGAGTTAAAAAAAAAGGGTCACTTCTGCTTTTCTCGGGAAATCAGCTCCTGAATTTGTATTGTAGTCAACGGGAGAGGTGGAGGGTACTCCCATGACTTCAAACTCTGTAAGTCTCTGTGCTTAGGTAGACACTTTCTACAAAACAGCACGAATTTGGCTACTAACTAGGAAGCAAGGATGTGTGAAGACTGAAATATGTGGCCAGAAGGACGAGTTACACAGAATTTTTTCAGAGGAGTTCAAGAGCTTCTCCTACTCTAGAGATGATGTCATCTACTCTAGCTCTGAACATTCCGTGCAATACACACCCATTATAAAATCTGAAACGGTCTAAAAATGACACAAAACATAAACTGCAATTTTGTGTGAACTGTAATAGTTGTCAAAATACCAATTTAACCCAAAAAAGTCTCAAATCTTGTGACCTGTTTAACGTTTCAACCATTTTTAAACGTTGAAGTATGACACAGCAGTAGAGCTCCAAAAAGGGCTGGGTTTGGTCGTTTTGAAGACGTCTCCCAATTCATTCTCTACGAAAATTGTTTTTGCCTTTTATCGCCATTAACGTCACTATTGTTACTCAAAATGCTAAGAAAAGTCATAGCAAACCATTCCTAATTGAGTCGCATGCATTGATATGTATTGTATATTGTCAGGGTTTACTCAAAGCTGCGGGAGTAGTTACGCGCCGAAATTTCGATATGGAAGATGAATAAGAAAAATATGTATGCAGGATAGTAATATATGCCTTCAGTGCTATTGCATTGCTGGCACATAATAACATTGCTAAGATGTTTCTCATTAAAGGTAGATGCAAAGACAGAACTTCCAGAATTGCTATAACAAAGCTGCTCAGGTGAGTTTGTTTTCTGTAACCTCTTTTCAGGTGTTGCTACAATGAAACTGTGTAACAAAAGAACTGCATTGGAAACCACAATGGCCCTGGATTAACATTGCCTCAGAGCAAAAAAGTTATTTTTTTGAAACCTACTGTAGTTCTGTGTGGCACTCAAATGGTCTGTTTTCACATGCTCTGTTTTGTGTGGGCTTCCTCTGTTTTTTGTTTTTTTTTAGCAGAAATGCTCCCAGCACTACCGTTAAGACCCTAGCCTCAGAACTGGAGGAGTTCCTCTGGCACCCCAGTGGGTGAATTGTTAAAGGAAAAGCTTGACATTTTGGGAAATATGCTTATTTGCTTTCTTGCTGAGAGTTATATGAATGCCACTCATCTCTGCATGCTAAATATGAAGCTACCACCAGCAGCCAGCTAACTTAGTCTATATAGTCTTATAATGTATAGTATATATAGTCTATATAGTCTTATAATGTCTTGCCTGGGACCAGTACAGTTTCAGCTAGTTAACTGGCAGCTGGTACAAACAACAAATTGTTGATGTTCCACTTTGGATTTTAAATCTGTTATTCTGGATTTTGTAACCTTTGTGTAACTGGTGTACAACACTCCCACTGTAGAGCTGGATCAGGAGACAATATGGGTCTGTGGTCCTTTTACTGGCACTTTGGCTTAAGTATTCACAAAGCACAAAATCATCAACTGTGTGTGTGTGGTGTCAGGCACAGCTCCCTCCTTTAAGCTAGAGTTTGCCTAGCAGCTACGCAAACTCTACAGAAGAATATTATACTGCTCTCTCAAAACAGATCTAAAACTAAGGATAGCCATGTCAAATCTCAACAAAACTATCACAGAATGAATTTTCTATGCGAAGAACAAATTTGAGTAATGGCGTCCTCGGCAAAGAATGATGTCACTTTGTCTCTATTGGTGTTGTAAACTCAATTTTTCTGTTCTTTGTTTTGGTATCCGGTCTGGCAGCGTGTGCATGTTCATACATGTGAGCGCCTCCTGTTACACCATTGGCCTTCGCCACATTTATAAAGTAACAGGGATCACTCACACGCAAAATGGCACAGTGCAGTACGCAGTGTTCATGTGAAAGTGACCTTCCAGAATTCCTCCACTGAAGAATCCATGTTTTAGTCTAAAAATATCTCAGAAAACAAAAAAGAGATAAGACTACAGCACAGGCCATGCGGACTACTGGCTGAAATCCTGGTCACATCCTTAAAGTTTTTATAGTTTTTGCTGGCTCCATCAGTGTCTTTACTAGCTCCATCAGTGTCATTCTTGTTGCTGGTCCCAGTGGATAATTCCAAGGCTGAATACTGGTCTAGCTTCAGCAAGATAGAGAACCTTAACGGGCTCCAGTTGAACTCAGAACTGGCTTTTTTATTCTCCTGGATTTGTAAGTAACTTGTTGGGTACATCATGTTACATGTCTGTTTTCATTAGTGACCGGCTACAGGTAGCATGATAATGTTAGCCAACTTGCTGTTACCCATATTATGAATGTGTTCAAATGTTGCTATCGCTAGCTGGCTAACTGCCGTGATGGCAATGCTAGCATTGGCTAATAGTTATTGCTGTATTGTTTTTTGTTGGCTCTCAAGAACAAAGGGTAACTTTATCCAGTTGTGCTTAGTGCTGTGTGTTTGGTGCCTGCTTTGTTTTGTATGCTGGTGGTAGCTTATAACTACCATACATACATGAGAGTAGTTTCAACTTCTCCCATAATCCTCAGCAAGACAACAATATTTAAATAGCAGCTAACTCTGGGCTGAATTCACCTCCAACCCAGCAGATCCATGTTACACTCACACTTGTTGTACTGCCCCATTCCAGATTCCTAGGTACATGCTATGGAGTGGGTGGTGTCATTTGGACCTCACAGTCAGTAAGTGAAATGGGAAAACCGGATCCTACCAGTAATGGCCTGTTGAGCCAAAGGACACCAGCCTAGGTCAGTTGTCAAGATCTGGGCCAGATATGGTCCATGTTATTATATCAGTGTATGTATTTCACAAAATGTAGAATTATTCTTTTAAATTGTTAAATTAGGGTGAAATTCTCTTTTGGGATCAACAAAAGTATAACTTCAACCATACTTATTATAATTGCTCATGTTTTAATCAACTAGCCCCAAGCTAGTTAATCAAAATGTATGAATAAAAATTCATAAATTCAACTGAAATTACAAAATGCTCTAGGCTCTATTAGTGCTCTGTGGAAATTAGCTTCAGTTTGTCTAGTTTTAGGCTACATCTGCCATGTTTGCTTTGTCTCATAGAGCATCTTCAAGTAATCAGTTAATTAAGGCTACATTCCATTCTTTACGAGCATGATTTACTAAGACATTTAATGCCACTGAACAATGAGGATTATAATATTAAATCAGACCTGTGCTTTTTTGGTCCAGCAATAAAAAAAGACAAACAAACAAACAAACAAACAAGCAAAATCAGGAAATGTGTGAAAGAGGCCTACTGATTTAGTTTTTCAGTGAGAATAAAGATCATACAGCAGTCAGTCTTGGCCCAATCTTCGACATTGCTAGTTACTGTCATCATGGAGGATTACAGAAGAAGTATTGTAATCTTAGAGGAGAGAAAAAAGAAAACAGCAGAACAAAAATCAGGAAAATACGAGACAATATGTAAAACCGACTGAATTTGTAATGGCCCAGCTGTTGCCATACAAGAAGTCCAACTTAAAAACATTATTTTAGTCTGCTTTGTGATTTTTGAGACCTTCAAAAAGAGGATGTCACTGACCTGAAAAGAATCTCTGCTGCAAAAAATCCAGAAAATAAAACTTCTAAAAGGTAACAAACTCCTTGTGCAAATTATTTTATGGGTTTTATCACTCATCTAGTCAGTGTTTCGTCAATAACTAGAGACAGTGGACTCAGGCTATGCTGGGTGATATCACCCATAGGTTTCTGAAGAGCGGTGGAGTGAGCTGCTTCACCGTCGCTGAGCATACACTCCCTGTTAGGATGGTTCGCACAGCTGGGTGTGTTTTTGCTCAAGGCTAACCCGAGGCTTATTAATTTGCTGGATAATTAGGTGGTTAGTGAGCTAAGCTAACAAGTCAGGTATCACAGACACGATATCAAATAAAATAATAGGCAATTAGAATTTCAATCACCTCAAAACACAGAAGCACAGAAGTACTCACGTGCTGCCATATTTATGCACCAACACCACAAACTTGGCCAAGATGTCATGTTCAGTGACTCGAATTAGGTGAGGTAATGCCTAGCAGACAGCTAGTAGGTAGACCACGAGTGGTTAGCCAAATGGCACCCACCTGTAACTCAAAGCGGCCATGTCCTCAATTATGCTTTACTTTAAGCCTTAAGAAAATTTAAATAGGTGAGTTGAAAAACTCACTTCTCATACAGTTGTCATCAAGGGGAACATTAGCTATAGAGAAAAGATTTTTCGTACCAGGTTGTAAACAATTTTATTTTTTGCTGTAAAGCAGGGCATTTTAACATGGGAGTCCATGGGGATTTACTTGCTTTTTTAGCACAGACAAAAGGTTAGCTGTTTAACACTAGAACCACCAGCATTCTAGCAACCCCTAAAGCCGCATCAACGGTCTCCCAGACCGTCACGTGTATTTACATTGTTCGGGTTTACAAGCAGCTCTTGAAGTGGAAAAAATAAGTGTAAGTACTTCTTCTTCATATAATGTTGTGTTGGGGTTGAATGGGTGAGGGTGGGGGTGGGGGGGTTAAACTACGTTAGAAATGATTGAATAGCATCTCCTGACCCACCTATGGCACACACCTGCATCTGGAGACGGTGTTTCGTTCTCATGTCAAGAGCCGCCATCGCTGTTCGCTCTGAGGTTTATTGGATTGTTTTTTTAGGGATTTTTTTTACAATCGTTCCACCTGGATCTGACCTAGCCTACAAGCTCTCAAAGAGACCGGTGTGGCGTGTGTACTGGACTGGACAGCCGCGGGCAGCACAGTTGAGATTTATTAGGCTGTATTATAATTCTTTATTCATTAAAAATGAGGGTGATTTTAGATGTTGCTTACTGTTTATAGCCTACAAGCCGACTATTTACAAAATCAAGGTCTAGTTTGTACTCACAAAATAAAGTTTGCAAAGTGGCTGAGTCATGAGTGGACATGCTGACAGATGTGCCAGCCTACAGTGACTTTCTTAATCACTAATCCAACAGCTTCCACCTCGCTAAGGTTCCGAGACTTACTCTTTCTCTCCCTCCAGATCCGCATATAAAAATGTAGGCCTAATGTTAAATGAAAACAATAAGTGAAAAAAATAGATGCGAGAAAATAGAAACATTGTAATAATTCCTATGGCCACAGCTGGCCACAGCTAGCCACATCGGTCTATATGACCGCTTTGGCAGTCCGAGGAAATAATGCTCAGAAATCTTTAGTTTTTTATTTTAATACCTTTCAGGCTTCTGAAAACATAAAAACATATATTTAGGAAAAGTTATGGAGTGAGAGACCTGTAGTTTTTATTAAACAAAGTTATTTACATAATAAAAACTCAAACGGTCCGTCAGACTGTCTTGGCGATTCTAGTGTTAACTCACACTCGTTAGGACTTTGTAGCCGGGACAGAAGGCCTGAACCTCCTATAGATGCATGCGTATTTTTTTTTTTGAAAGTAACGAGTGAAGCAATCACATTTTGGTTACAGTGGGTGGGACCAAAAATCACTAGCCTATCCTCATCGACTTTTCGAAAAGATTCTCTCGCTGTCTTCAATCGAACCTGCCACTGTGAAAACTCAACAGAGCAAAAAACTAAGGAAAACAAGCATATCCAAAGCCCGCCAACCGGAACCAGGCTGTTGCTGGCCCAGCTCAGCTTTCCCCTTTAAGGGCAGGGACCTTGTGGGCAGAGCCGTTAAATAGACATATTATAATTATTAAATATTTAAGGACTCTGCTTGTTGGTGTCTTGAGTGAGACAGCACGCCATGCCAACATGCTACAGATAGTCAGCAAATTGTGTCTAAATAAGCTCAGGACAGTGGCATAAAAGTGTTAAAAGGCAGTTTATTGTGTTTGCTGCCCACATGGGAATAAAGAATTTCGAATGACATTGCAACATCTCATCATTGTGCAGCAGAGTGGTCCAGACTGAGAGCGTTACCAGCTAAGTAATGAGCTAGGCTAAATAACCTGAGCCTCCCATCTAAAGTTCGGAGCCTTCAATGGGGGGAGGTAACAATGTCCGAAGAAGTGAAGAAGAAGTTGTCTGACTGTCTGCAATGGACTTCAAATGACAATATTCACAACTTGGAATACTTTCATGAAACAGCCTTTTGATTCTATTGATTTGTGGACTCTTATGGACGAAAGGAATGTATTTGAGGAATAGCCACAACTGGTTCAAAGGTAGGGAAATGCCAGAACTCAACAGTTGAACTGTGGAGAATTTGTTTGCGCTAACAATGTATGTTGATATTTAAAATGTTGAAGGATTTATATTTTCATGCCCGTTGCTAAGCTGCTTTACATGAGCTTTATGTTGGTCCCCAGCAAGCAGGTGGGTTGTGTTTTGTTGCTCTCTCTATTTAAGATTTATGTAGAAAAATAGCAAAACTGTTGGCCAGGATATGTGAGTAGCCATGACCAGCACGAAGCACGTTCTCTATTTTGATAGTGGAACATAACATGACAGTCAGGCTGAGGGAGAGCATGAGGGTTATACAAATTGTTTTAATAGTATAACCTGTAATATATCTGTAATAAATTTGCAGTGAATTGAGTCTCAAAAATACTGGAGGAAGTGCATCACACATAAGTTCAATATGGAACACATCTTTTAGTTTCCACTTGTGGGATGATTCTGTATTTTGCGGGATGGTTGGCAGCCCCTTAATTAGTTTCTGGTGCTCATTCACTGTCACCATACTATTTTGACACAGGCTACTCTGCTGACGGACCATTCGATCACATTTGCATTGTGTTGTGCTGTGATGGTAGCCTATTACTCTGTAGTAGTTTTTCTCATTGCAGATGCCTTCTCCATCTTTTGTCACAAGCCATTATGGAAGTTCATTATAAGGACATGCAGAGTTACTGACCCACTGTTGACACTTTGTGACTCTTCCCACCATCAAACTATCAAATTGATAGTAAACAGAGACAAAGGACCTCTCTTCCACAAACAGACCATGCTTTTAGCATGTCTGAACGACACAGAACCAGACCAAAGGTCAAAGGGTCAGCTCCAGAGGATCAGACAATGGACACCAGGCAACTGGAGAATATAGGCAAAATCTCCAGTTTGTAACAATAAGTAATAGTAATATTTGATTGTTTCTTATATAGAAAAGTAACATCAAAAGGACTGATTAATATTAAGGTGTGAATCCTGGCCTCTCTGTGCCATGCATGAACACACACACACACACACACACACACACACACACACACACACACACACACACACACACACACACACACACACACACACACACACACACACACACACACCAACCTCCCTTCCTCTGTCCCTCTCTAGATAAGAGTCATAAACTACAACCCACATTCCAAATCCTGGGTAGTGACCAGCAGAACACACAGATCTGAGGAAGAATGTAAAATTAAATATCTAGCTGTTCTGTAACTCATGAGATTTCCCTATGCAATAGTTTAACCCCAAACTTCTATCCCATAGAATGTTTGAAATGTAACATGTAGATTTTAAGACAATGTCCTTCATGTGACCATACTGTCAGCATCCTTCACATGAGGTAACACACACTACATGACATCCAGAATGTCCATATTATTATTATTACAGTCAAAGAACTGCTGTGTAATCCACATTTATAGACTTTTAGCTTTGGGAAATGTTTATATTGTTGTTTGATCAATTAACCACTTGTATCATGATTAATTACTCCTCTCTGCCATTATTAGTGCAAGTAGTTTTATGATATTTCATTTAATGTTTTGTGGAAACACAGGAGAAGATGAGTGACGCCCCTGATACATGCGCCAGCCCCCAGGGGATAAAACAGTCGTGAACAATTCACACATGTCCAGGAGTCAGAGAAAGAAGAGAAGTCAGAAGTCAGATTCAGAGATGACAAGAGTGCAGAAAAACCTGAAAGGTGAGAAGAGGTCAGAAATGCGAAAAAGTTAGAAACTCGGTGAGATGCTAAGAAGGAAGAAGATGCGAGAAACGAAGCTAAAAGTTAGAGGCTGAAAAGCTGAAGCTAGAAAAACGATGCAGAAGTTTAGAAGTTTAGAAGCTGAGAAGTTTGCTCAAAGCTCAGAGTCCTCAAAGCCCGGCTCTGTAGCCATGTCTCTTTCTCATGTAAACTCTTAGCTCTAAGCTGCTAGCCACAAACTCATGGCTCTTAGTAATTTTTACACTTTTCGCGTCTTTTATTTTTCTTTGCCACAAGCTCCAAGTAACATCATTTTTGTCTACATGCGCGTTCTTTTATTTTTATAAGCCAAGTCAAGACCAACTGAACCAAAACAACAGAAGTGCCTCAGAGTCATTTTGTAACTTTTAAATCATCGTCAAGTTTCCCTTTTGAAGATTTTGACAACTTTAGAGTCATCTGGTCAACGCCAGTCTCCTCTAAGGTTATCCAGCCAGAGTGAAGAGCATTAGAGTTTATTTCGCATCAACCCGCAAGAGACGCCAGCAGATGACACCTCTGCACGACCGCCTGCAGAAAAGTCAACCAGAAAACAAGAGTGCCCGAGACAGAAAGTCTCCTGGCAAACTCCACCAGAGCTGAACCGCTGAGACACCGGCAGAATCCGTCATCGTGATAACGGGACACGGCCTCCAGGAGAATCCACCTAGACCCCGCGTCTCCAGGGTTACCACGGCAGCCAAAGCCACCTGGGTTCCAGCCGAGGGTCTTCAGCTACAGCGCAACTCACAGTAGGCCGGTCTTAACACTCTGCTCATGACTGGGTTGATGTCGAAATATAGCAATATTTAATCATCAAACCTAATTCGTAGATGTACCATATTCTCTCCCACCATTACCAACTCATCACACTGCTCATTTCCTTATTATTTTCATCTTTATGATTATTACACCTTGCATTTACTCTGTAGATATTAGTTTAGTTAATAAACTCCTTTATTTACACCCAGTTGTTGTCCTGTTGTATTCTTTTGACATAGAGACTGAAGATCCATTGAATTGAGAAGTCATGGCTTCCGATATGAGATTGATAAATTTGACAATGAAGTAATTCATTGTTGTCCTCCCAGAGGACTGGTGCCCCATTTCAATGAGAGTAAATTCTAAAATATGGCGTTAACGCTACAGCCAGTATACATCCGTTCAACATTTTAATCTCAAGCACAGTACAACTGCTAGTCTTCTTATTGTTTTTTGTTGCAGTAGGGCTGCTTAATCTGAGACACATTCAGAGAGTTTTATTAGACTGCAATAAGACCCAAATTGATGTAAACTGCATCTGCTGTTGGCTCATTATATGATTCTGAGAGGAAGACCTGGAAAACTGGGAAGCAGGAATTAAGATAGCCTACCATCAATTTTGTGTAAACTTAATTCTTACTGAATTTAAGAATTATTATAATATAAGAATACCTTTATTGTCTGTCACAAGTCTTTTCTTTGACAAGATGAACAACAAATGCACGTAAACATTTTAAAACACACAAATACAGACACATGGAATAGGACTAAAAATTAACAGTGTTGTATTTTTAAATGCAAATGCAAGGCATGTGCAAAATGAATGCCATAGAATGTAAAACCTGTCATAAATAACATATAGACTAGCCTGAGACCAAATAGACAAATAGTAAATGAAAAAAAACAAAAAGTTCATTCATTCAGATCTGTCCATTAAGACATAAAGTTCATGTCACTAAATGTGGGGCCTGGCTCATTCTTTGCTGCCTGTGATTTGTTTCAGTAACTCTACAGACTCTAAAAGCACACTTGTAATGCATCTCTGAGGAACTGGGTATCTGTCTTCCTTTTGTACTTTACTGTGCTGAATTAATTTCTAATAATTAATGGGAACTGTTCTATACAGTTAGAATCTCTGACAATCTTTGAATCATCTCAGAGCAGCAGAAGAAATACCTTTATTACTGCTCCTCTTCTTCCCCCGCTTGTTCTTCTTCTCCATTTCTCCCTTCTTCCTCTTGACATGTGTCACATTTTGGGCTTCTGCTCTCGAGGGATAAATGCCAGATTACATGGTGTTGTATTTTTATCCGTAGTACATTAACCGGCGGAGCTTACAGCATCAAAGCTTGGAGGAGATCAGCACACAAGCATGCACACACACACACACACACACACACACACACACACACACACACACACACACACACACACACACACACAGATGCACACTCATATCAGAGCGGAAACAGAGTGTAAAGTGACTCCTTTGATCTCTCCCTCCCTCCTATTCCTAATTTTCCTAATTACCCTAGTGACACACATACTACACACACACTCACAATGCACAGATACCCTAGCACGTACACACACATGACCAGAATGAGATTAATACATCCTGGGACCCATGAAATCTAAATCATTGAAAAAATTCTGAATTAGATGTCAGATGTTCATCTGCCAGACCTTGCAGGATGTGTGATTACACACTGATTCTATAAAATTATGAGATGATAGAGCCGAAAGATATCTATAGCTTCCAGCTTCTTGAATCAGTGGCTTTACATTTTTCTCATAAACACAGTGAAGTCATTAGATTAGATTAAATTTATTAATCCCACAACTGGGAAATTCACTCACCACAGCAGAAAATAAACATCTATGGAATAAACATCTATGGAAATATACATCAAACATACACCAAATATACACCAATATGTATGCATGTATGACTCCTTTGGCATCATCTACAAATTACATAGTTCTTTCCTTGGTAGATACTTGGTGTATCCTTTCATGTCAGCAGTAGACAGCTTTTAGGAAATGGCCTGAGGTTCCACTGACACAAACACCAAGAATGATTCAAATATTACATGCTGGATTAAAATTATCCACCATGTAATATTATCCATGATTAATGCTTGTATACAATGGTAGCCATCAGATGTCTTCTCCAAGTTTGTATCAAATTTACATTTACTACAGTTTCATGTGTAAAACACAATAGATATATAATAGAACAAAATCAACTGTTTTTTTCATTATTACTATAATGTTCAGTCTGAAAAGAAAACGTATCTGAATTTTCCAAGTCAAATTACAAAATACCAAAGCGGTGACTTTTTGCAACATCATCACTCTGCCAAAACTCAAACACATCATTAATGTGATATTTTAGAAAAATTCTAGCATAATTTAAACCCAAAACCTGAGCCAAATGGTTTTACTCACTTCATGCACTCTTCTGCACTAATATTACTACTGCTTTTTGTGTCTTTGGTTTGACTTTATATTGAAGATGATTGTAAACTTGAATCATACACTGACTGACTAATGGTTTAAAAAATCAGGGATAAAAAGGACAGCATCATTTAAGGTTAATATCCTATATTTGTATGTATCTGATCAATAATTTAATGAAACCAGTCCTAACAGTAGTAAAATCCATCAAATGCAAAAGAAGTGGAGAAAACTGGAGTGCCTCACTAGCTCATCAGTTACCAACAGGACCGGTGTGAGCCATTCTGGCTGCTGAGAGTGCTGCCTTGTTGACCTTTGGGTGCTGTCAACTGATCAATGAGGGAATATTTTGCTTTGTTTCCACTGCTGTTGCTAGGTGTGTGAAGAGCCTCACACTATACTTCATGAGGGCGTTTAGAGGTTGGAGTGGTGGGGAGAGGTTTTGCACTGGGCGTGTGCATGTGGTGCACTGACGACTGAAACAGTGTGTGTATGTGTGTTCATGGTAGGGGTTATTTGCTTGTAGGGGAGATGTAGCATCAGTCAGTTGTTGAGAGGCTGGATTGTCTCTACCGTACATGCTGTTTAGGTAAAATCAATAAGGATCTATTCATTGAGTGCTTCACTCCAGGCTTGTGTGTCATATCCAGTGTGTGTGTGTGTGTATTTCTCTTTACAGGTTTTGAAGTGTGTGCATGATCAGCTTTTTACCCCTGGAAGGGAAATTTGATTTGCTAGTTTGACTTTTCACCAGTTGAGGTTAACTCTACCGTTGCTCCAAGCCGCAGCTGTAGCCTCCAATAAATCATGAGGCCTTGTTTCTAAGTGCTAAAGAGGTTCATCATTGTGTTTAATTTTTTTTTTTAAGTATATTTTTTGGGGCTTTTATTGGACAGGATAGTAGAGAGAGGCAGGAAATGGGGAGGCAGAGAGAGGGGGAATGACCAGCAAAGGCCATCCAATGCAGGACTCGAACCAGGGCCAACTGCAGCGAGGACGGTGACTCTACACATGGGGCGCCTGCTTAGACCACTACGCCACACAATGCCCCTGTGTTTAATCTTTAAAGAATATATGCTGTTCGCTGAAACCCCAGATTATCTGGTGTGCACCACAGGCAAGTAGAACTAAAGTGTTGATTGATCAATGAATCGACAGATTAAGTTTGATAAGTGATTAATTGAACAATATTTGAAGCAATGATGAACAAATTAATTGATAATGAAAATAACTGTTACATGCAACTGTACAATAACGTTTTTCTATTTTGCATTTTTGATACACTTGCTATTTTCTTGCTATTTTTTTTGCTCTTTGGGTAAATGAGAGTCATTTGAGGTTGAGTGGAGTGTTAATGTCTGTCTCTGTTTCTCTGTGTGGGGTACATACTCCCACCAGGGGTGGCTGACAAGAGATGACTGTGGCTTACCACACACTGTGAGTGCTGCTCTTCTTTAATCTCCCTCCCTCTCTTTCTCTCTGTTTTTCTCTCCCCCATCTTAATTTCTCTCAACCCTGACATGTAAAAGCATTCCCTCCCATCTTAACCACTGAGCTAATCCTTCAGCAGGTTTTTGGGGGTATCGTGCTGTTTTGGGGCTCTTCTACTGACACAACGGTTTAGTATCATAATGGCTTGCAAACACCTGTCCAATTAGGCTGATTGTGATGCACCTCAAACTACTAGACAGATCCTGTGGTGTGGCACAGAGATTTAGCAAAATGCACTAAGTACTTCTGCTCTGGAAGGATGTTTTTGCAGTTTTGTGACAAATGTCTTTCTGTAAATCCAGGTTTAGTGAAGGGTAATTGAGGGGACTTCAAGAGTCAGTTGTCAGAAAAGCACAAAAGTCTTTCCACTAAATTTAAGTCCCAACATCAGTTTGCTCTGTGTCACAAAAGTGGAGAAAATTATTGGTTGTCCAAGGTTTATGGGTGTGTTTTTTAAAAAGCTTTTTTATAGAGTTGAATTCAAACACGTCTGAACTTAAAAGTAGTGGCTCTGGCTTAACGGTTTTTGTGTTTTTTTTTTTTACTAAAAAGTAGGTGAAGAAGAGGTGACACAATAAGAAGAGACGTTTTAGACAGTGTCTAGTGTATTTTGTAGCACATGATCACTCAGTTTAAAAAAGTATTTTTGATAATTCACTCACATACATATTGGCATATTGTAACATTGCTCTTTAAACTACACAATACAGTTATAAAAACCATGCCTTCTGTCACAATCACCTTGTTCATATTTTCTTAACTCCCTCTATTGATCAATGCCAGGTTGACATGTGTGCACAGGGATGGGATGTTAAGGGAATGGCATTGGGTGGCATTACATTTAAGGACTGAATATACATTGTTTTTTATTCTTTTTTCTATGTGCAATAATAAATGATGTAATAAATGATGTAACTGATGTGTGTGCTTCAGTAAGTGTGAAGGTGGTGGGAGCATTCCACAGGCTCTTGAGCTGGTTTAGGAAGACATCACTCTCCAGGCCAGGGAGATAATGAAGCACCATGTAGAGAGATAGATAAGATGATAGACTTATGAACATCCCTGTCCCTCGTTTTCCCCTCTCTCTCATTTGCTCTCTTGGTCACTCTCTTTCAAACTCTCATCACACACACGTGCACACACAAACAAACACACACACAAACAGGAAATGCAGTTTGTTTTTTTCCTTCCATTCAAGCACACTCTTGTTTTCTTCCTGAGAAATGATTAGAAGAAAATAGTTGGCAGATAGACTGATAGAGAGAGAGGGAGAGAGAGAGAGTGAGAGAGAGATGAATGGAGACATGAAGGGACATGTCATACCATTCACAGGGCACAAGGTCTGACAGGAACCCTCAGGACGTGGCACTCATTTCAAGTGGGGTCCAAATGGAGGTGGCACCAGGCTGTCATAGCTCTCTAGTTAATTAGAAGACATTGTCATTCTGGCTTAAAGAGGGCAGTTGGAAATCACAATCAATTACATCGAGGTTATAACACGAGTTTGGCACCATGAGTCAGCTTGTCACAGCTTGTCACAGCTTATCTGATGCTGACCATAATGGCTTCATACTATACACTGATGGTCAATGATGGCATGTTTACATGTCTTGTACTGTATAGTAATGCAAAATCAGGCTTTTGGATGCTATTCTATAAAAGAATGTCTGGACTCGTAGGCTTTTTTAGTAATTTAAAGCATAATAATTTGTTCAATATAAGGAAGAATATACTCCACAAACAAACAAAAACAAATACTGCACAAAAGAGAATAAGAGAAGTATATCAGTTGCTTTTATTATCTTTGTTTGTACAGATGTAAAAGTGTGCATGAAGTCTCACATTTGGCCTTTTCAGACAAGTTCAGAGAAAATGTTTCTACTCTGTATGCAGAATCTTTCAACAAAACCATCAGCAGCAAACCACTCAGTGCCTGATCCACATCTCTAAACACAAAGGAAAATGCCTGTCAAATCTTGAAAGAAATCATGTACCTGCATTTGAAAATCCATTAGGCAAGGCAAGGAAGCTGGAGTAACCGAGAGCAGTGGAAGTAGATGAAAGGGTGAGTCAGTCGATGGTGCTGATGTGTATTTTGAACATGGAACTCAAACTTGGCCACATGGGTGAAAATAGAAAAGTTTATGGACACATGGTCAGGCTTCTGTGTAAGTTTCCACAGACGTGAGTGCACTCTGGGTTGTAGATATGGACATGCGCATACACAGAGGCATGCACATTGCCCTCTGTCTCTCAGACCCCCTGGTGCTGAAACCAAAAAGCTACAGGAATGCACACAAATCACCGCTCATAGACAGGAGGAATAGTGGAGAAGGGCAGGAAGGGTAATCAAACGAGAGAGCACTTAAGGAGAAAACGGTAGGCTGTTGTTCTGGTGCTGCTGTCCCTGTCTTCTGTAAAATGAAGGCTTGTTCTTCTCTCTCCATTATCTTCGTTGTATTCTTCAATCTCCCCATCTTTTAGGCAAAACCAGTTCCCAGAAAACCGCTCTCACACCACCTCCGATTGAAAGGAAAGTGCTTATTGTTTTCATTTTGCTGCTCACCCTGCATCCATCTTTCTGTGTGTAAGAAACAGAAATGTTGCCCCTCAGCTTTGTACCTTTGCAGCGGCTGAGGAGAGCCTCACATATTTGAGATCACTACACCTAAGAAGGGCAGGAAATATTAGTTTTTTTAAGTTGGCCTCATCTGGTATTATTTTCCTCTTAAAACCACTCAAAGCCAAATGAAATCACTCAGGGAAAGATAAGTGAGACTTGCAAATTATCAGAGAGAAGGGATAGATCACAGACCTTGTATCCACTTGATTGCAGCTGGAATCAAGACATAGGAATGAATAGGATGAGTCAATTAGTATCAACAACCTGGAGTTCAGTGCTCCCCCCTATTTTTTAAATGTATTTTCCACCTTTTTGTTAGCAGTTTGGTCGCCCATTGTACCATGCACTGCTGTCCTTATCACTGCTAACTTGACTATTGGCTCTGGAAGGGTGTAGACAGCCATGTGTTAACAACCTGTTGTGTTTGTTGAAGGTACTGGTACCGGGAACTCAACCACAGGTGTCTGTGGCGGTGATTGGGGAACTTCACCCATGTGCCACCTATGTACCCCACTAAAGCCGTATGATCCTGTGTTCAACTGTTGGACCTAAATGATTGAAATGTTAACATGCACCGATTTGATCTGAAAGAACGTTATGTTTCAGATACAAAGGCACACCTTTTGACTTTATGTTTCTGCTTGAGTGTGTGTTTAACCTAATATTTACTAAATTTTGCAGTTTAGGCATTACTGCTCTTAGAAATAATGATTTGTTGTACTATAGTTTTAATGTTTTGAAGTTATCTTTTGTCTACCGCCCAGCTGAGTGCAGAATGTTTTATTGTAGATGCAGGTGAAAATAGAAATATCATTTCTATAAATTAATCTTTGAGTCATATAAACACAGTGGCTTCTTGTTAGCTATAGTGCATTATGCTGCTGCCAGTGTTGTTATGCTGCTGTTTGCATTTTTGAATGGGTTGGGTACATTGAGAACAGGTCTGACTGTCCTCATGTCCCTTATATCGGGTCTCTTTTAGAAAATCATTTATGCGTGTCAGGTTCACCTGAGAATTCCTGAAGTCCATTTCAGACCAGTAAATATGTCTTATATGGAATGCAATGGCAAATTGATCGTTTTTTCTATTAACATAAAGTGGCTAAGTTGTTAATTTACACATACATATAACATATTAGGTAAATTGCAGATAAGCTGATAATGAACATGTCAGTAAAATGTTCACAGGCAACATATTTGTTTAAACTTAAAAAAATCTTCTTCTTATTTCATGGTATCATTTGGAACTTTCCTCTTTAGTGGTTGAGTGGTCCGAGGATGGTCTGCTGGCAAAGTAAACACACAAATGCAAGTCATATTGGCCTGGCTGTCTTGTTCTCATCTCAAACATTCAACAACATTTACATTTTGCCTCAACCACATCCACCACAGACATAAAACATAAATAATTTCAGCCATGTTTTGAGTTCTGTTCTGATTGCAGATGTCATGTGACTTGTTTTAAGTAATCTATACATCAGTGTAATTGAGCAAGACCTAAGAGACTAAGAGCAAAATGAGGAGAAAAAGTAAAAATAAAATATATACAGTATAAAAGATACATGATAAGGCTTAAAATAACATTAGAAAATAATATTTATGGACACATTTAGGCCACACGAACTGCCTATGCAGCAATCTCCAATGTAAATGCACATTAGCATATATTATGACTTGGTGAGCTATGCAAATAAGCTGCCTTAATTAGGGATAAAAAGTAATCTTTCCCTCTCAAGGAAGTTTTCTCCAGGCAAGTGGGGCACTTGGCTGTCAACAGGGAATTAACTAAACAAAAGCCTTCTGGAAAAGCACAACTTTTCCTCATCTGACTAATTCCCAGTGTTTTCTGAGTTAATGGTGTCATGATTAGCGCCTCACTCAGTGGTCTCAAAGCTCCTCAGCGGTGGACTCAGGCTTTGAGTGGCTTCAAACCCCAGCTGAAACAGTAAATGTGATTGGACATTTCTGGGTTGGCTAGATGGCATGTTGGATTAGTTGCTATATTAATTATGCTCTTAGACAATCAACAGCTAAGACTAAGGTTCCACTTTGATACTGAGCTTCATTTCTGCATTGCAGAAGTGAAGTCCTGCTCGGATATGCGCTGAACCAGAAACATGAGTGTTTTTAAATATAGTACATCTTTTGCATACCAAAGGCACACATGCAACTTGTCAAATTAGTAAGATTGGCTTGTATGGCTTTTTCCGTTTAGTTTCCTGGAAGCTAGTCCCATCACACACAATTTCTATAAGTACAGTACATTAACTCTCAGTGATGGTTTGTTTTTTAGGTCACAGTTCGTGGTCAATGAAGAGGGCTTAATTTGTGATTCTATATTGTTTAATGATAAGATCTGAATGTATTGCAGAACAGTTTAAAAGAAAGGAAAGGAAGCACTTTTATCACCAATTTTTCTCTTGGTCTTTTGCTATTTCTTGCCCATATCAGGTTCAGTTTGTGGTTCAATTCAGTTAATAGAGTGCTACAGGGAAGATGTATTTTTGTAGGCCAACCTGGAAGTTAGCATCTGTCAAAAGCATTTAGATAGTTGTTTGACCACAGAGAGCCACCATACAGGCAAACATAAAAAATGTCATACGAATAAATCGGACTTGGTGTGGTGTGCCTTTAGGCTGAAAACAAACTACACCATGGTAGCATTACTTCGATGTCACCACCACTAACCTTCCAACTTGTTATTTGATTTAGCACTTACCTCTTTTACAAAAGCCTTTCCTCTTAGAAAGTTAGTTAGTTTGCAAGAGCATGGCTGTAAAGGCAGTGCGGGGAGTAGATCGGTTTTTGTGTTCAACGTGGTGACGTTTAACGTCCACGACACGTATTAGCAAATGTCTTTTAAGATACGTCAGGATTGGGGTATTTACTGATGTATTTTATGTAGTAGAATAAAATGTGAAAATGTATTGCGCTTATGTTAACCTTATCTTCAGGCATCTAACCAAAACCCCATTGACTTTTGGATGAGGGAACTGGAAGTGGAAAAATGCTAACTAATTTCTGGGTTTCAGGACTAATTCCTTCAGCGCTCTATAAACCCACCAGCAAACAGTCAAACAAAATCCAAAAGAAAAAAAAAATGCTTTCAAAGTTAAAATATTGTTACCATGTGTAGTCCCCATTATCCTCACTTCAGACTATAAATGATAGAATCCAATTACTGATATGTTCTGACAACTTACTTCAATGTACAGGAGTGGAGGCAACAAAAAAAATCTCTGATTGTACTTATGTAAATCCTTAGAAATACTCATAGATTACCTATATTTCTCTTACAGTAACTGCAAACATGAAAGTGAACAGTAACACTAATGTAATGAAAACTTTTGAGATGAAGTAATTTAACCTCTTGTAATGAGCTATAGATCAGAAATAAAAGTGTTTCTTTAAGCAGGGATCTCTGATTTGTTTGGATTGTTGTAGCTAGCTAAATAAAGTAACGGCAATACAAAATCCATGTTCAGTAGACTCCACTGTAGATGTGTCTATGAGGTTGTACTGTCTGTTTGCTCTCCTACTTGGCCTTTGGTCCAAGCATTTTCTGCTTTGGTGACGTGGTCATTATTGATTTTTCCTTTTGTTTTTTTAATGCCACTGGCTACTGTGCATCACCTGGGAATAAGGAGTTGTGTGTTTGATTTCATGGAGTTATTATAGAGACACAGGGGGCTTGTGGTAGTCTGAGGAGCCTATAGCATGCGTGCACATACACAAACATACACACACACACACATACGTACACACCTCCGCTTGGTAGGGGCCGATTGTTTCAGATGATGGATGTCACACTCTCACCCGTCAACACAGTGCCCCTGCTGCTTTTAATTGCCCAATCAGAAAGCTGGAACATTTGTTATTGTGGGGCAGTTAGGGCCAGATGGCAAACCATACACACACTTGCACGCACGCACACACACGCACACACACATGTGCGCGCATCATCTACCATTCTTTAATCAGTCACTTTGACTGAAGGTGAACAGTGCCTAAAAGAATACACAGTGTCTGTACTTTGCACAGTGTTCATGACAGTGCCTTGCTGTTGTCACAACACATTAAAATGCTATGACACCTGTAAGTACATGCTCTTTTTATAACAGTCCACTTTAATCTCAAGAACAACAAACACAATTTAGCAATGAAACGTAACAGCCGGGTTGTTGTGCTGACACAAATTCATGACAAAACATCAACATTTTTGACAGATAAAAAGAGGAAAAAAGTATAGAGAGAAAATAAAATCTAATCAATTTTGCTTTGGCTTCACACATTTTTCCTCAGTGATGACTTCGTCTTTGCTGTTGAGCTCTCTGCCAAGATCTTTCCCTTGGAAAGTCAGTAAACTCAACCCAATCTAGTTTATACTGTCAAACTATGAACTCAAATCAAAGTTAGACATGTTGTCTTGATGCAGTGTGGCTGTTAGTTTGTGTGAATGCTGTTCTTTGAAAGATGTGGGACAGAAGGTCTCATCATACGCACAGGCACAGCTGAGTGACAGCACATGCCATTCTGTGTATGAACAGAAGGGGGCAGTATAATACCAGACAAAAATACATTCAATTCAATCCATTGCTTCATATTTCTCTCTGTCTGTCTGTCTCTCATTTTATCCTCTCCCTCACTCCTGTCTTGATATCACCTTTTTCCTCCATATTCTGCTCCATGTCTTTCTCCTTGTATGTCTGTCTTTCTCCGACTTCTTTGTTTGCATACACACACACACACACACACACACACACACACACGCATACACACACACATACACACACACACACACACACACACATACAGTACAACAATGCACACACACCTACACACACACACGCAAAAGGATGAAGTAATCTCAAGTCTGATACACCCCGCTCAATTATGAGCTACAATGCGTGTAATTAGAAAAGAATAAAATGCATTTCAGTTTTCATTAATGAATTTCATTGATTGGCTCTGTCTCTTTGTTCCTTGTTTTGATGAAGTTAACTTTGAGGGGAATAGACACAACATTTCCAGTGCAATCAGACCAGCTGTGGACGTGCTTGTGCGCTCATGTGTGGGGCATCGGCTGTGCGCGTTGTCTTTGGCTGATTCCAATGGTGTGTCTTTTTAATCTGTCCAACAGGAGAAAATAGAACTAGGCCCTACCACAAAGCATACAATCGCAACAGAGAGAAGGAGAATTAAAATCGGAAGAAAGAAGTAATAAATCATGGGATGAGATGGGGGCAAAAAGCAAAAGAGCGTTAAAAAAAGGAACAAGTGGTAGAGAGCAGGCTAGAACACATGAGGTGAGGGGAAAAGACATAATTGGTACTGTGTTTGGGGACATCTTGCTGAAACACAGTAAAGTAAACCACAGCTGGAATAAGAGAGATGGAACCAAATTGAGAGCACTCATGTATATTTCGGACCAATAGTGTGTGTGTGCATCAGAGACTTGCAAGTGTGTTTGATGGCAGGGGTCCATGCCAACTCTCTGCATATGTATGTGTGTTTTTATGCCAGTGACCGTGCCTGGATGGATGGGTGCACTTAATGCCCACACCTTTTGTTTCCATGCATTTTGTGTGCATGTTTGCCACAGGCTTGTGTGTGTGTTTTTGTGTGTGTGTGTGTGTGTGTGTGTCTGCCTCCCAAGCTCTCCCTAGTGTGTGGGTGTATGTGCGCGGTGGAACAGAGGCTCTGTGTCAGCAGTGGTGTGCCCTCAGTGAGCCTGTCTCTAATTACAGTCTAGGGTTTCAGCGTTTCAGCCCGTCCATCTCCCTGTTTAAACCCAGCTAAGGCAGCCAGGCCCCACTGAGCCAAGGTAAACCATACAGCTAATTAGACAGACCAGCTTCCATCTCTGTACCAACGAGGGAGGTGGGTGGGAGGTGGTGGTGGAGGGAGCCAGAGGAGGGAGGGGCATGAATGGAGAGAGGGAGACATGTATGGAGGGAGTGAGAAAGAGAGGGCTAGAAGAAATATAGGAACTAAAGCAACAAGGAGAGAAGGCTAGAGAAGTAGAGAAGGAAGGAAGGAAGAAAGGATGAGTGGATGTGGAGAGACATGAAGAAGTATGATAAGAGGACAGATATGAGAGACAAGCAGAAAAAGCGAGATGAGTGTAAAGAAGTTAAGAGCAAAACCCTGCAATATCAATAAGTCCTCATTGCACAAAACACCCCAAACACTTCATCAATCACTTCATCAAACAGCATCTCCTGCTAAGTTGTTTCTGTTTCATTTGCACATGTTCACTCACGTGTGTGAATGTGGGGGAGCTAGCAGGGGGTGAGGCGGTTTTTGTGGCATTACAATGTTAGTCTAAAGGTGTTTTGACACCCACTAGCGCGTTTTTGAACCTAGAGGTAATTTGCATATTGTAAACAAAAGTAAACGGGGGGAGAAGGTCATTGGTCAACCTGGGGCAAGCTAATCTGCATAATTGGCTCCGGTAGTTCAAATTATAGCCTGCTGCTGCTCTGCTGAGAGAGGGAAACAGAGGGGGAGAAAAAGGGAGGGGTGCAATTATGGTCATATGCAGCCAATGAAAAAAAAAATGTCGTTTTTCTTTTTTTTTTTCTCCAACCTTCTCTTCTCCTCCCTGGTTTCTTCTGACCAATGAAAGCGCTCTGTGCTGCCCGACAGCAATCAGAAATTCATCTCGCTCCACGACAGCAAAACCCCACCCCCCTTACAGAGAGAGACAGAGAGAGAGTGAAAGTGAGGGAGACAGGAAACGAATGAATGAGAGAGTAAAAGAGAAAAGAAGAAAGAAAGAGTGAAATAGAGAGAGAGAGAGAGAGAGAGAGAGACAGTGAAAGTAGAAGATGGCATCTAGACTTGCCGGTCCGGGCGGTACAAAATGTTAGTGGAAGGCGCAGGGAGGGCGAGGATGGGAGAATAAGGGTGAGAGGCAGACATTGGCTCTGGAAAAGGAGCTAAAATGAGAAGAGGACAGAGAGCAGAGAAATGGAGGGGAAAATAAGATGCTACTGCAGTGTGAGATAGGGTGACAGATCTGTTCTCCTCGCCCCAAACACCATTTTCTCCTGCCTGTCCTGTCCCAAGTGAAAAAGCCACATTTGCAGATTCTACCTTATCACTGAAATACTGGAAATCATGTGTTTGTCCGTGTGTGTGTGTGTGTGTGCACGTGCGTGTGTGTGTGTCTGTGCAGGGAGAGGTTGGATAAGGGCACAGTAAATAAATCATGGGGGGCTCATTGGAAGAAGGTCACCGGCTGGACCCTGCCTGCACACACACACACACACACACACACACACACACACACACACACACACACCTGCACACACATCCACACGTGCTGACAGGCCCCTGCCCCTCATTTCGGGGTGCTCTGGGTGATTCTCCCAGCGTAATGGCTTCTACCCCATTTCCAGTCTCCTGTCTGAAAGAAATCAGACACAGACCCTCCAACAGTAGCTCACACACACTGACATACACACACCTGGCCAGTTGGGCATTGGGGAAAGGGAACGGATGGAAACAGTCGGGTAAATACATTCTTTTGTAGATATTTGGTGTTTGTCTGCGTTGGCATGCGGTGTGTACCATGTAGCCTTATCTGTTATTATTTTTTCACACTACATTGTCCACAACATTGTATATTTCCAGTCTTTGCGCTGTGGTTTTGTCAGCTTCTGATTGTAAACATGCTCTCATTCTTATGTATGTTTAAAGAGGCCATAGCGAGTTTGGCCTTCCCTTTGAGTATGGGTCTTGTTTCTTCATAGTGTGCTGCTTTGTCAGGGAAAGAGCCCAGTAAGTGCATGTACAGGTACGGTAGAGCTGCAGCCAGATTTATTGCACTGAACACTGAGGTGAGTTTTGCTGTCAATCGGGATGTTGCAGAACCAGTTAGATGGATTTTTCAGCAGTTACTTGTCACACGTTAAAGCTGGAGGTGGAGGAAAGTTGACACCGTGAGGGATTTAAAATGGCTGCAGTGACTTATTGAAAACTCTCATGGTCCATTGAGTTGATTTATTCATGTATACTGCTCGCATCCTGTAGTCGACAGAGTTAACGTTCGACTTCTCAGAAAACTAGTTGTCAAAATATCTTTTGTTCTTTCTGGCAGGTTCTGTCATAAATTAAGACAGGAAAAAATGTGATAATAATATCCTCATCATGGCTAAGATTACATATGTATGGTAGGTTTTGAGGCTGGTTCAGGCCTACTATGCATGAGATCTAAACTGAGGTTGGTATTGCATGAGTTGTAATATTGACTGCTTATCTTGGCTCACAGTGTTGAATGAAAGCATTATTAATGGTTTTTAACAATTGGCACGTTTTTATGTGTTAAACTGTTTGACTGACTGGATTGGTGAGTGAGAGAGTGAGAGGGACAGAGAGAAATGCAAGGAAGGAGAGAGAGAGATGCATATGTCTGGATTTCTATCTGTCTGTGGAGGGCGGTGAGTGGGAGGGTCTATCAATCATTTCCAATCATTTATATTCTGCGGCTCATATCACTTCACCACGATTGGGAGTGGGAGGGAGTCGGCTCATTTGCATAGGGAAGAGTAACTGTTGAAAAGCTGTCAGAGTAAACAAAATATATGGCTGTATTGATGTATACATTTGGTGTTTTTGTTAAGTGTGAAGAGCTGAGGATAATTGTGTGTGTGTGTGTTCCGTTTACGTGTGGTGACAGATGGAACCACACTGCCATGCATGAAAAAAAAGGCCTTTTTGACAACTTCTGCATTGCTTTTGCATTTCTTAGTTGCTTTACTACTGCGCGCCACAGTCTGACAATAATATCAGTAATGAAAGTAATGTATGAACAGTTTCATAACAGATTTTTAAAATGAAAAATTTCGATAAGAGATTGCTCTTGGTTTTTTTTTTTTTTTTACTATTGTGGTGTATTTAACTAAATTTAACTAAAGGAGAAAAAAAGTATTTGTGGATGGAGTGGGGAAGCTTTTACAACATATTTATGAAATCCCTTCCTCTCTTTTACCCTGAGCATTCTGCAAAAAAAGAAAAAAACATCTTGTTTTCTTGCTTTAATCTTAGAAAGCTACTATTTTACAAGGATTGACAATATGGATAAAATCTCACATCACTTTATATATAATTTCGTATAATGATATTGACATGTATTGTGATTTAGTATATTTTGTGAAAATTAGATCCATAAAGGTTTCATAGATGAGTTAAATGCATGAAAAATCAGGGTTCTTCATCACACTGAAACAAAAATCATATAAACCTAAAACAAAATGCCAAATAATTTTCTTAACATCATAACACTATAACAGTTTTGTCATATTGCTCACTGCTACTATTACACTTAAGTGTAACACTGCAATTAACTATTATAATATAATAATAATTTACTTAATGAAATGCCGAAAGAATTATGAAAAAGTGTGTATCATAACTTTCCACAGCCCAAGGTGATGTCTTCAAATGTCTCGTTTGTTCAAACAAAAGTCGAAAACCTAAAGATATTCAGTAAATTATTATTATTTTTATTTTTTTTTTACTATTTTTGAACTAAAATGATTAATTAATTATCAAAATAGTACAATAGTATTAGTAATTTCATATATTCTTCTTCTACTAAGTCTTACTTCTCAGGGATATCTCTAATATGGAAGTTCGGGTGTGTGATAATGTGAGTCCATCACCCAGAAGAAAAGAGGATAAGTTCGTCATTTTGTGATCACTTTTTCATCTTTGACACATTATAACTGACATACGCAGCATGCAGGTGATCCATTATCTAGTTTGTAAAAGGGTTTTGACCCAGTCACAAGAATGTCTTTCGAGGAAGTGTAACAAAAATATGGTCATGCTACACCTTCCCTGTGTCTTCATCTCTTCGTCCCTCACTCTGTCCTCCATTTCTGCCCATTTCTGACTCTCTCAGTATGTGACCTTGTGTTCATTCTGCGTTAGTGTGTGGAAATTGGGCACACCTAACTACAGGGGCTTAAGTATAATCATGTATTTAACTGCAGAAATGTACTGACGCACTGTTCCTCCCTGGAAAAAGAGAACTCCCAACATTAATTGAGGGATATTACTGTTGAGATCAATTTCCATGTTTCTGACAGTGATATTCATTCCCTCAGACCTGAACAAATATTTATGTCTCAGTACAAAAATGGGAAAATGACAGAACAAGAAAAAGAAAATCAATATAAAGGCTATTCCATCATTTCAGACAGATTTCAAAATTCCTTTAAATCAAATAAATGTACAATTATAATATTTATACTGTAAATTCAAGAATTTTGGTTTGATTTATATGCCATTCATCTGGCATTTATTTATTTTCTTTCTTTTTATTAAAATAAAATATATTTAAAAAAATGAAACATGATTAAACTAATATCATATGGTGTATATTTAAAAAATAACAAATTTTAATTAAAAAAAAGAAAAAAAAAAGAAAGATAGTTATGGAGTTCTGCCATTTGTATGCATCACTTTATATTTGTCCAAGTAGTAAGACTGCCAATAGGGGCCAGTGTGTAACCAAGTATAGGGCCTCAGTGAGGCCGGCATTCATTGGTAGAAGAGGGAGACAGGCTAAGGGGAGTAGGTGGGGAGGACAGAGAGGAGGGCTATTGTTGGAGGGGTTATTGTGAAATAGGAAACGGCAAACAAGGCGGTCTTTAACTCTGCTTATAGAATATGTTAAAGTGATGTCTGTGATGCGCTGTGTGAATTATTTGCCTTATCATAAAGTGCATTTATGACACGCGGTCATAAATATGCATCAGTACCAGTGTTTTCAAATTTGAACCTCTCCCCTCTCTTCTTCCCCTCCCTCCTTCGTTTTCCCTTTCACCCTCCCTCCTTCTTTTCACTTCGTGCTAACAACACAAAAACAACATTTTTAAAATGCAACCCACCAGTGGATGTTTTGGAAACATTTCCTATTCCCTCCCCTCTCCTGTCTTGTAGCTGCTCTTTCTCTCTCTGTCTCTCCTCCTCTCCTCTGCTAAATCTGCTTATTGTATTATAATGTGGGATGATTTGAAAAATATTTTGAAGTCACAAAGTAATTAGAAAATTCCTGGAATTGGTACGATTGTACTTATAGTGGTGGTACTACAAGTACACACTAACTGCTCTGTTCCTCTCGCTCACCCTCCCTCTCTGCTCCTGTCTCAAATTTATCATCATCAAAATCCTGTTTCTAATTTCTATGGATTTCCTGCTAAGAGCAGCCATGGTGCTGACCCCCTTAACTCTGACATATAATGTTCTTAATATCCAGATTAAAAATTTTTCTTTAAGCTCTTTTCTACAACATGTGAAATTATTTGTGCAATCAACCACAAAGCCAACCCCACCCACAGCCTCTGTTCTTCCCTTTCCCCTCGATTGTGGCCTGGCCTGCACAAACATAACTTCTTAGGCAGATGCTCTGAATGCACCCACCACCCACCCAGCCTCTCTCTACAGCACACACACACTCACCTCCCCCTGCTCTTGTCTGTTTGCAATTAGAAAGTGAAAGACTGCAATAAAGGTGGCGCTGTGCGAGGAGGGCAGTTAATGAAAGAAAGGATTATGGGTAAAGGCAGCATCAAGAGGAGATTAGGAAAGGACAAACAGGTTCACTGAGACAAAAGTTCCTACGGATAAGAGCTGCTTAAAGCATACATCTCACACAAATACATGCCGTCTACACACTGCATTCACATGTATGTATGTATCCAAACAGCCATATTTACAAACGCATTCATGAAGGCACACTCTAAAACAGTCAACCATTTTATACAAGCCCAGATGTGCAGTTTGTGGCTGTGTCTCTGAATTTTCTTATTGCGCTCTTATGGAAAACTACGGTGACACATAGTAACGTACAGATCCTACAGTAAAGGATTTAGCCAAGATGTTGTCACATAATCCTTGTGAGCTCAGAATTAGAGGATCCCCCCTGAGTTCAGAAGAGTCTTGAGATACTAAGCATTAAAGTTTTCAAATCCAGAGAGCAATAGTTGTAGGTGGGGCACTTATATCGATAGGGAAGAAGTTTAATCCACAAATCCAAAATCTCCTGACAAGACAATTGAGACGAAAGCAAGAGAAGACAGAATTCTTCTACTTCCAAAGTCTGTATGGTCCAGTTTAGAAATGAAACAAATTTGGATAGCAAACAATAATTTATACTGCTGTTTGTATTAAAAAATTATATGTGTGTGTGAGTGTGTATTCCAAGCTTCCTAGTGCACTAAATGAAACCCTTGCCTGTCCACCACTACAGCCCACCATGTGACAGGCATACGGTCTCTTTAAGTAGAGTGATAAGCACTTCGGCCTCGATGCTGAACAGGGAGCAAATTGAAAGTGAAGATTGCCTTCCCATAGACTTTATCTTTTCCCACTAAAACAGGGAGCGGGCGGCTACGACTACACCTATTGATTTTGCAATTTCAGCAAATTAAGAAGGAGACAGCCGGGCCTATTAGAGAGCTGTCTGTGGCTAGAACTAGCATGGCCACTGTGGTCTGTGATGGTATGGATACTGAAAGAGAGCGACAGAATATGCATTCATCTTGGACTGTTGTCTAATTATTTTTTTAACCCTAGTTAGCAAGAAGTGAATAAATAAGTATGTTCAACTCATCTCGTGATTTCATGGTACATAATATGTTACCAGCAGCTGCACTGAGGTATAAATATAACACAAGGCAATCAGGATGAATGAATTACCTACGCATGTGGCCAACCACAGGATTTCAGTAATAAAAGAAGCTAAAGGCCAATCTGTACCACTCTAATATCCACAGCAATATCCACTGCAATATGAAGAGTAATGAGAGGAATAAAAATTTCTATAAGGGGCGAGGAAAAAGGCGCAATTTAATTATATACATCAAATAATGCAAGGTCCTATAAAACTGCTGTTGGTTTTGCTCATACATATATGAGCTTGTTGGTGCATTGCCAGTGTTTTAGCTGTACTGGTATGACTTGACTTAAATGCAACAAGAGAAAGCACAAGGTTTGTTCACCTTCCAAGAGGTCAACAGATTCTTTTTTTTTTTTTCCCACAAGGAAGTAACCATCCAAGTGCACTAATCCGTGATATACATTTATCGGCGGGAGGTGAATTTTTCTCAATTTTCAATCTGATTGTGTTATCAGCCTATATGACTTCCATATTGGAGTTTTAATATGGGAAATTCAATAGGAGCAGTGATGGATGATTTCTCTGGTAAAGGGTGCACATTTTTCATACTGATAGCTTTTTGGGTCCTCTAAAAATGATGAAATATGAGGGTTTTTTTTATTGATCATTAGTCTCAGGACTGCACCTGCTTCACCAATTTGTTTCCAATCAGAATTGGCATTAAGATTCATATTTGGCATCACAGCAGCAAAATTTTCTCATTATTCATTTGATAACTACAGGGAATTACAAAGACAAAGAGCAATACAAGACACCCAATTTGTTCAATTTCCTCTATTGTGATTATTTTTTAACATTTATTTCCTCAGCCTGTTTTACATTGAATTTTAAACTGCTGCCCTAAGGCATTAGGTGCATGTATCGTGGAGGAGAAATGAAATTCTTGACCACTTTGCTTACAGAAGGTGCAAAACGGTTTTACAATCCACCTTGGGATACAAAATAAGCTAATTGGGCAAAGTGTGAATTAATTCCTATTTTCTGTGACCTGTAAGTTATGTTATGCTATATGTGAGATGTCCTGTGTGTGTGTGTGTGTGTGTGTGTGTGTGTGTGTGTGCGTTTGTGCGTGTGCGTGTGCAGAAAAAGTGCCAAAGAATAAGTGGGAGAAACGAGGAGCGTGAATGGGAGGGCTCGGTTGGCAACTCATTATGGGAATCACAAGCTAATTCATTGATTGCCCCTTGGAAGAGACGGCTGCTAATTGTTAGGTAATTAACATGGCAAGCTGTAATTATGTTCGCCTAAGGACCCGATTAGTGTTTCTGAATGTCTTATGGGCACAGAGGGGCTGTATCTGTGTGTGCGTGCGCCTAAGCCTATCTGTTGGCTTGAGGACAGATGGCACATTGTCAAAAGCTGACATGTTTTGTTTTCCCTGATGTGTGTGTGGAGAGAGAGAGCGAGAGAGAGAGAGAGAGAGAGGGAGAGATAGAGAGAGAGAGAGAGCAACGTACTCAGCGAGGAGATGAGCTGCGCCCAGGGACTTGTCCTTTTGTTTCAGCATCGTTAATTAAGTGCTAATTGAGTGTAATTATTTACATCATCACACACAGCGAATGGAGATGTCAAGTGGCAGAGGCACAAAGGCAGTTGATGGGAGGCTGGCAGCTGAGAGCCTACAATCTGTTGATGCCTGCATGGTTACAACCCACTGGCAGCTGAAAAGGAACAATTAGCAACAAGCTGAAATCTCGTCACAAAACCGTGCGCAAAAATATGTTTACACATATACAGTAATACACTTGAGATGTTCCTTGTGCATTGTTTGACTCCCTCTCAACATTTATTTAGAATTAACACATTTTTTTAATAAAAAGAATGAAAGAATCGCTTGATGTATGAAATGCAAACTTGAGAGACAAAGAGAGTGGAGGGAGTGATGAAGAGTAAATAGAAGAGAGACAGAGGAGTGACATTTATCAGGCAGGAAGAGAATGAGATGAGGCAGTATCTAATGTGTTGGCACCTACAGCTAATCAACATGACAGAGTTTAGACCTGCCCCAGAAACAACGCATACACATGTAGGGGCCACATGTTGTCACACATGAATTCACAACCTGACTGAAATTACCGTCAGACTTGTTGTTTAGGTTTCATGCTCCTACACAATATGAACTATAATAATTTCGTCAGCGGCTTCCTGTTGGTAAGTATACATAGACCTATGTGTATAAAGCAAGTTTGAATCTTAAAATTGACCTGACACCACTCACATTCTCTATATTTTCATCAGGAAATCACTGACCCAGAGTCAAATTTGGCAGCAGCTGGACTTCTTTCCTCTGGGTTTGTGAAGACAAATGATCAGCAATGAATCTTGATTATTTGCCACTTCTGTCTGCACATAAGCACCTTAAAGACCCGCAGAAGGCCGAGCCTCTGTTGGTTCAATGATTGTGTGAAGCATGAAGAACATGGAAATTTGAATAGTTGCAACCCTCTGTAACAAAGACAAAGTGTGCCCTGTGACAGGAGAACGAATGTCACTTAAATATAAGTTAACAAAAGGTCACTTAACAACAAACCAGAATAAAACAAAACCCCAGGGTCTTAACAGACACACATCATGCAGTGTTTTTAGAACATAGTGTTTATTTTGAAGAATCACAGTCAAGTAGCTGTGACATATTGCTGTTTTTAGAGTTTAAATGTATTAAGAGGGAGCCAGCCTATATCGATGTTGTAAATCAATAATGCTGGAGAGGGGAGCTAATGCTGTGGTGTCAAGTGTTCCATTCAAAACTTATACATTTTAACAGGCTACGTGCTGAGCAGCATCATACCTCCTCTCAAAATATTATTTGTTTGTGCTTTTTACATGGTTTTTGTTATGCATAAAATACATTATATTCAAATGTGTACATTTTGGGACAGTTCAAATTTTCCATTCTGATGAGGTTGTCACTTTAACACTGAAATGAAGGCAAATGAAATCCTGTGATGACAAACTAGTTTTTTGTAACATTTTGGGGACTCTATTACATAATTTCAAGTGTTCACATTACATAATTTCAGTGTTTAGATTAGAGAGCCAGACAACAAAAAGAAAATGCTTTGCTAAAATGCACAGCTTAGTTTGGCCAAACGCTGAAGCTTGGTGTCTGCTGACAGGCTTGTGATCAAGACTGAATAGTGAGCAGCGAGAGCAAATAAGGACTACTCCATATTCAGTATGTGTGCTTGTGTGCATGCATGCATCAGCCTGCCTGTGCGTGTGTGTGTGTGTGTGTGTAAGTGCTTAAGTGTGTGTGCGTGTGTTTGTGTGTGCATGTGTCTTTGTGTGTAAGAGCTTAAATGTGTATTTGTGGGTGTGTGAGTGTGTAGTGGGGGTTAAGCAGTGGGGTATTCTCGCCTCTGGTCAGAGGTGGAATTAATTTTAGCTGGCAGTCCCATGCTGCGGTCATTTGGTTTAAAGGGAGGTGTTATTATCCTGATTTGGCTGTAACGGGATTGGCTACCAAACTGGCAGTTAGACATTCTCCTTTAAAGACAAAGGGCCTGGAGACTGTGGGTTCTTTTATGAGAAATAAAAGTATGGAAAACCAGCTAGTCAGAAGAGTATCCGTCAGTATCAGACTATCTGTCTGAGAAGCAGAGAAGCTTGTCAAATTTAGTATGTCACAGTCATCCAAACACCTTAGTTTAACGTGTATAACCATTTGTTTCATAATTTTGAAAGATATCAATATGAAAATTAAAATTTTGTGGTCTGGCAGATAAGCAAATGAAAGACATAACTTCTGTGCTACAGTTAGCAATTCTGTTACAATCAGTTTTACAGTAAACTGCAGATGACACTGCAGAAGTAATTTAGGATTAATTAATAACATCAATAATTACAATCAGATACTGAGCCATTACCAATAAACGTGTATGTGCATCACCAAGTGTTATCCAGAATGCAGCAGCACTGAACTGTTCACACATACAAGAACATTACAGACACACACGCCACGTATACACACACATGTTGGTCTTGTTTCCAGAGTGTCCCACGTACCACTCAACCCTTTACCATACTGTGTCCTGCTGTCCTGCCTATATGTTACTGTCTCCACACAACTTCAGCCCCTGCCTCCTTTAATGAGAAGGATAACATCTGTCTGTAATGGCTAGAAGTGCCATGAATATACAGTAGCTTCACACTGTTGTCAGAAATTAGTTCAGAAAAGTTTGAAATTGTGAAACAATGTCAACAAAATGACATCAGAAGATGTAACTTACAATTTCCTGAACCCAGTTTCAGTTGGTTTCACACAGTGATAGATAGTACAAATATTTACCTATGAAATTAAAACCATACACACACACACAGACAGAGAGAGAGAGAGAGAGAGAGAAAGAGAGAGAGAGAGAGAGAGAGAGAGAGAGACAGAGAGAGAGACAATATACTCACCATAATCAGAGATGGTGGTTATAAAGTAATTCTATTGTATATTCTTCTGAATGAGCCTAAGCCCCTATTTCATTAAATCAAAGATCTATCTCATGACAGAAATACCCAAATGACCACATACCCCATTTTAAATACCAGCCATCTGCCAAGGAGGGCCTTTTCAGCAGCCCAATCATTTGCATAACCAAAAGATGATTATTTTTTCCTTACGAAAGTTGAAATGACTGAATAATTATAATGTAGTGGATTAGAATGAGGAAAAAACATGCCTTGATGTCAGAGAAGATTGCTGAGTAGTCACCATAATCGCTGCTTAGGTTTTTAATCAGAGTGAAATATGGGCCATAAATTATTGCCTTTCATGCAGACTTGTGTTTATGCACCGGCGCATCACAAATCTAATTTTTCAGCATTTTTAAGAGGCTTAAAAGATAGTTATTTTTGTTCAGGAACTCTGAATTAAAAATCGTTCGGGTATACTTTCACTGATGGGAATTATGTTCCATACTGTACATTCTTTTCTCAGAATGACATTATAAACTCGAAATAACCTGCCCTCAGTACAGTACAACTGCTTGAGCTTCATACATTCCAGCCAACTAAAATACAAACATAGAATACATTACATGGACCTTTAGCTTCCAGTTCACATTGTGTAATACCTGGAAACATTTCTCTAAATATTCTAAAGGAGTGTGCTTTGCTACACCGAACGTGTTGCACCACTCTGGAATCTACAACTCATAAAAGTATGTGCTGTTAAATCTTACAGCTGATGTACAGTACTGTACAGCAGTGTAGTGCGAGAAGAAGAACGCATACATTTATTTAAAATACCTTTCAGCAAGAAAGTGAAAGATAGTTTTAATATTACAAAACACCTCGGGACTTGCCTGCTAAGATAAGATGCTCTGAGCCTGGAAGAGAAAAACGGCACACATACATACAGTGGGTTTATCTATGAGCTCTATTCTTGCTGCTCCCACGCTAAACACAGCAAAGTCTATGATGCCTGCGTACGCCTTATCCTTAACAAAGCAGCAAAGCCAATCCATTGTGCCGGATCCATCTGTAACAAATTCATACATCCATATTGACACACCAGGAAACAAGACACCCAAGGAGAGAGGGATAGAAGGATGAACAGAGAGATGGAGGGATATATTTCTTCTTCTCTTTTTGTTTTTTGTTGGGGGGTATTAGTAATCCCCCCTCCCCCCTCCTGCTTAGTCTTTACAGCTGTAAATTGCTTTGCCACCTCTTCCCCCAGCAGTCTGTGCTGCCAAATCTGTCCATGATGTATCATTATCACAACTTTGGGTGGAAATCCATAGAATCAATAGGTTTGTCAGGGAAACTCACGCCTGGGATTGCTTACATGCTGTGAGGCTTGTTCATCCACTAGTCAGGCCTATTCTGCCACAGGCAACGGCAAAAGAATGCGTGCATGGATATGCCCAGGATGTACATGAAACTCGTGCACAAATTCACATAGACACGTGCAAACACACACAACTGCATATATGCAAACAAACAAATAAGTAAACAGTTGCCACAAGGACACATATACTATCAATCTATGTATCTATCTGTCCCATTATCTATTAGCCTATATGTCTGTTTGTCTGTCTTTGTCTGTCCTGCCCTCCTGTCTGCCCTTCTGTTTGCCTATGTGTCTGTGTTTTAGTTCATTAGTCGAGCTGGTCAGCAGGAGCTGGACGGACGTCTCTTCCCATGTAATTACTGTCCGGTAAACAGGTCAGAAGGGGAGAGTCCAGCCACAGCTGCTGCAGCTTTCAGCAACTCACACACATATACACACATGTGCATGCACAAGAGGCATGCACAACAACACACACTGGCTGTGCGGGTCCTGAGCTTTCAGAGTGGTATTGATTGGTTGGGCTGTGACATCTCCTAAGCCATGTCACCCCTCTGAAAGAAGCCTCCAAATTGACCAATAATAAAGTGGTGGAAGTTGTAGTGGCACTCTCCTGGGAGCAGTCCGTGTGAACTGTGTCACTGTGTGTGTGTGTGTGTGTGTGTGTGTATCTGTGTTAGTATGTGGGTGGGTGAGGGCTGTGTCTATGTATTTATATAATTGTGTGTATACTGGATATATGTGTGTGTGCCCTCTTTCTTTGCTATCCCCATCCACATCACAGTGACCATTCCTGTTGCAACACATTTACGCATTTTAGATCTTTTGCAGCTGCTCTTATGTACAGCAACCAACAGTAATGACAGTGGGGTAGTACATAAGACTGGGGAATCACCAAGACTGTGTGAAATGGGGTGATAAAGAAGTACTTCTTTCAGCTACAGTACTACAAAAGCTAAGCTGTAAAAACATGATCATTTGATATTAGAGTGTGGCAGCTGTATGTCCTACAGCAGTCAATGCCCATATGGCATATATACTTTTACCATTACTTACCAATAGAATATAATCAATTTACTAAAATTTAAACCAACTAAACATACTGTTAACTATATCTTTTTTGTAATATTAGCAATTTAGCTGTGAGTATTAGAAATTCTTGTGTGATGACAGCAAGTCATAAATGACCAGAGGATAGCAGTGTTTCAAATATTGATTTTACCTTTTTATAACAGTTAGAGCATCTGTGTCAGTTAATCAGGGCGTCTGTGTAAGAAATGCGGTGATGTGATTATGGACACGAACTCTACTCTCATTAGAGTATCATTTAATTTATGCATACAAGGGTTAGGATCACACTTTGCCTTTTGATGTCTAATTCAAGCATTCATTCTCAGCATGTCAGGTTATTGCACTATTATGTGCTCAATTAGCGTAATGTGAAGTACACGTTATGTAAATATGCTCGGCTATACTTGGTCCAACTGAATGTATGCTTATTAAAGCCACACATGCATGTGAAAACAATGCAAAAAATTGAACATGATTGCAGAGAACATAGTTTATATGATTGTATGGCGTAGGCATTTTCGTTTAATACATCTCAACCGGAAATAGCTGACACTCTCTATTATATGAGGAAATGTTGGTCTTGTTTCCAGAGTTTCCAACTTGCCACTCAACACTTTATGTTACTATTTCCTTTGGTTAGGTAAATAGGTATGATAGAGACTGTCCTCCTGTGAAAAACGAGCCCACAGGTTGTTTGTGCAGCAGCTTATTATGACTCATAGTTACGTTTTGTTGTTAGGTGACATTTAGTGGTCGTAGTAAATATGACAGGAGCAAAGGGAAAAGTGCAGTGACATAGTATAGAGAGGTCACATGGGTGGCTGGGTCAACAACAGGTCTATGATGCAGGAGGTCGGTGTTCAATTCCCATGTGAAACCATATGTTGTTTCTATTATCCATGACCATTCGTTGTTATTATTGTAACAGTAACAACAAAGATGGTCTGATGTTGAGGAAGTACTTATTTTAACCCAAATCATGATCTTTTCCTAACCCTAACCAAGTAGTTTTTTAGCCTAAATCTAACCAAGTAGTTTTAATGCCTAAACCTAACCAAGCCATGACTGTTCTTGTAGTAACCACGGCAGCGTTGGGTACGCTGCTCTCAGTACAGTCTGTGTTTATTATGGTAACCATGCCAACCAAGGTCTGGTACGCATGTCGCCATCAGGGCAGGAGACATTCATATGGGTCGTATCAGAGGGTTGAAAAAACAACCTATATGGTTGTTTAGGTTGGAGGACTTGTTGGTATATGTGTCTGTAATGGCTAGAAACTCCATGAGTATACAGTAGCTTCACACTTTTGTCAGAAATTAGATTAGAAAATTCTGAAATTGCAAAATAATGTATGTGTATTGAACTAAGGAACTAATACTTTGTCCAAGAATAAAACAACATCATCTAGTATACAACAAACCAAGATATTGGAAAATGTATCTTGCAATTTTCTGAACCCAATGAAAAGCAGTCTCAATAGGAATCACACAGATATATATAGTACAAATATTTACCTTTGAAATAAAACCACTGAATGTAATATTACAGCCAGTAAAACGTACAAAACATTAGCTTTTTTCCCCAAAAAATATTAAATGATGATGGAGTGATATAACATCTATAATTTTTTATATATCTGCAATGAATATTAGTACTTTCCCCTATAAAAAAATTCAAGAAAATTAATATAACCCTTCTTGGGAAAATATGCAGTCAAAATATGCATTCTATGTATGATAGAACTACATTAATACTACACAGAATTAACATTTGGTAGGAAGAAAGTGAAACTTATTGGAGATATTAATTTTTGAAAATTACAAAATTCTTTCTTGGGTAATTTGATTACTGTACATCATTCAGCAACTGCAGCTGTTTACATGAATTCATGTTGCAACTTATCCTTAGAGTTTCTTGGATGTTCAGTACAAATTTTAACCTATTCCATTGAAAAATAAGCGATTGGGGAGGCTTACACTATACACATGCAAAGAATCGCAAAAATGATGAAATTTAGCTCTGAGGTCTAGACTTCAAAAATTCATAACTAAACAAATATTTGGAACAGAGCTATAGGATTTTCCAAGGTCCTATGAATTTAATAAAAGTTTTTACATGATTTTTTTTTTGGAGAAAATCCACGACATGAACTGGGAAAAGTTTTGAGTCCTGGATGATCCAGCTTTGAATGACCCCTGTGTGAACATGTGTTCATATAGATGCTTCATTTACTGAGTCATTAATCTTCACTTTGAGAGAGATATCAACCTTTATACAAAAACAAGTGTTTGTGTGTGTGTGTGTGTGTGTGTGTGTGTGTGTGTGTGTGTGTGTGTGTGTGTGTGTGTGCGTGCGCACATGCGTTCCAACACCAACCTCATTATAACGCCGCTTTATGCGCAAAGACTGTGGGGTCACATTGATTTGACTCCCTGGAGTATTAGCATGGGATTACAGCGCCTTCATTGATGTGTGTGTATGTGTATGTGTGAGTGAGTGAGTAAGAGAGATGAGAGAGATGAACCAAGGGTAATTAGTCCATAGAATGGTCCGACATGCTGCGTCTCTGCCATGGAGAGTGTGTTTGAGCGTGTGTTTGTGTGTGTGTGACAATGTGAGTGAGAGGGCGAGTGTATTTGTGCGCCCTCATTAATTCTTTGTACTAATACAACCACCACCCTGCTTGAAGTGTTAGACTCTTTGAGAGCTTCTCATCTTTATGATTTAACACTTTGATCTGAGAGTTTGATTGTGTGTGGGCGGAGGGATGTTAGTTAATGTTAGTGTGTGTGTGTCCCTTTGTAATAACTTGTGTGCGTGTGTGTATTATTGTACTTGTATTCATTAACTGTGGATGAATGTGTGTGTTAAGTCTTCACCTGTGTGTTGATGTGAGTGTACCCATCAGAGAGAAAGACATCCAACACTTCACAATCAGCTTGTCCACAGTGTGTGTGTGTGCATGTGTGTATAATGACAGCCATTTCAAACACTTGGTGGATTACTCATCATCACCATTTGCATAACTTTGAAGTATTCATAGCATTAGCGAGGCAATTACAGTAATTAACATGGGAATCCATGTCAATGGGCCATAGCCGCGAGGCAAGTGCAATTACAGCTATGCTAATTAGGGTTTGATTAAGCGTTTAAAGAACAATTGGCTTATTTAACTGAACATATTCAAGAGGCTTTAGAGACACTGAACAACCCCCCCCACACACACACACCCCCACACACTCCTGCTTGGAGTACTCTTTCACACCCGCCTGTTAGTTTGAAACATCCACATGCACACAGAAACACACATGCGTACATAACTATGTAGAAGCACCAGGTGTGCAAGTGGTGGTGGATGCACACACAACCCCCTGTCCCTGATCTGTCTACACATAGATACACCCACATAAATCCATGCCTGCATGCACATACACACATGGCTGCACACTCACTGTCTCGCCCACCCCTCCCTCCTCCTCCTTTTGTTTTGTCCGCCAGTCTTTCTGTCCAGACAAGAAGACAGGATGTTTTTTTTTTTTCATTGAACAAGAACAATTTGCTGTCTGATGTTGGAAGCCTCATTGTAGTGACGGGGCCTAAATTAAAGTGTGGGCTTATTAAAGCCTGTGTATGTGTGTGCTCCTGACACTGATCCGCCCAATAAACTCACTGTCCGTGACTAAGAGTGCGCTCGCAGCAAGACAGACACAATTGCCTGTTAAGTCAGTGTTGCTTTTATTGGGCCTCCCTGAACTATGCCTTGATGTGTGTCACGGCTCAAACCAACATGAAGACACGCCAAGATTATTTTAATGAATTAAGCACCATCCTCTTTGCTGTCAGGGCATTTTCTGTTTCGTGATCTATGTGCACTTTGTGCACCTTACAAATTTGTTTCATTTTGCCAAGTACTCTGTATATCTCTATTTTACCTCTGAGTTAGATGTTTAATTTATTTATTTATTTTTTACAGCTGGATGAAATGCGACTTTCAAATTATTTTAAGGCCTGTTTTAACCTGAATGATAGAGTGAGATTCTTCCTCACTGGATAGTACTAGTCCAGTTCTCCATATAGGATAAAACAACACTCTAAATCTCAGTCTTGTTTGACCCTGAGTAGAAGTCACTAAACTCTTTTTTTTTCAGAACACAAATGAGTAATTTAATCTTTTATCATGGTGCCGGGGGCTCATTAAAATATATTGCTTCTTTTGTCCAGTGGGGACCTGTCAGAAACAGACCCATGACCCATTTTTTGGTCCAAACTCGTAGTTGAAGCCAACTGTTTTAAAAGGGCTCTTAAAAAGTAGGAATTTATTTTTTCTGTTTGGGAGATTATATTGTCACAGTTGCAATGGAAGTAAATCAAAGCAGGAAAAAAGTGACTGGTGGAGTCAAATTGTCCGTCTTATGGTCTGAGTAAGTCTGGGTCAGCTTGTCGATGAATGTCACTCACTGCCATGTCAGGGTCACTATAGAGCAAATAAAGCGCTGCCTTGAAAAGTCTATAATAGCCATTGACAAGAGGAGTGCTGTTTATTTGTTATGACACACACGGATGAGCACACACACTATATCTGTGCTCAGAGCATATACACTTACTCACACAGACAAATGCACACACATTAAGTACCTTCATTCTGCTTAAATCCATCTCTGCTCCCAAGCTGCCATTTGAGATGAGTTTAGTAAGACTGCATATGAGCTAGTCTGATGTATGTGTGTGTACATACTGTATTTCCATATGTGTGTGTGATTTTACATGCGTGTGTGTGTGTGTGTGTATGTGTGGCTGTATGGTTGTGCAGCTATCATCATTACCCTAGTCAATACCCACATGTCCACGTATTGATCACCGTATCGATGAGCGATGAAAGATCTCAGGCTGCAGAGAGCCTTGTGGATCTGTTTAGACTTTTACTGAGACCACACAGTGAGAGCAGCTCAAGTTCAGCTAAAGATCACTCCAGGGCAAGATTATTGCCTCTTAGGTGGCTTTACAGGCAGCAGTAAATGCACATCTGATTGTATCAAATCAAAATGCATCTTATCACATGTGCATGTTTTCATTTCATTTTCAAAAGAAAATATGTGTTTTTTGAATCATCTATTTGTTAGATTTTCCTCTGGACATTGATATTTGAAAACATTACTAATCAATAGATGTAATGTTTTTCCATGCACTTTTCTGTTCCCTGTTATGCCGATGAAAAGTTTGTTGCAGTTGAAAGTTTAAATTATAAATTAGAGTTGTATGCATTCATTATAAAACAGTTTTTTAGCCTTTTGTTTTGCTATTGAACATCTTTACAGATCATTAAAACTGTAGTTAGAAATAATAAGTTAAACTTGTGCTTTTTGTTGACTGACAGAGGGAGGTACATTTTTATTGTTAATTATTATATGAGGAGATCAATAGATGAAACGAGTCCTTGTTTTTCGTTGGGCACCAAGAGAAACCACATGGTAAAATAACTGTTAAATTATAACGTAACTGTGGTGGTTGATCTAACAAAGGGTACATTTCCTCAGATGCGTGCTGCTCTGTAAATTGAATCTGAGGGCCACTCTGTATTGGAGAAGCCATACTTATTTTAAGCCAGAGATTCTTCATCTCTTTCAGCCGGAATTAGAAGTTTAGTCTGTCACCCTGAGACACAGGCTCATTAAAACATATTACTGCTCTTGACATGTGGAAACTCACCAGCAGCAGGACCACAGCCCATTTAACTCCCGAGCCAGAATCCATGGAGCCGATGGACAGTGTCCATGCATAATTAGCATACTGAGCACACTGTATCTCTGTTTAACATCTGCTTTGTGCTGGTCTTGATAATTTAAGATGTGTGTTTATCCATGTGACTATGTGCACAGGTACACTAGTGGTCAAAACTTTTAGAAAACCCCTATTTTTCCAGTTTTAATTGAAAATTAAGTAGTTCAAGTCCAGTGAATAACCTTGTTATTGTTATATGTTACAAAGGCAAGTGGTAAACTGCCCAAGGTAATAAAAAGACACCAAAAACGAAATAATATAAATTTAATTTGAAAAGGGGCCTTTTTCAGAGATCAATTGGATGGAGAGTCTTCATATTCTTTGTGACAAAAACTTTATCTTAATTGCACCAAGTAAATCAGCACTGAAATCATGACACTAATGGTGGTTGGCTATGAAAAAACAATGTGTGAGTCCATTCTTGGTTGGGTTTCACAGAAAGAGGTACAGTTGACACTTTGAATAGCAAAAACGGCTTTAATTTATTACCAGCAAGTATCAAAGTGAAAGATTCTTGTGTGATTTTAAAATATAATGACACATATTATACAAAGACTAGGCCAATTTAATACAGTGTTAATCCAAACAAACATATTCATACATATTTATGATTACTTTTTGCTCATAATAACATTTATATGCAGTTGACTTTATTCAGTTAGCTGTGGCAAATGTAATATAGACAACCATGCTAGCACCCAAGAGTTGTGCTTTTTCTGAACAGTTTACACAGAATTATGTGATGTGTGAACGTTAACAACACATCATGGATTACATTTCCATGACAGCATTGTAGCATAATGTGTGTCAATATAGTCAGTTTGTCTGAACAACAAAAAAAAAAGCCTGCAGGCCTCTTATATTTTCTCCCTCTCCAGCTTTCAATTTCTGACCCTCCCATCCTCTTCACCATCACTTTCCCTTCTCCCTCCTCCACCCATGCCCAGACCCCCCCCCCCCCCCTCCATCCCCCCAGGGTGTCCTGAGACCCTTCATTACTGTCACCATGGTAACACCTCAACCATTTGACAGTGGTCCTGGACACTCCTCCCCACCCACCCATCTTCTTTTCCTCACTCCTTTCCTTCTGTCCTTGTCTTCCTCCCCTCTTTTCTCTTAAGCCCCCCTCACCCCTCTCCCCCTCCTTTCCTCTCCTCACCCCTCCCAAACTCCCTCCTGCTCCTCTCAAAACATGGCTTCCGGACAAAAATCACCAAATCACAGCGGCAAGTGGGGCATATGATGATGGGACGACCCCCTGAGGTTTTCCCCTCTCCCCAACCACTTCTTAAATGGCTAGAGCAATCATAACGACCTAACACTTTGAAGTCAAGTCCCAATTCCACTCTTTTTACTTTATCCGTCTGTCTGTCCGTCTGCCCATCTGTCTGTCTCCCTTTTTCTTACACGCTTTCCTCAAGAGTCAAATTGGCAGACATGTGGGCCTATATTGCCGTGACAGAGGGATGTCGTGCTGACTATTTCTGCACCAAATCAGTTGGCATCTAATTAAACATGGGAATATTGATCTCATGCCTCATTTCTGAGGATTAGTCCTCCCTTTGAAACATGCTCTGTTTGAAATGTGGCCATGATGAAAACACACATAGACACACACGTGTGCACACACATGCAACATACAGTACATGCTGAGAGACATGAGCGCTGTTGGCTGTCTGCCCTCCAGGTGTGACATGCTGATCGCCTGTCATTACAGCTCGCCTTCATGTCGGTGACAGTTGATGATGTCACCGTGAGATTTAAGTGCAACCCTGTTAATGCTCAGCCACTCGCGTACTGTAGGTACATGTGCATATACAAAAAAACACACACTCATATTCACACTGGTTCAGATCAGTTCTCCCTGGCCACCTCTGTGCTCAGTAGCAATGTTTTAATCATGATCGGGTTTGTTTGTAATTATAAACACTCTGAGACGCCCATATCAAAGAACTTCATAGAATTCAGGCCTATGGGTATCCTTGGTTGCTTCTGAAAAATGCGCACTGCCCCCCCAATCCCTTCTCCCCCCCCCTCCTCCACCACCCCCATTACCCCCACACACACAGTAACAAACACATACACTCACACACTTCACTTCAAAAGCAGACCCTTCTTTTTGAGCTGTCTGTGCGGCTTTTGCATACACCTTGAAGGCCTTTTGCCTAGAGCCCCAAGGTCAACACAAGTTGTTTGTGCGTGTCGTGTCGAACTGTCCCCTGGGCTCAGCTGCTTCAGAGGCCAGGTCCCACTTTTTTACACTGCAAATGCTTCATCCTTCAAAGTCAACCCCCAACATCTGGGAGAAACAAGACTTTAGGTGCTTAAGTAACAATCAATGGAAATTAGTTAGACTTTAATTTAAACAAAAACAATTTTCTACTATCTTAATGGAAAGTTTGAAATTTATAGGTTATGTACTGGGTATTTCCTGAGGATATCAGGAACAGTGTTGTTACCATCCGAGATAATCTGTAATCGTGTCTTTTACCGCACTGACACCCTGAGAAAATGAGGAAAATGCTAGTCTACTGTAATGATGATGATGATGATGATGATGATGATGATGTTTATCTGTATTACCAAACTCATCAGCTGAATGCTGAGCTAAATTAAGCATCTTCATGTTGAGATGCAGATATTTAATTTTCAATCCAACTATTAGTAAGAATAATCATCCTTTACTGCCTAACCTGACAGGTCACACTGGAGTCAAGGAAAATAAAAGAAAATACTTTAAATTAAAGTGGCATATTACCCTTTTGCCCTCGCTTTACTTATGTTGTACGATACCCAAATCACATAAGTAAATTTCATCACTAATTGTATAAGCTACTTTTTTATTTACAATAACCCTCTCAAGACAGCATGTTGTTACTTAGAATATTTCTGCTGCATCTCAGAAAGGGTGCTTAGCTTATTGGACATTGTTACATTAGTTATCATAAAGGCTGTGAATTTCTTTTACCTAACCTTGGAATTGCAGCTGTTTTTGTTTACTTGTAGCCTTAGGTAAATCTTACAACAAGCACACACTAAAACAGAATTTATTTGAAAGTTTATTTTACAAGAAAAAAATGTATGAAGTTGAGTTTACAGACCGTTTATTGAGGTTTTCAAGGTGTTAACGCTATGAAATAGATAAATGAGAACCTTTTATAAAACCAGACAGCTGTCGGCCATTTTATAAAAGGTTCACAGAAGATGTTATCGACATAAAATGGATGAGATGTGCGTGTGGTTTTTTTGTGTAGATTATGCGACATACCACTAATCACAGATGGGTAATGACGAGTGTGTGGTGCAGTGTGTGGGCGTTCAACAGCAATAAAATTTTTCACCGTTGCATAACCTGAACAAAAGCTTTTTGTGTTTTCTTTTTCTGAGGGAAGTTGTTTACTTATTTGATCATTAGTTTGATTACTGTACTTACATGAATAGAAAACAGGGGTTCCTGCTGAAGGGGCCCCCAAAATATGAACTGTTCGACCAATGAATTTAAATAAAACATTTGGCGAGGCCTGTGGTTCAAGTTGAAGACCTGCATCTAACTTCAGCATGAATTATAAAACTGATGTCTTTGAAAGCGACCTTGTACTTTCACTTTACTTTTTTCCCACTCTCTGTAAAGACCATGAAATGAAAGAAATATGTGTTGTTGTAGGGGCAAAGGAGTGCATGGTGTCTCCAGAGTCATTTTCATTCACAGATAAACACACGGCAGCATCGGTAAACAAGATTCACGGGGAAAGAGTGAGACACATTTGATAGTCATAAAGGATTTTTTCCCCTCAACGAGCAGAGATCAAATAAACTCTGTGTGTCTGAGGTGCCGCATAGCCTCAAGCAGTGAAGCATAAATTTAGAACAAATCTTGTTTCTCTTACAAGGGTATTACTTTAATTTCTATGCTTGGGCGAAATAGAAAAAAAAGGAGGAGGAGGGGGGATTCTGAAAAAAACTGAAAAAAATAAAATAAAACACACATGACTCTAAAATGTCTTCCGTCTAACCTTCCAATCAGAAAATATGATATATCCCAGTTCAAGTTGTCACCTCATATACCACCTGACCCTGTAGCTCCCTTCTAAAATCAGTTTTGTTTCAAAATGAAAAAGCAATTTTCCTTGGGTTTATAATCCTCAGTAATAGTCAACCATCATTTTTAATCTTTAGATGCATTTTAAATCCAAGCTGTAATGTCTTAACTCTCTGCCAAGGTCAAATATCTTAGCAAATAAGGTTTAAGCTTTGTTTTATATGAAAGAATTACATGATTAATACCAAAGAATTAATCACGTACTCTTCAGATCTCCCAGATTGGGTTTGTGCTAAAGGATTATGCTGTCCTACTTTTTCACATGGCATAAATTGACATGGAGGTTTGTTTAGCAAAGTACTGCTAAATACAGTCTTCTTAACTCTTTAGTTGCACAGGGAGCCTTGATTGCAGGCTGCAGCATTCAGTGATATTGCATTCCTCCACAACTTTCAGGATAATCTTATTATCATGTTATTAACAGTCAGTGCTGCACAATTCAAATCATGACAACTATGTCACGGGCTTCAATGAACGGGTTTGAACCAATCCATAATTTCAAAGAAATAGAAGACAGGTGATGAATTTGAATTACATTAACCAAGATAAAAAACATCTCTTTACCTTATTATGCAAACAGGCCAGTCTTTAAGATGGAAATATGAGATGCAGAGAACAAATCTTATCCCATTAATAGCAAACTAGGAGACTGTCAATGTGACTTTTAAAGAGAAATGACTACACTGGACAAGTCTTATTTCTTTGTAGTTTTTACCCTCAAAATACAATGACATGAGTCCAGTAAGTTACCCAGTCATTATCTCGCCTACCTGGAGTACAACTTACAGAAAGAGCTGTTCCTGGTCACAAATACTGATTTGGCAACCAAGACTATAATGTTTTAGATTTTCCTTTTAAGTGATGAAACTTTAGCTTCCATTGTCTCTGCAGAATCAATCATCATTTCAAACTCCAAACCCGAATCATCAGCTGCCACCTCATATTTTTGTATTTATGACCACCCAGGAGGGCATCTCTTATTAATGCACACTTTTATAAACTGGACAGCAGTTTCGCTCCTCAACCCCCTCCTGTACGTCCAAACAAACCATGATTTATAATTCAAATGATTTATGATCTATCAGAGTGCTGAAGTACCGCCATCTACTCAGCCATTCGTTTATACATGCACCCACTACAGATAAAGTAAAACTAGATGTAGATGCATTGGATGATTTCATTCAAAACCTGCTCATGTGTTTATTATGCACAATAAATCTAAAACCACTTCGAGTGTCACAGCAATCTGTTGCCTCTGCTGCACTTTTATTGCTGGGTAAAATGATAAGTTGCTTTGTAAATTGCAGGGATAGCGACACATGCATATTAATGGAAGATTTTGGATGTCCCTGTATTTTGACCAATGCAAAAATTGATAATTGCTGAATGCTTTGTGACAAAACTTATATCATAGTTGGTGCTATGGTTATTTAACTTAAGGGACCGAAACAGACAGCTATATTTGAACTAATGTGCACCAGTTTTGTTTTGTATTTAAGTATGGGTCATTCATGACATAGAGCTTATTTATCACATATTTGTGAAATGCTCACTTATGATAACAGTCCTTTCATATCTGAAGCTGTGAAACATTTGAAACATAAAACTACTACTCACTTTTCAAAATGCTCTGATCCAGTATCCTTTGTTATTTTCATTTTACATTTTTATGAAAAATCTGAAATGGGTTTTGTGCAGTTGGTGTGAATGTATCTGATTATCATATGAAAGGTTATATTTGACCCTCCAGAGTCAGTTGCATTTAGCATCCATTTTGAGACGCTCTCCCCTTTTGTTCTGGATTACCTTGGATATCACCTGGCTGTGACTGTGAGTTTAATGAATGCTGATGTCTCTATACGTGACGGGTATTGCACAATAAAAATGTTTCAGTAAAGCTCAGTATGTGGGGTAATTGGTGCTGTTTAAAAATGCATCAGGTTCGGCGTGGCAGTGTAGACACATGCACAGACATACAAGCATGCACACACACACACACACACACTCACTCAGTTGCACGCCAGGCGCTTTCTGATCTGACCCGTCAAAACTCATTAAGGCTTAAAACATATTTCCAAATGACATCCGAAGTCTCCATTAGAAAACCGCCAATTACCGCTGAAAGATATCCCCCCACCTGCCTGCCATATTTGCATATGATTGGAGCGATCAGTTAAAATGAGAGCATTTTGGCGCTGCTCAAAAATTCACAGTACGCCGCCAGATCAAGGGTGGGAGGGGGGGCATAGTAATGTGAAGTCAGCGCTTTAACTGCAGGTTTAAAAGTTGCTTGGACTGCGGGGGTGAGAGTGGGGTTACATCCTCAAAATCGTGGATATAGATATAAGTTGGACAGCGGTGCCCCGTCTTTGCGCAGCTCTCAGCATTGGACTGTTTTGCCAGCGCAGAGTGGATATAAACATCTCTCATTTAAATAGATTTGAATACAAGGACGAGAAATAATAGGCATTGAACATGTAGCTCTATTGTCGTGGGAGTAAAGAGTGCAAGCAGTGCAGTTTTTGTGCAATTATGAATGTTTTAATGGCAAAGTTATGCCCATAGATTTTTTTTTTTTTGCCATGGTTTAGGAACATGTGAGTGTTTTGAGTGTGTGTGTGTGAAAGAGGGAATGATATGTAGATTTAGGGTTTTTGCATCACAGTTTTCAAGAAAAACAGCACTTATACCCATTACAATCAAGATCATTCATTTTCAGCCCATTCTTTTTCTGTCTCTCTCTCTCTCCCCTTTATTCTTTTGTCTCTGTCTGTCAGTCTGATTGTCTGACCATTACTGCCTTGATAAAGTTGTCTGAAGATGAGAAGTCAAGTCTTCAATCAGTGAAAGAAGTAGGCCAATACATGTGAATCCAAGCATATGTCAATCAGAGACATAATCACCAAGCCTCTGGCTGAGGTGGGAACTGCAACAGTGCACCCTATGGATGCCTAAATATACACACACAAACACACATACAGTACGCATATGCAAGCATACACACAAGCACTAATTCATATATATGCACAAAAGCTTCCACATGCACACAGTCGGACTCGGCTGGAGAGCTGGAGGTGTGATGACAGATTTCTGATTCCTTGTGTTTGTGCATTTATATAGCTCATTTCTATACACTAGTTCTACACTAATAATCAGGTATCTGATTGACGGTCTTTGCAATTGGAAGTCTCATTTGACAGATGGAATTTTTTTTTTACGGAATATAATATGTAGGCCTGTGAGTACACAGTATGCAGCAGTGAATGAAAGGCACAGTCCAGAGAACACAGAGTACATTTCCCAACTGAGTTTCAAGACCAGATGTTGTATTTTTGAAATGGTAGATATGAATGGAGACCATTTCATAACATAACATAACAAAAAAAAAAGCACCGCTGTGATTTTTGGCAGATTCGAGTCAAAATGTCCCTGAGCAGGACTCTGAAATCTCAAATGTACCTGCTCACTCAGTGTGATTCACTCACACTGTCGGCTAAATGCCGAGTACACAGTGTACAAATACATGTATTATTTTTGGCCTAGATTTGACTTTACTTAAGAAAAGATGACACTCATGATGATGACATCAAGGCTTATTTCAAGAGCTGCCTCTCTGAAAGATCTGTGTGAGCCTGTAGCTATATATGGACATCATGCTGTACAGGCTGAGCTTAAATCACATTGGATGAGATTGCCAGACTTTGCTAAATGTAAGAAAATTAAAATGTAAATATAATAGGTAGAGATAATGTGAATTGGGTTATTACCTTCCTGTTGAAAAAAATGGGGATGACATTGATTGTAAAGTGTGACACATTTCTTTATATGAAACAGACAATAATGACCGGGGTGATGGCAGGACGATCATTATCACCATGATCATCATTGGTATAATCAGTACTGTTTTCAGTAGGAGATTGCTTTGAGCCTCCTATTGGTTGTTCAAAGTGTGATAGGGAGATGGAGGGACACACATGTGTGCGCACACATATATACACACAGATAAACCCAGCGGCTCTAAACGAGGCTCTTCATTGTTTCCCATGTGATTAAAACCGAGTACCGTTGAGTCTCTTATATTGTCATCAGCCTGCTTTGTGATGTGTGCTGTGTATGTGTGAGTGTGCTGTATAAATGTGTGTGTGTGTGTGTGTGTGTGTGTGTGTGTGTGTGTGTGTTGTCTCCCTGCAGTGGTCCCGCTCTAAATGAATGTCAGCTTGCCTTAGTCCAAGCATGGGCCCCAATGCGGCCGATCGATACTTCATTAGGCCTGGATTGTCTTGTGTCCATGCAACCTTGAAGCTGTTCCTTAATTACCGCAGCATTAAGGCCCTGGACTGCGCTACAGACCACGCTACACTGAGGATGGCCAGACCCAACAAAGCAAACCCCCACCCCCCACCCCCCCACATCCCCTGCCTCCCTTCATCAGATGCAAAAATGCACACGGTTACATAGACTCACATACAGGCAAACATGTTAATACACATACAAGAATACACACATACATGTGCCCCAGTCTACACACATGCATCCATGTATGATACATACATGGATGTACACAGAGACACATAGACACATACACACACACACACACACACACACACACACACACACACAGACGCGGATACATAGCACCTTAAGGCAACAGGGGAAGGAGGAGTTTGATGGGCCAAGAAAGGGAAAAGAGGAGGGGACCAGTGAGGGACAGAGGGTAGGAGACACTGTAGGAGAGAGAGGGTGAATTGAGGGCAATGATGGGGACACAGAGACAATCAGCAGGAAAAAGAAAAATGTATGAATTTTCCTATAACTGCAAATGCTATTGCAGTATTTTGTATTTAGCGTGTTCTGATCATTTAAAAAAGTGTTTCAGGATCAATTGCACCATATCATGTTTTTTTTTTTATTCTACAAAATGCCTAAAACAATAAGGAAAAAAAACAATATAAGAAAGGTTTGATTCACAATGTTTATGGTGCAACTTGCATTACTAACCTCTTTTTCAAGCTCAGAAGCAGACAGCACACAAGATAAAATGCTTAAATGTCACCAGGCCTGACATTTTGACCGCTCATGTGTGTGTATGTATGTATTTATATGAAGTGTGTGCGTGTGCACTTCATGTCTATGTCTATGCATGTGTGTGTGTGTGTGTGTGTATGTGTGTGTGTTTTGCACTGAATGCCAGTCTAATCCTTTCCATTCACAGAGAAAAGAGATTTCATGGAGGAAAAGGAGGTGGGGGAAGGAGAAAAAGAAGAAGTAGTGGGAGGAGTTTATAAGATGATGTGGGGATGAGGAGGAGAAAACAAAGCATACATATGTCTCATTCCTTTCTTCTTGTGCGCTGAGTCAGAAATGGGTGAATATGTTTTTTACAAAGCTAGAAATACTGTCCTGCTAATGTAAGTGGGTGGAAAACTGAGGTAATATTAGAAAGAGAGGGACAGAGAGAGGGTTCATGATAGGAATGATGAAGAAAGATGAGAGACAGTAAAATGTGTTCAAATAGATCATTACAATGAAAAGAGAAAGGATGGAGAGACAGGCAGACCACGGAGGAGGTAGAAGAGGAAGTTAAGGAGTGAGGGGGGCGAGAGAAAGGGTGAGATGTGTAAGAGGAGGCAGATAGGAAAGGGGGGGTGGAGGAGGAGTGGGGGTGGGGGGGGTGCAGTCAAATGGCACTCATGACAAATGACATCCCCTGTCTCCCAGTCCCCTCTCCTCAGCACCATGATTTGTCATCTCCACTTCTGACATTTTTCATCGCACTATCAAATCACCCTGACAGAATGATATTTTCTAATTCTCCCAGCCTTGGAGCACGCCAAAAATAATGGTATCCACATGCTATGCACACTCTTTCTCTGTTTCCCTACCTCTCTCTTTATTTTTCATCCTGTGCCTCGCACAAACATCCGGTGATTCTTTAATAATGAAAATGCAGCATCGCAAATATATTGTTGCAGGACTTGACTCGGAGCTATCTGCTTCTCAGAGTCATTTAAGCTGTCTCATTTAAGAGGTGGCACATGTAGCTGTCATTTTCAAAATTCATACCGCTGTGTTTTACGATGTGTTGTTTTGCATGTGATCTGGAACAATAAAGAAAAAAAAAAAGAATAAAAGTTAGCAGTTCTGCTTAGCATGGAGACACTTATACCAAGAATATGATTTACTGTACTCCGCATGACTTATTAACCAGTTTCCACTTTTACTGTCTACATTTTCATAAATACGTTGAATGGGTTGATTTGCTTTGTTTTTTTGTGGTGATAATTACCTCAGTAATCCTTTATCTTTTCCATTGCTAACAGAACTTTGATAAGCCCCCACCTGCTGAGCCTTTGATTCTCCAACATATCATCTTCCATTGTTTTATTGAATATTTATAAGGACAATGTCATATCTGCCATGACCCACCTTTTCCATAATCCGGGTCATGGCACTGCAAATGAGTTTATGGCTAATTCCATCTCAGCAGGAGATCACTATCACTGTAGCCCAAAGGCATACAAAGAAATAGGGATTTCTTTAACTCCTAGTGTGACCGCTGGCTTTGGATCTTTTTGATAACTAATGTTCACCATTCAGCAACATGCAAGTCTATAAATCTCAAATGCTGTTTTTGAGGATGAACGGGAAAAATAAAAAGTTGACAACATTGAAATATACTCTTTAAAGTTGCCAGCAATTTTCTTCTAAAGCAGTTATAAGCTTCTCAGTTTATTAAACAAAACCCCAACCACCATAGTGTCTCAGCCAGACACATTATCTTGTCTTGTCAAGTTATAGGAACTATGCCCTATATAATAAATACTAGTTTATTTCCATGTGTGACAAAATTACTTATAAGGCAAATTAAGATCTATTGATACATTTATTAATAAATGATGAAGAACATTAGAAGAACTATAGACGTATTCTAAAGCAATTTATGAAAATTTTTTGGCAAGTATGTAACCATTGTCTCTGAAGAGATCTTTAATAATGTGTATGTGTGTGTGGTTGTATTGTAAAGCAGTTTAGGTACAAACACCATCTACATGCTATTCATAAACACCTAAACAATAAATGTGTGTTCAAAGCATTCACCCTGTCTGTGTGTGTGAGAGACACACATGATGTGACTGTTTTTGAAATTATTAAAATGCAAAATGCAGCATATTTAATTGTCATTGTCAGTCATGGTTCTGTATGTGTGTGTATGTGTCTGTCTCTGTGCTTGCGGTAAGGTGACTCTTCCCACATGTGTTTATGCGTGTGTGTGTTTGTGTGTGTGTGTGTGTGTGTGCGTGTGTGTCTGTGTATGTGTCTGTACCAGTTTTACAATGTCTGGGGTAATTATGCATTATCCAACAAGGGATCAGTGTCTTGCTCTAAGCAGCACCCGGGTGTTGTTGTTTAATGTAATAAATGTCATGTATGCATGGCTTCACATGCGCTTCGTTAGCAGTTTAATGCTAACCGTTAACTATCACCAGTGCCTCCAAGCTATGAGCCAGCGTCTGCTGATGACACCAGCATTTAGTTCAAATAATCACACAGAGAAGGATAAACAGTGTTCATGAGGCCTTAACATAGCTACTGTGACACTATAATTATTTTTAGATATAAATGGCAAAATGGAAATAGAATCACTAACTGTTATATCAAAACACCTAATTATAAAGGAGACATTTGTTACCTTGGTGGCAAGAAACACTTAACATTATTCTACTTGGTGACAGTATTGTTTATCAATGGAATCATAGGCTATTGTTATAAGTTGATTGCATCATGTTATCAATCAACAAATTTCTGTTCTCCAAGTTAATGAAGCAAACTTAAAATGAATAAAATTAGTTATTAAAGTTTTGTCTTATGTAATGCATAACAGCTGATCACAGTCCATTGCATTGCACATTAATTTAATTTCTTTTACTAATGTCAGAAAATATTCAGCATCACACTGTGATCACCCAGCCACAATAGTGACACTGTGCATACTTGATGAACCTTATATAGTATATTATAAAGGGCTGGCTAAATACCAAAGACATTATTCAGACAGCAAACAGAATAGAAATAACTTCAAACACATTTACTATGAGAAAACTTCAACATTTTGTCTTCAACTTGATCCTCTCTGCTAATTTCACCAATTAGTGTGGAAGTCAGTTTGGTCAAACAGAGTAGTTCATGTAACAAGGATTAAGTAAAAAACATTATTAGTCTTAACAGCTTGAGGGAGTAGCTGCAATTAGAGGTTAATCAAATGCACACACTCACACTGGGGAATGACATTCACAGAGTTGTTTTGTTGGCTGAACAGCCCTGCTATCGGCCCGCTGGACTTCAGTGTCTTGCCCAGGAGCGCTTTGTTGTGAGGGGTCACTTTATAAAGTTAAAAAACTTAAAGTTAACTTGATTTTTTTCTTGTTAGTCAAGCCAACGACGGTGCTGTTGTAATACAAAGTACTATACTACGCAACATGCTCAAACTGAGAGAATATTAAAGCAATTTCAGCTCTGCCCGCTCTGAGATTGGGCCACAGTGAAAAGTAATACCGAAGCAGAAGAGATCAGTTTTCTATCATCTGAGAATTCTCTAAAGATGAAATAGGCTTCATAAATGAGTCTCAATGATAACTGATGTATAGTAAATGATAGAGAGAAGATAATATAGGAAATTGGGCGAATAGTGTCTGGAGACTGAATCAATTCATTTTGAAGTGTGGGTCTACTGTAGGTCCTACTATTTTTTTAAAGGTACAGTCTGTGCTTTGTCGTAGATTTCATATTAACTCTCACATCATCATTTACACACTTGTTGCCTGTATGGTCAAGCACGTGCACATATAGACACACACACACAGACACACATTTCCTGCTAAGGAAATGGATGAAAAGGAGCAGAGGAACTGGTTATAGTAAAGAGGTCTAGTGGTTATCGGCCAACACATCAGCTGGGCACATGGCTGTTGATGTGCTCTTGAGCAACACGCTGGCCGCTTACCCATTTTATCTTTGTAGGTTGCTCTTGATAAGACTATTTGACTGAGCCTGAGTGTAAAATGTTGGGGAGCGGGACAAGAGGGGAGTGGGAGATAAGTAGAGGAGAGGGAAGGAGAGTAGAGTGGATAGAAAGGAAGGAGGTAACGGGGGAAAGGAGAGACCAGAGGAGAGGAGTAAGGAGGAGAGATTGATTTGGCCAGCTAGGAGATGACTGCTGATGAAGGCCTCTCATAGACAGATGGATACAGCGTCGGGTCCCCGCTCCTATAAGCTCTCAGCCTAATCCGCCTCAAATTTCCCTCTGATTGCTTCTAAATTGCCTTCTCCCATAGTTTCCTGCTGATTTCTCACCGTGAACTCCTTCCCTATCTGCCTGCCTCTCAGAACAGGGAATAATGTCTGGCCCGGTGAACTGCTTCCTTGGGTTTGACTGAAGAATGTGCTAAGAGAGTGATGGGGAGGGTGTGCGGGGTGATGGCTCCTGTCCTCTTGTGTGTGTGTGTGTGTGTGTGTGTGTGTGTGTGTGTGTGTGTGTGTGTGTGTGTGCATGTCCCTTCAAAAATCAGTCTGAGGTCTTTCTGCCTGCTATCTCTCTGCCTCATTCTTAGTCTGTTTTTCATATACTCACTCCATCCATATGACTCCATCTCTTCAAGGGTGTGGAGAGGTGATAGTGGTGGAGGAGGGGGAGACCTTCATCTCTTGTCCCTCTCTAATGTCTCATTTCTTTTTCTTTGTCACCTGCTTTAATTACACGGTTTCTTCTACTCTCTGGACTTACTGTCCCTCTCTTTCTACTCATCTCTAACTGTATTGTCTCTCTTACTTTGTCTTTCTCCATTTCTTTTTATGCTCTTGCTTTAACTCACAGCGCAGAGTTGGCAGAAATTGAATGCAGAATTATTCAGAATGGGGACACTGTTTTCTTTCAGTGGCGTGGGCCCCCCACTCAGCAGTGCGATAACACAGCTATAGTCTAACACACTTTGATTTGTTTCCCACTCATTTATCATGTGACCTTTCCCTGCTAGCATTAATACAGAAAGAGAGAGGGGGAGATGGACAGAGAGAGAGAGAGAGAGAGCAAGAGAGAGAGGGACAGAGGAGGGACATAAAGACAGACAAAACCAAAACCAAAGAAGCACACATTCATAGACGCAGAGAGAAAGGTCAAGTGAAGAGACAAACAAGGTAGGAGGGAGCTTTAGAGAGAATAGAAGGAGAGTGAAGAGAGAGAGAGAGAGAGAGAGAGAGAGAGAGAGAGAATAAAATTGAGAGAGAGATAGCAGGCAAGGAGCAGAGAAGATTGCATTTTAGAATTACTGGCCAACACCTAACAATTTATGCCCTCATGCAGTGCTTGGCAGCATCTGGAGCCTGCAAAGCCTGCAGTGAGCATAAGGGTAAGCTATAATACTATATAGCAGTGTAGCAGTGATGTGACATTATCAAGGAGCATTAACAGAAAGTTGTCTGGTATCACTGCCTCCTTACACCGATATGGTTTTATTCAGTAAAACAAGGTTCACATCATGGCAACGGTGGTGTTCCTACGACGACAGAGCAACAAAAACATGGAGCTAACATCTTATCCAATATCTCACATCTTATCTCTTTTGACTCTTTTGAACCCAACCAGGAACATTTTCACAACATAATATTATGACACGGTAAAAAACAAACAAAGAAACAAACAAAACAAAAACTGCTATTGGATTAATGTCAGAAATATGTTTTCTTCTTGATTTCAGAAAGGTGGTCTGTTATGTTGAATTCTTTTCTACACCATCATTGAATCTATGATGTGATTATTTTTAATAATTAATTTTTAATTAGATATTTTTAATTCCATAAAATCTGAGATTTAAGAAAGAGCACTGACTGATAAGCCTCATTAGTGTGTGTGTGTGTGTGTGTGTGTGTGTGTGTGTCTGTCTGTGTCTGTGTGTGTGTATGTTTTAGTTTTTCTATAAAAAGTGAGGTCAACACCAGACTGTGTGATCAACTCCACAAGGCCTGGCAGCCAAAGAACTCTGCCCAGCCAAAATTGCACAAGCCTGCAAGTATAGACGCTAACACAAACCATTTGTAGTGCTGTTTTTTATAAACAGTTAATCCATTACAACATTAGATTGTAGTTAAGAAAACTTTGATCCAGTTGGGGGCAAAAAAGGATAGGAAAGGATTATTTTGTGAGTTTGTTGACGGTAGAAAGGATTAAAACAAAGTGCAATTCTTGCTCTTAAATGACCCCCACATAAAAAAGGGGTTTAGGAAAATGGGGAAACAATATCAGTCGTAATAATATCTTGTTATACAAATTCATGCACACACACTGTTACACACACATAGGCTTCATCATCCCATGCAATCTGACATCAGTCTAGTGTGAGTTTGCAGAGGAAAGACCACAGCGAGCACGGTGGGCAGCGGAGGTGGTGGTGAGGGCCAAAAAAATTAAACCATCTACAGGGAGCTCCAGTCCGAGAATATGAACAGAAAAATGAAGGTGACATTTGAGAGAAGGGGGGTGGGGGGTGGGGGTACTGGTGAGGCAGGGAGGGGGGATTTAATAGGTCCCTGAGACACGAGGGTGTGAGATGAGATGATGAAACCAGAGGATAGAGGGGAGGGAGGGCGGGAAGAGAGAGGGAGATTGTGTGTCAAAATGTGGATGTTTGGAGATTGGGCTTCCAACCCTGCCAAATGATTAAAATGTTCCCTCTGACATTCATATTCCCCTATCTGGATTCCTGCCTACATACGATGGGCTGTGTTGAATATGAATTCAGAGATGGCCGTATAGAATTTGATCTGAGAAGTGTTGATGGCTGGAGATGCAATTTAGGCATGTTGCGTTTGGTGACAAGTGTTGGTGTGACGTTAGAAAGAAAAGATAAGATTTAATTTCATAATACTTGCATTTTTACAATTAGAAACTACTGTTTCATCAACAGGAATTCTACTTATATATTATTCTGAAATTATAAATTAAATTGCAATCATTTCGGATGTTTTTCATTAATCTGTGCACTAAAATAATATACATACAAACATTTATTATATTTCAATTTTGCAAGCATTTCAGATATTAATTTAAATTTTGCCTGGCCTTTGTCATTAAAATAAAAGACACAGTTTTTTAAAAATTAAGTTTTAAGCAGGGCTGACAGTATATCGGATGTTTTATAATTTAATAAAATTGAATAAATGAAAAGAAATAGAATTGAATTGTGTGCATCACACATATATACATACACTCACACATGGGCACACACACACCACAAATGCACAACAAAAGAAATCAGGAGCACCTCAGACATCAGAATCTCCCTGAGTGTGAGTCGCCATCCCTTCCTTTCCAATGCTCTAGAGATGAGGGTTGTCATGGTTACGGGGGCAGAAAAATCACCCCATGGCCCACTCCACCCCCCATGACACACACACAAACACACACACACACACACACATATATATATATATATATATATATATATATATACACACTGCTCCACACACACACCATTTTTTCTTTCAGTTGTGCGGGCATTGCTGATGTCACTGGTAAAATTATGAATTTAACATACAGGTCAGGAGATGGATATCTCGGCTGGGGTAAGCCGTCGGCAGACGTAGAGAGAAAAAGGAACAAGAGCCTTGTTGCCTGACAGAAAGACACACTGTCCGAACGCCCTTGAAATTTAAAAGAGAAAGCAATAACACAAGAGGAAATTCAGAATTCTCTGTTTTCTATTGAACATGTTCTCCTTTTTGCTCCCCTTTCTCCGTTTCAGGTGCAATTAGACCCATTTCTTTAAAAAAAATGGCAGGGAAAAGGCAAGAAAAGGAGGGAAACACAGAGAGCCTGAGTGAAGAGAGAGATGGATGGTGAAACAAAGCAGAGAGGAGGAACAGGGGGAGATTCTTTGAGAGTTGCTTTTGTTTTTGCGTTTTGCTGTGTCTGTGGCATTATGAAAGAACTTCGCTGAGCACTTAGGGGATTACAATGCACTTGCCTCTGATAAATATCTTAATTTTGATGCGATTTTTAAGCCATCAACATAATTATTATTTTTCATTTTTCTTCCCCCTTCCAACTTGTTTTTAATGAAGACCCTTTTCAATAAACAAATGGATATGCATTAAAGGGGATGATAGAACTTTCAAGTATAAACCTCTCATGTCTATTAAGTGCTTCCATTACACCACATTTCTCCAGCAGACCCCCAGTTAATGTTTTTCTTTCTGTCTTGAAAGCAGATCTGCGAGGCTCTAGTTTATACAGATAGATTGAGGCACTTCTCAATCAATCATTTTTGCTTTTACTTGATGTTTATTTAGATATAAAAAGAAATACTAAAATAAATAAATATTTTACTTGGTTTTGTAAAAATTAACCAAACAATACAATGATAAACAAGAGGAATTAATATATTGTATTACTCTTCTATTATTAGGTTTGCTTAAAAAGTATTTATAGAGATGAATTAAAATCTAACTAAATTAATTAATTAAAAGGATAAACCCTCAAACAAAATTTTTATTAAGACACAAAATACCCAGACTTCTGACCGTTAGTCTCATTCTGCTGAGAAATATCAAACACAGGACGATAAATCAGTCAGTATATGTGGACATTGTCCTCATATAATTGGTGTTTGATAACTCTGATTGACTATTGATCGGCTCTGAGTTTTGACCCCAGCAATAAATCCAGACCCCTGGTGGCCAGGACGCTGCATTGTTGAATCTGAAATATTTTATCTGCAGCTTAAGAGGAATAGCCACTTATTCTCTCCTTACACACGTTTTTCTTTTTTTATGACAGCAGTGCTCTCATCTTTCCTCTTAAGTTTTACCCTTTTGTGACCTTTTGGAGAGACCAAACGTATCTGCGTTATATATGGGCTGTCCTGTGATGACGGGGCGGGTAGGGAGGTTATGGAGGGGGTGCATTAGCCAGTCCCCCCCCTATCCCACCGCAACCCAACCCGCCATGACAGAGTCCCCAACCCCAACCCCTACTCCGCTTCACTTCATTCATTTTGTTCATCCCCTGCGGTCGGCTGGCAAGGCCTCTAAATCCTCCCTTTATTGTACACGACGCACACAAAGGCTTGGCCTGCTCTCTCATTTCCTTGATGTGCCTTTGGACAGCAGCGGTGGCTTTGGTAGGCATCGATGCAAACATTAGCATAAAGCAGCTCCTGGGGACCACTGAACAATCAACTCAACTGTTTCTGGTCAATCCAGTAGACTTCCATAGGATGTGTGACCACGTGAATGAAATACCTGTGTTGTGTTTTCTGCCGCTGTATTGGACCAGCTGCACAAGGTGGCCATAGATACATGATTAGACAAGGAGAGAGAGAGATGACCCTCTTGATCTTTGGTGACATGAATCTTTCCCTTGGCTTTGGCCTCAGCTCTTTCTCTCTCTCTTGCTCCTCACCTTCCTCTTCACAACCAACAAAAGTGGGATTACCCAGAGAGAGAGCGAGTGAGAGAGAGAGAGAGTGTAAAAGAAGTCGGTGTGTTTATTGCCAAGGTGAGCTTTTTGAGCCAGGGGGTTCCATCCTAAAATAGACTCACTTCAGGCTGCAAGGCTGGTAATTATTGACCAGGAGGGGAGAGTGGCAAACAACACACTCATTACACATGGAGATTGCTTGCTTACCACTGAACACTAGAAAGGCGATGCAGATTGGTGGCTGCCCCCTTTTTGTGTGGTCAGAAATCTAGAGGGTCATTAGTTTTTTGTTGGACCCGTTTAATGTTCCTGAGTTGCATGTGGGAGTCAAGCTGCCTTTGAGGATGTGGCAGCAGTTAAAGGGAGGGAGTCGATGGCCCTGGCGTCTGCTTCAAAGGTTTCGCTCAATCTTTCATGTCTTTCTCATGTGAAGTGATGAGAATATATGGAAGAATAGAAGCAAATGTAGGTTTCACGTGTGGTCGCTTTTACCACTGCCATGAATCCCATCTGTGGAAAAAAAAGTATATATTTTAATATTGATGTCATATTGTCATAATTGTGTTCTTTATATCTGTTATTTTTTAATAATCATATTGAATTTATTTTGTTTCTGTAGGCTGCAGCACTTGTTGAAAAAAAACACACAAAAAAATAGAAAAAATGCCAAATTTAAACAGGATATCTCTGTGATTGAAAATACAGTATATTATTTACACATCTGTAGATGCACATACTGTAAAAAACATGCATGTAAAAAGATATATATGAAAAAGCATATTTTGCGCTCCTTATAGAAGCTTTCTTCTACTTCTTGGGGCTACAAATTTAGAATGTAGTAAAAGCATTAATTTAGAATAGAAAACCTGAGTAATATTTAATATAGAAGTTTAGTATAATCAATGAATAAGAGGGATTATTCATATTTTCCGTCATTTAATTATCCCTGAATATTTTGTGTGTAGCATGAATAAAATCATACATCTTTTCTCAGAAAGTCATTTCCTTCTTCATAATTGATAATTCTGTTTGTTTAAATAGAAGAAAATAATAAGATAATGTATGTCATAGAGAAATGAGGGATAAATAATCAGTTAGTTATTGGTTATTGATTGAAAAAAGATAGATTCAGGTATTGAAAATATTGAAGACAAAAACTTGTTCCACCAAGGTATTCTTTTTAATTTACACTATGTTTTTCTTCCATAATATGTTTAGACATTTGCCAGTAATATTGGACATTTCTGTATTTAATATGAATTTTCACTCACCATCGTGCAAACCCTTTTTTTCTAGACTTTCCTCGTACCTGTGTGAGCTTTCCAGGGTTCCAAGAAAACAAACACACAATTTTTTAACAGCAATGCACACCTCTCTTTCACCAGCTTCCCTTTGCGTTGCATTCATTGCATTTTTGAAACGAGATTAACATCGCCTCTACATTTTTCAGTTCCCAAATGTTTATCACACAGATGAGAACCAGAACAGTTGTAATAGCAATGTGTCATTATTCATAGTTGATATTAGCTGTGTGACACTGTCGCTTTCTCAGCGGCATGGCGGTTGGTTTATTTCTACCCATCAGGCACTAGGGCGTGACAGGGGGAACTGTTGTTAGGACCGAGGTCCCTACGATGTCCCCTGATGTGGACAGACATTATAAATGACATTGCCCAATCAAATGCGAGATGGAGACTGGGGGTGTTGATGGTGTGTGTGTGTGTGTGTGTGTGTGTGTGTCAGGCTTATTGTATGGGGGAAACAGAGAAAAGGGTTAGTGAGGGAGGAGAAGATGAGAAAACATGGGGAGCCTCATTTGATGCAGTTAATGTGCAGATTTATGTAGAGGGACAGTGGTCAACATTCATAAGATCTTTCCTCTTCCTGCCCAGCCTGCCCCCCCCCCCCCCCCCCCGCCGCCTCCTCCCACCCTATTTCTTCCTACCCACCCCCCCACCCCCACCCCCCCCCCACGCCCCCCACAGGCTTTCTCCTTTCTTCCTCTCCCCCTCATTCTCTCCCACTCTGTCACTCAACATCATTCCTCCCTTCTCACCCCTGTTTTTCCTTGTCTCTTATCTGTCTTTCCTGACTCCCTCCCTTCCTTGCTATGGAAGGACTGAGATTGGTGTGGACTGCAGCGATCAGACCAATAGGAGGCATAGGTAGACCACAGAAACGCACAGACCACAGCACTGAGGGAGAGATGATACATATCCAACATTCAAGATTTTATTTGTATGCTGCACAAAACTACCAGCCTTTCTGTTCAACACAAGACACACACATACACAAAAAAACAGTACATTCCAACTATGCAAAACTAATCACCAAATTGGAGTAGAAATGGTCTATAAAACAATGTGCAGAGCTTTATAAAAGAACAGAAATTACTATGTAGCTGTAAATTAAACTATTCTTATACATCTCAGAGCGCAGCACTCTGATTAATATAGGGCTATTTTGAGACATATTGTGAAGTAGATTAGACAAAAACAATTATAGTCATCAATAAACAAATTAAGATCCGTCCTACAAGTATTTGATTTTTCTTTCTTTAAATTAAAATATAATTATTGTTGTGAAAAGTATACTGAAATATATCTCACAATTGTAAATACATTTTATATGATATTTGTCACAACTGAGCAGGTATTGTCATTAATATGCAGTATACATACAGTATCTTTTTTTTTCTCAAAGTTGAGACTCCCTACAATAGCTAATTGTAATTGTAAACCTCAGAAGATGCTTCTGTAAACAACTGAAGAAAGCTTTACATTGTATATTCTCCATATGTTGCCATTTTTATTGTAAAGAAAAAAAATCAGATCTCGGGTCTGCTCAATTTCAACCTTTCTATAACATCAGTCTATGCTGACATTAATGTGATTTTGTTATTTCTTTCATTTTAGGGGACAGATATACTTGATTTTTCACATAGATACTTATACTTTCTCATGAGTGATCAATCTATTTAAGAAATTTGTTTGTTTGTTTGAGTAACACCCATGTTTGTAGGCTATCTGACCAGTTTTTGGCAAGCTACTACATCATGATTCACATTCGTGGGGCTGTTTGTGGGCGGGACTTCAGTGCAACAGCAGAAACTTTTTGCCCTTGCTGTGATCTGTTCCGGGTGGTGGAAAAAAAACAACAAAAAAAAACATCCAAAATTAAAATGTCACAGTATCCCTTTAAGTCGTATGCATTATTTTCATTATAGTAGTGTAAGACCCACGCATGGCTTCATTTAGTGATTGAATCAATTTATTTCTGAATCAGCCCCCAAACCCAAACACACACCCATGCGCACAAACCAGCTTCCGTCACCTTCTCATCTTTTTGCCCTTCATACAGTACTTTCTCTCTCACTTTTATTCTCTTTACCTCTGTCTCTGACTCTCTCTCTCTCTTTCCCAGTCCACTGAGTTTTCTGGTAATCCCTCTCAATCATTACAGAGGCCCTTCACTCTTCGTAGGACTTTCTCACCCCTCGTTGCGCCCCAGACTTCCATCCATTTTGCCTCTCTCCATCTCCCTCTCTTAAACCAGCCTCAGCACGTCCTCTCTCTCCATTTCTAAGGTGGAAAACGAACAGAAATAACTTTTTTAACACTGCTTGAAATTTAAAATGGTCACATATTAGTTTAGGTTTTGCTAAACATAGATTTGGAGAACTCATAAGAATACAAATATGTGAATGACAAAATAATTCACCATCAAAGTGTTAAACAGCTGCAGTTACTGAAAACGCTCAGAGCACTTTCCATGTGGTCACATCGGATACATACATACAGGCAAAGAAAAAATGAAAAATTGTATTACATACTGTATTGGTGTGTACTTGTTTGAAGGTACCTCTCCGTAAGTAAAAGGTTAAAGAAAGCTAATAACATCAATAACATTCAAATGTGACTTTCACTTTCATGCTAGCAATCATTTTGTCACACATTTTCAAACAGGGCATATCTTGTTTTGGAATAAGCTCTGTGTTTCTACCTGCAGCAGCGACCGTCTGTAGTTTTCTCTGTCTGAGAGCCTAAAGCTGTAGCTTTACAAGTGAACCTGCCAGTGTGATCTCAGACTGGCTGCACCCTGGGGCAAGGCAGAGGAGACTCTACGTGTGTATGAGTGAATACAGTGAGTGTGTGTGTGTGTGTGTGTGTGTGTGTGTGTGTGTGTACAGTGTGTTCGAACTGGCACAACCACCCTTGCGCTCTGGAGCCCCTTATTCCATAGCTCAATATTATGATCTTTGAGATCTCTCTTATGCCGGGATGGAACTTATGGATTTGAAGTGTTTTCCTCGCAACGCTATTAGTCTTCTATTTCCATACATTGTCCTTTTGGAAAATTGGATCCTCTTTAGATGATGGGGCTTTTTAATTAGCTCGTCTGCATTTTAGCCACTAGTTTTATTTTTGGTAGCAGGCATGAAAAGTACCAACTAGCAATACTTTCCCTGAAGAACATCACTATAACAATCCAATAATACTGTACTGACTTTATAATGACCTCACATGTTATGGTATTTTAATATTTCCTATGGCATCACTGTCACGTTCGTCTAATATCTCCACAGGGACTCATTGCTTTGGTGTGATTTCCTACTCAGTCGATTATTTTGATCACTTTAGTTCAGCTCCAACTCTCATGTTCCTTGATGGCCTACACACATCTATTCACACTGTGTCCAGTGAGGATAATTTTACACTGTTGCAATCTGTTAAAAGTGGAATTACACAAGCGATGAAGTCAGTAAACACCCTCCATCGCTGTTTATGAGTTTATATGATGTAGATGTGTCCAGAATAATTGTGTAGAAGCAGAAACATGAACAAACTTTTCACAGACCACAAACTCATTTTCATATTTCCTTTTCTGCATAGCACATTAGAGTCTTTAGCACTATTTATGGAGTGCAACTTTAAGATGTCATTGTAAAGTAAGAAGCTGTGATTTTAAAGTTGACAAAGAGTTCCCTTTCATTCTAGTTAGGGGAAAGATGGCTTGATTGACAGAGAAACACTTGAAGGGCAATACAAAGATAGCTAGCTGGGACGGCTGGAGAGAGCGAGAGTGAGTTGTGCTTGCTAATTAAAAGAGAAGCAGCTGTCTTTCTTTCTGTTTCTGTTATTCCCTTGTTCCTGGGAGTATTAATGTTTTATTCAGGAGAAACATAACTACAGATGAAATTAATAAAATCAGGCCCTGCCTTTCCCTTGCTATCTCTTGGGGGGGTGGGAAATTCAAACGCTCGTTTCTCCCGGCTTTGAAAGTGCAAACTCAAAGTGCTCCGTGTACTGTAGTTTTCATTTCTTCATTTCCTGCATATTAAGTTCTTTTCCCTTTTGTTTCAAAGTGTATTGCCCCGAAAATAAAGATCAATTTTTCAGTACGAGAGGCTTTGGAATTAGAGCAGTGTTTTCCGCACTAGCAGAATGATTTACTGTACTATTTACTGCATTATTTTCATGGGATGTGTTGTGTGTGCGTGTGGATATTTTTTCTCCCACAAAATTTTGCTTCACAAATTACAGAGTGAGGAGTTTTTAGTCCTGTTTATGCAAGTCTTCATGAGATAGAGAGAGAGGAAGTGTGATTATATTTTAGTATGCCATGCCTGTGTTGCTGTATTAAGTGTGTGCTTTTGTTGTTTGTGCGAGTGTGTTTCATTTGACTATACATCCAGGCCCTGGGAGTATTTGCCTGTCTGATCACCTCATGTGAGTCTAAGAAGGGAAGCCATGCGCGACTAACACGCACTTCAGAGTTGAACTAATTGTGTCATTTTTAACATGAATCTGTGCTTGCCCACATTTTATTCAGTCTCTTTCCTCTCCCTCTCCCCTGAGCCACAGAGTGAATGCAGAGTGTAGCAGGCCCCTGCATCCATCCAACTCTGGAGGAATTTTCAATGCTGCATGCAGGTGCATCATTTAATTCCCCACCAATGCTGGTATTTATATCTGTGTGTGAGCTCTTATACTTCTACCTTTGTGAGGACCAAATAATCTCACAGTGATAATAAGATTGGGAGAAACCTCCAACAACTTTGTTGGTGCTTATTGTGAGCAATTTAAATCTGGGATATTTCTGAGGTAAAGTTTAGTGCTGTGGTCATTACTCTGGTTTTGGTTAAGTTTAGCATTGAGATTAGTTATGAGAATTATGCTTGTTTGGACTGTAATACATTGGTTAAGCTTTCGGTTATGGCTCTGGTGAGCTGTAACTATAGAGGACCACATTTGCTGTTTTGCATGTTTTAGCCCATTAAGTAAAACTCACAAACAGCTGACAATTTTCCAAAGCATAACTTAAGGTTTTAGATGAATTTCCTACCATGCAGTTAAAACCAGTATGGAACTAAAATCAACTGGTAAAGACTTGAGACTTTTGTAAGTGTAGAATCAACAATCTTTGTTTATGTAGCTGATTATATACTATAGTTTCGAGCGGGGATTGGATTCAAGAAAGTTAGGATTTGATGGGTGTATATTCATATTCTTTATATCGTCTGGTCACCATTAACATGTTTGCAAGCAGCTGTGTGTAGAATTCGAGCCAGCTGGTCATCTGCTACAGCACCAACAAATTACCTACCTGGTCTTGTTACCAGTGAATTATGACATTTTGGAAAATGAAACGCTGAACCATCTCAGCTACAGCAGGACCCTCTCATGTCCTACTGACTTCCATCCTTTCATAGTATGTTGTATTTAGCACTGCTCACACCTAATTGCATATTTGCCTGAAAAATAATATCAGTTATAAAAAGTCATGTGGCTAGAAAGGCTTGATACTTTGGTTGTGATTATTTTAACGTATTTTGGGAGTGCACAGCCCAGTCTTTATTTAGACAGTCCAAAGGAAAAATAGAAATCTCTGGTGGAATTTGATCACAGGCCTGTGGTGGGTACATATGTGTTTCCAGACATGGAAGACATAACTGTCTAACTCTTCCTTGGCGCTCACTGACACATTTCAGTAGTGTGTGTGTCATCTAAAAATTTCACTAATCCCATTCTAAAAGCAGCAACTGAGTAAGTCCGTGTTCTGTATGTCTCACAAAGATGAGGCTTTCTATAATGGCAGATATTTCAAATACTGTATATGCATATTTAAGTATGATGGTAAATTTGTATTTATCCAGGAATAGCCAGATGATCACATTCAGTGCAGTGGCATGCTACATACAATAGCACTTGGGTATCATCTAGTATAACCACAGTTCACTTAACAATTTCACATTTATTTTCCCACCAATATTTTGAAAATGCACAAAGAGGCATGAAGGAAAGAAGGAGCAGCAAATGAAACGTTTGCACCACCGTGTTTCACTGTTGCTGAATATAAATACATCCAAGTATGTGCAGTGGTTCTTCACAATGTGGTGAGTACTGAGGCTTTTTAATGGCAGTTCCTGTCTCTTAGCCCTGTGATCTCTCACTCCACTCAGCCAAAGCCACAAAACCTTAATGGACTTCGTACTACACAAATAATGAGGCAAGTTAAGATGTTAATGGAGAGCAAGGTGCAAAAACAAAGAGAGAGGAAGGTGCTCAGGGCTAAGCCATTACATACCAAATGCGGATTCTGGTATTTATGTCCTGGAAGCAACCAAATAGGCACACATATGCAGACACACACTAACACACACGGTGCATCTTTACCCACCTAACTGCAAAGCACACATGCACATGCACTCACACACATACACGCACAAGCCAAGGCAGCGCTGTCTGGTTGATCAATAGTTTCCTGTGCTGGGGAGGGGTGATGACTGCAGACAGCAGTCAAAGCCCTGAGGACCAGAGGGTGACACCTCTTATCAACTAAGCAAGGTGAAATGTCAAACACTGGATCTGGAGCTCTCTCTCTCTTTCTCTCTTTCCTTCTTCACTCTCTCTTTCTCCGTAAATCTGCCCCCCCACCCTTTTTTTTTTTTTTTTTTTTTTTTCTATGAGAATCTCTCAGGTTCCCTCAATTTCTCTCTCCAATTCTGATTTTCTTTCTGAACTTCTTTATCCGGATCTCTCAGGCATTTTTTCTGTGAATTTCTATCTCTTACTCTGACTCTTTGTCTCTCTCACCTAACTCTGAATTCCCATCCCTCTGTCTTTGTCATTCTCTCTGACTCTTAATCTCTCTCTTTCTGAATGTTAACCTCTCTCTACTACTCTCAGTGAGCCAGTTTTTCTCTTTAAATCTCAGTTTCTGTAGCTCATTGCTATTATCTGATTCAGTTAATAACAGCCTCACCCCTTTCTTTCATCCATCTGTTTCTCATTGTTTTTCTTCGCTCCATCCTCTCCACATGCTCTTCCTCTATTTCTCTCCCTCTCTCTGATACTTTTATGAACAACTGTTCCGTCACTAAATAACTTCACCCAGCATTTTTTTTAATTTTACACAGTAACTGCACAGCAGCATAACAGCCTATTGAGCAGAACACAGATATAAGTATGAATTTGAATATAGCGACAATGTTTGTGTGGGTGTTTTAGTGCTAATCTGGCTTATATGCACTCTGCATGTCTTACACCCTGTCCATTTCCATGGCCCTGAGCTTAATAACAACACTGTAGGATTAGTGCAGGGTGACTTCACACAATAAAAAAAAAAAAAGATAGACAGGAAAAAAATGCCACTCTGTCGGATGCAAACAATGTAGGCAGCTGGAATACAGACACATGATTATTTATGAATTCAGTTTAAAGTGAATGATATGTATATTAAGTGACCATCATTTGAAGTAAATACTGTAATATATGATCTGATAAAGAAAACCACATTAAAATAGAATGAAAAATTCTCCCAGCTTTCCTGTTTTATCCATGATTGGTAAACACGCTCTCCTCAGTGTGACACCACCACAAACACATCTTCTCTCTGACCACTGCAAAACATTTGGTATTAATTCCTCATCTGGCAAAAGGATTATCATCCTCAGATTGGATTTATGATCTCAGTGCTCAGGCAGGTTTATCCAGCCACCATATGTAGAATTATCATTAGAGCTATAATCCCTGGAGACCACTCACACACAAAAACACATACACAACCTCCACAGTTAAATGCCCAGAGATGAAGGCGATTGGCAGTTAGCGACTCTTGACTTCTGTGTATTTTCTGCCAGTCAAAACACATTCCTCTGGATATTAATAGTTTCTTTTCTTGATCAGTTCAGTGATGGTGATATGAAACATAAAAACAATGAGATAAACTGGGAGGAAAATATCCCCAGATGTTGTGTGAATATATTTTAGTCCTTTTTTTATCTAATTGTTTGTGCTTTTTCTGTGTCTACTGGTTTTCTCATTCGCTCAGTCACTGACTTGGTTTACTCACTCTCTCCAACCTCCATTACTCAGCTCATGATTCATTCACTCAATCTCTCACCCATTTACTCAGTCTCTGCCTCATTCTCTCCCTCGTATTCGTCCAATAACTCCCTGTATTTACACTGAGATGTATCATTAGCTGATGTTTGCTCAACATCTGATCAGCATTTACTGACATTCTATGTGGTTAATTATATAAATGAGATACCCACTATCTTTTTGCCAATCAATGTAACTTTTGATACCAGATTATAGTCCTGAGATTCATCATACCCAACATATTGTCAAGACATAAGGAAAAAAAGGAACAGACAGCTACATCACGACTCTAAACACTTTCTTTAACCTGTTTCACTCTCTTCATATAAATCTCTACTTCATGACTGGAAGGGATCTAATAAGTGAAATCAGTGCAAGATCCAGGCTTTCACCTGAATTCAACTGGCCAGTTTGCTTCAAGGAAAGAACACCTGTTCTTAATCTTTTGTGCAGTGAATACACATCATTACTGATTCATACTCTCCACCATCCCCTCTCCCTGATAAGTCATCACCATCACCCCACCCCCCACCCCACCCTCCTCTCCCTCCATGACTCCCTGAGGCTTCACCATCTCTAATCAAGGCCTAATGAGCCTAATTGGTCGTTAAAACATGCCAGAGTATGACACAGCGGTGCTACAGCGTCTGCCATATGGTCGGGGTTGGCCCGAGGCCCCCAAGCTGCCAACTGTTCCCCCGTCACTGCCTGAACTGTGCTGCACTGACTGACAGCGGCTGTGACGGGAGTTCCTCTCCTGTTGATGATTCAGCACTCGCACGGCACTGAACGGAATAATGACAAGAAAAAGTGTGTGTGTGTGTGTGTGTGTGTGTGTGTGGTGTGTGTGTGTGTGTGTGTGTGTGTGTGTTGACTGACCGCATTTTAGGAGCTGCAATCAGTGAATGATTTGAATGCTTTCCAAATTATTTAGACAATAAATTGCTTATCATAATTGATGTTGATAAATTTTTCTGTCAATTGACTATTGACTTTTGACACATTTTACCCTTTATTCTCATTGTTTTTCCTGCAATATAAATAGATCTGACAGGCATAACAAAAACATGGCTAATATAATTGGACATTTTCATTTTTTATTTTCTATTTTTTTCTTTTATCTTAGGACTACATTACGTCTTCTACCAGTGACCCTTGATCCGCGGCAGAGAAATGAGTAGTAATATTATATTTAGTAATATTTAGACATCCTATTGCCATCAGTGTGATGTGAGCTGCATCAGTAATGTGTTGATTTCACAGTGCTGCATGGCCCACAAATTAATTTGCCTCTATAAACTAGGAGCTGTGAGGCCTGCTGCCCTCAGCCAATTTACGTGTGACCTTAATATGACCCAAGCACAGTGCTACGTGGCTGGGTTCTAGTGTGAGTGTGTATGTGTGAAGAGGTTAAGCATATTTTACCAAAACATGGAAGCCCAGCATCTAACAAGAACTGATTATGTAAATGATGTGTTGGCAGCTTTGATACCACTGGGGTTTGAAGTGTGTCTGTGTGTGTGTGTGTGTGTGTGTGTGTGTGTGTGTGTGTGTGTATCATGGTATCAGGCTTGAATTGATCACATCTCTCCAACATTCAAAGAGAGCCCCTCCAGTTTTCAGTCACCATCACTGCAATGATGGACATTACAAGTATTTATTTGATGCAAGATGATTACAGCTCAAGAAATAAATTAATGTTTTGTATTTTATTTTATTTTTTCAAGAAGGCAACATTAAATATAAAATCTCTTGAGATTTAAAGGATAGATTTGGTTTGTTATAACTACTTATTTTTATAGTTTTGGCCATCATTTTATTGGTTATAATAACAATGTAACCAAAGTAATTATGAATGATCAAACCATCAGACAAGTTAGAAACAAGCCAATAGTTGCCAGACTAAACCACTTTGTTTTGAAATGAGACCAAAAATCACTAATATTGTGAAAAGTCCTCATACCACAGCAAAACTGTGTAGGCACACGACATCAAGCAGATTAGGTCAAAGTCCAGCCAGGAATTTTGTCTGTAAACTGTTCTGGGTGTTTGCAATGGGAAGTGTGGGTTTTCTCTTACCTTGGGGTTTGTTTAAAACCTATGATCATATGACTGCATGTCTCTCTTGCGTTAACTGACATATACTTAGTGATATCATGATGTTCCAACATCTAAGCAATTAGCGTGGTACGTAGCCTACAATGTTATTATGACCAATAGAATGATGACCAAAAGTTGTAATAAACCAGGTATATCCATTAATGCTTCTGTCACAGGCTTTAAGTCTATATCTGTAAGTAAATATTTTGATACTTCCCTTCAGTATACTTTTCTTGCTGCCTCCTCCCATCATTCCTCTTTCTTCTTATTCTCTTATCCCTCTTTCTCCAACTGATGTCTTCATCAGTGATAATTCTAGGTCTATGCAGACTGCAGCCGATTTCCCTGCCAGTAGATATAAGCTGATTGAAGGCACCCAGTGCCTGTCAATACAGCTTGCTTGTATTTGCCTGCGTCCTGCCTGCCTAGAACATAGCTGATTATCGGAGACCTCTCATAGCAGTATTGAGCTGCTGTCCCCACTCTTGTTACCTAGCTGATAGTTTCATTGTTTAAATGTAGATGGAGGTGGGGTATTGAACAACCAAGACACTTGCCCCTAATGGTAAACAAACAATCAGAGTGGCGTGCGGAGAGAAAGTAAGGTCAATAGAGTTGATTAATACACGTAAGGGGACACATTATGGACATTGCAATCCATATTTTCTGCTGGTCACATCCTCTGTGATATTGAGATGAAAACTGTGTGAAAGATAGATCAAATGTCAGCTATAGCAGAGGTGAAGAAGCACTGACTTTATGTGGTTCTGTGCACTGTTGTTAGACTACAAAAATGTAAAATATGAAGCAAATAGGTTGTGCCACATTGCTTTTGAGTTAGCAGTGGCTGAAAATAGCTGATTGGCCCCTGTGCAATCAGCTACATCTGAACTGTTGGTGCAGATGTTGTCTCATGATGACTACTGCTGTACTTTCTTGTTCATGCAGTACAGCTTGTCCATATTCTGCAATGCACTGTTTCCTCAACTGACATTAGATATGCCTCTTTTCACTCACCACTTCTTAAGAGCCTTTAATAGTTCAGTTGTCCTCTCTGGTGATTTTTCTGCCATCAAACCTTTCTTCTTCTTTGTCCTCTTTTTCACCTCGGTTCCTCTTCTCCAAATCTTTTAATTTGATTCATCTGTTTGTATTCTGTTCTGATGACATGACAACTTGAGTGAAATTTCCCAGAAAAGCACACACAGACATCTTTGTGTCAGAATATATGAAGGCTACCCAACAATACTGGCCTACTCAAAACCATATGTCTGGTTTCATACTAAGACACACCCCCCCCCCCAAAAAAAAAAAAAAAGTAGAAATTGGAATTATTCCTTTTTTGATATCTGGCCCTGTCTTACAGAAGTTCAATCAAATGTGAATGAACGGAGCAGCAGTCTCATCTGTGATGTGTGAAGTTTGAAAAACATATACTTCTCTTTTCCACCTTGAAAGGCCGGGGTACAGGCTGACCCATACATCAAAATATATCAAAGAAAGTCTTTTGATGGAACTTTAAAGTGAAAGGAGCCGTGTGATTGGGCAAGCGATGTACTGAAACTAAAAAACATAGTTCAACTGATGTTTCAATGCCTCAGAGTTTAGTCCTCAAAAGCCAAGGAGAAAACATGAAACCATGCAATCTGTCTGTAAGCGTATGGCTTATATAAACACAATTAAAAGCTAAAATTTTTGTATATTATGGGTTTTGTCTGGTTCTTTTGTGAGGTATTTGACTGGTCAAGGTCAGGGGTTTAGATAACACAAAGGCACAATTGAGTTGGATATAGGTGCTAAGATAAATAAAGTAGCTTTTTTGGACTTCAGCAGCAGAAACTGAGTGCTTTGAGTGACAAAAACATACTTATTTTCTATAGTTTCAAGCATGGATTACAAACTCACCAATCTGTGAGCAATAAATTCAGTCCTTTCAGATGGCACTGATCCTCTCTTTCTTTTTCAGAGATACGCAAATAAATTTTTCTCACAGGATCTATGCACATGTTTACAGTTTTGGAACTGGTGGCAATGTATATGTGTGGCCTATAAATGACGAATATATTAGAAAAGCAGTAAGACAAGGAAGGCAGTTTAAGATTATTCACCTTGGCCTGTAAATAAAAGATCGGGCAGCTCTCTGAGGAATCTGCTGACCTCTGAAAGGTTAAACCCTGTAAAAAGGTTAAACCTTGAAAGAATTATTTTCATTACTTTTCAGCCATTCCAATCAACCTCTCCCCTTACGGGAATCAGTGGATTAGTCTCTAGGTTGTATGCTTTGTTTTTTCTTATTAATCCAATATCATCTCATGCAGTTTTTTGAAGTTTTTCGCAAAGGCGGCAGTGGAAGACAAAGCGTATATTCTCTGGCCATACACACAGAGTGCATGCAGGGTGCAATTAACTTTCACTTAAGTGATAGAACCACTTACTGTACAGTGATGCTGCATATTTTGATGCCTTTTAACATTTCAAAGTTAATAACTGTTGCCATTTTTAAGTCTTCCGACAGCTTAGATACGTTTTTCCACGCTTTGCTCCGCCTCTTTGTCTATCTGTATGCTAAGTAAGGTCAAGACATCCACCACAAAACAATACATTTTCTTGACAACATAGGGGACATTCAGAGACCAGTGCTGTGGCCAGAATTCAAATTGTATTCAAACATCAAAGCAGGAAAAAAAAATAGTGAATAGCTCTAAAGCACTCTTGTTCTGACCTCATTTCAGCCATCAAGTTATTTATTATATGTGGTCCATTTTACATCTTTAACCTCAGGCTTACATCATGGATGAAACCAAATGGCTCTTGATCATCTCCCAGTGATAATTACTTCTGTTCTGAGCACAGTTAACCACTTTTACATCATAACCTTTCTTTGACATCATTGCTGCTTTTAAGTTATGACAGTGCTCAACAACATCACTAATGCAGCACTCATCTATTTGTTTGTTTGCCAGAGATGCACGAGTCAATTAATCTGAACAATAAAAACAGAACTCCCATTTAACTCGTTAACCCTCCACAGCCTGTTGTGATGTTCTCAGTTCCACATTTCCGTTTTCATTTGGCTCATTAGGACCTAAGTGGTGCCACAAATGGTCAGAATGATGTCACCGATATGAATGAAGACCATGGGAGTGATTGGTTTAAATGCCTCTGTGTAATTGAATCGTGTTAGCCAGATATGCAATTGAATTATGTTTACTTCACTGGATCAGTTTGTGTACAGAGTATACTGTGTATGTGTGTGTGAAGGGGTGAGAGAGAAATGGCTCAATAGAGAAAGTTCAGCATCTGCCTCATAACCAAGCAATTAAAACCAAAATGGAGGAAATCAGAAGTCGGTTCACCCAAATTACCTAGATAAATAGATATATTAATAATAATAATTTCTCACTTAAATCTGGTGGTATCTAACCATGCAGATAGTTTTGTTTACCCTGGACATGGGATTTCCTGCCTCTGCTGCAATACAGTGAAGGTGAATGGAAATTTCATGGTAGTGCTTGGCATAATTATTTTTCTGTGTATCAGAAAAAAAAGTTTAGTTTAACTATTATTTATAAAAAAGACACATTGCTTTTAATTTGGTTTGGCATTGCTGGTATTGTTTTGAGCTTGCGAGTCTGTGTGTGTGCGGGTGTGTATGTGTGTCATGGCAAAATGTAGTCCTTGAGACACCTACTGTAGTGGGAAGTACCACAGGGGAGGTTTTTGTCAGTCACAAAACTTTACAGTGAAGTTGAACTCAAAATGACGGCTGAGTTCAGACCCATAACTTCTGAGTACTTATAATGTACTTATAATGTGGTAATGACTAGTGAGTACTCATGGATCAGAAAGTCAACATGTTGATAGCTGTTGCAGCTGCATTGATCCCATCGCAAGATGAACTTTAGTTTTAATATAATTTTTCAAAGCTTCGCTTGCTACAAACAAAAGTCTATTCAGAGGGGAGTACAACAAGAGTGAAACAACTCTTTGAGAGACAAGAACACGTTTCAAAATTCTGCCGAACTTATGACCCCTTTATATTTTCAGAGACCTTCCATCTGATTTAGGTTTAGTATTCAGTGGTTACTATGTATTTATAAATCACATTTTTTCACTGTGAATTAAATTTGTATTCCACCTGTGTACAGAACATACCTACATATGTGATTTTTCTTTTCAAACTGGTCAAAATTCTGGAACGCAGCCACATAAAACATACACTACATATACATGCACAGTTTGACAAAGTATGAGATTTATACATATTGGATCAACCCCCCTCCACTCTCTTTCTTGCACATACACTCATAGAAGATCACACAACTCAGCATACACACGTGCGGGGTGTGCTATCTGCCTTGGCAGACCCCTAACTGTGACCAATTGGTCGGTGTAGAGCATGGACAGCCGGATTATCTGAAGACACAAGCTCCATCTCCCTTGGTTTCCATACCGTTGTTTCAGTCAGTCATTAGAATAACAATAACTACAATACATACACCACCATAAGCTGACAGCCATCCAATATGCTGTAGCTGCAGGGGTGAGGTCAGAAGATACAAGTGTGTGTGTACATATATGTGTGTGTATTTGTCTCTGGCAAAGAATAGACAAGATGTTAATCACAGCAATCTTTGTCTTTGTAGACTAAAATCTTTTATAATGCCACATATGTGTGTGTGCGTGTGTGTGTGTGTGCGTTTGAGTGTGTTTGTCACAGTCTAATGATGCAGCAGTGATGATGGCAGCGCGTGGCATCCCTATCATGTGGCAAAAAATTGATTAGCTAAGGGTCACACACAGCAGAGCCTGAAGCGTGTGTGTATGTGTGTGTATCTCTGTGCCTAAATGTGTACGTGTTTGTGTGTTTGAATGTTTGAATGTTTGCGATTGTGTGTATAAATGTGTGAGTCATCAGACCTCCTAAGCTGAATATTGATGTATTGATCAGGTGCTTGTGTTGCTTAAAGCCATTTGCTCCAAGGGGAGTCCTAATACACACACACACACAGACACACACACACACACACACACACACACACACACACAAAGCACGGCTTGTGACAACTGTGTCATCTTTTCTTTGAGGACAATTGCTGACAACCGCTGTTGTTTCTCGTCATATTGTGTCATTGTCTTATCGGACAGAGGCAGTGAGCTGCTACAAAGCACACCTGCCACATGTCCATTCATTGGGATGCTAATGCAAGCTCAAAAACATAATACCATTATGGAACATAATAGCCTTATGGCCCACCTATTGGTTTTCTACATGTGCTACTGTATTGTTAGAATGATGGCATATCCCAGATGTGTTTTTTTCAGAGGGTTTAATGTGAACTGGCAACATGAGAAGGAGACAAGTCGATAAAGTATAGAGGATGAAATGAACCTGGCACCTGGTCGCAGCACCTGGTATAGGCTTTTGTGTAAAAACACAGCACAGGGTTTCAGAAATGACAAAGTATGGGCGTCAGGTGGCCTGGTGGTTTAGGTGCATACCATATAGCCACAACCTCCCCTGTTTAATTCTATCCAAGTACCTTTGTTGGATGTCATACCCCTCTCTCTCCCCGCATTTAATGTCTGGTGTCATTATCAAAAGCAAAATGCAAAATACCAAAAACAATAAAAAAAAACAAACCTTGAGGGGGACATTTTCAAACAAAACCTCATTGTTGTATCCTCTTTCATGTCTGGATGTATGGATGGCTTAAACTAATAACCTCCAACCAGACACTCTCTCTGCAAAGCTGCTTCAATAATCATACGATCTGACATTTTGTGGCTCATTTTGATTTTAATTTTTAGTGTAAAATCATTTGGATGAAATCTTGAAAGCAGTTTGCTGAGGTTTGACTGAAATGTTATTTTCTTGATCTTGACTAAAACAAGATTGACCTAGACTAGACTAAAGTAGACTACACAACTTCTTAATCAACTGTTCATCCATTAAATGAGGGAACATCTTTTTTTTGAATGGTGTTCATGTCTCAGTGAGGTCCCAGAGAATCTATGCCAAGGAGCACTGACACAACACCAACATTATTGTGGTTTTTACTTTGTCACCCATCTGGTATTTTAAAACTTTTTCATACAGAGTCTGGAATCTAGATCTATGATTTTCTAAGTAACTAGCTTGTTAATAGTGTCTGTATCTCAGAAACCATACGACCTACAGACACAGAACTTGGCAGATCTGTTCAAAAGGTTACAAATTCACATCAACTGACCACATCATGTTGCTATAATGAGTTATAATTAGTCTTCGCTGATAAAATAAAAACTTTTTCAAAGTTTTCACAGGTTTAAAAGTTCACTTTATCTTCACAAGATGTTGCACAATGCCAAGTCTGGACCTAGCTGCACTACTACATTCTGTTTTTGTAGTAAAACACTTTTCAAATTGTGTCATTAAGGCCAATTTCATGACAGAATTTGTTGAGACCAGGACACAAGGAGGCACACAATTTGACGAAGGCAGTCACTTTGTATTTCTCTATGCAGGAAAAAGCCAGGCATTGTGAAAACAAAATACATCCAGTATACCAGCAGAGTTGATAGCCTAGGGGTAAAGGTGCTGACTATGAAACACAAGGTCTGAGTTTGAAATCCAGAGGGGGACCTGGTGTTAAGGAAATAAGAAGCCAATAAAATAAGTTACCCATTCCCACCATGATGTACTGATCACCACCACAATAACTCACAATGTTTTACAGGTCATCAGGTCACTCACTCTCTTTGATTTCAACGCAGTACTTTACCAACTGCATGTAGAACTTAGTATCTTAGATGCTGTCATTGTATGCTGTCTTGTCCCGATGCTCTAGTGGTGGTCTACATACACACATGACCAATGACAGCAAAGTCACTGGATCAAATCCAGCTCTATAGCTTTGATGTGTGCATCTTCCTGTTTCTCTCTGTTGTAAATAGTGCCCACCCACATGTTGACTCATGTCCTATAATGTGTCTCAAACAATGTACTTGGACACTGCTTGCAGCCATGTTAAGCTATTGAAATGAATAGTAGTTGTATTGCATTACCTATAAACACTTTCCTCTTAGTCAATGCAGAGTGTTTTTGGAGCTAAAATACATTTATTGCCATAAATGAGTGAGTGAATAAATAAATAAATAAAAAGAAACTTACTAATGTGAATTTGAAGGTTTTTGCCTCAAGCACAGAGGCAGAATGGAAGCAGCATCATCCAAATTGCTTGCAGTAATCAAACATCACAGAATTAAAACAGTTAAAAGAAATCAATGTTTTTTAATAAGATCAGAAACAATCTCTTAGAACACAACATCAATCACACTCTGTCATTTCTGCCTCCCTCTGTGTATATGTACGTGTGTGCATGTGTTTATATGGGCTGCAATTTAGATGAATAACCACTAAACAGTGCAATGATTCAGCATCATATGCACTTTATCAATCAAGCAGTCTGCAAAGCACAAATGCAATTAGTTAATGTGTTTGCCTAAACTCATCAGAGGATGCAATTAGCAAGGGGAAACAGATAACCTTGCATCATCTATCAGAGAGGTGGAAGCAAAGGCACACCAGGAGGAGGAGGAGGAGGGGGGGGGGGGGGGGGGGTGAGCACACGTAGTGGAAGTGACAGGGAAGGGAAGAATGTGTAATGTAAAAGACATAATTTGTGAAAAGGACAAAAGAATAAACTTTGCTGACTGAAAAAGGTCTTATCTATTGCAGCTAACAATCCATCTCCCACCCATGGCCTGCTCCCCCTCTCCCCCTGTGTCTCTCTTTTTCTAATTACAACAGATGGCATTGAAGTGGCAGCCGGAGCATATTTCATTGGGAGGGAATAAAAGCAATTAGACATTCAATTTGGAGTGTAATTAATCCTACATCAAAGCCTTCATTAGTGATCGCTCGTTAGTGAAACATGCCTCTCTGAGAGGCCCAATAATAGCCCTCTTCGTCAAGGGATCAGTGCTAAGAGGGAAATCAAACAAGGTTAAACAAAAGCCATTGTTCCATTGGTGGAGAGACGAAGACAAATGAGGTGGTGGGGCTGGGGTTGAACTCACTGTTTTACACACATTCTCCAACTTAAGCTGTTTTTCCGGTTAGAGGTCCTAACTGTTAAAACTCTGGCTTAATGTGATTTCCCCCTAAGTCAGTGCTTGAGCACTTAAGTTCCCTCTTAGGCCTGGATCACAATGAATTTGAATGTGCTTCTCTCTGATTAAAGTTCATTCATTCAAAGTGAGGGGATCTGTTGCTGCTATGACATTCTTTTGTAGATGCGTTGCTTTACAATGAAGATTTTCCATGATTTATATCCTGATGTATGCCTTTGAAATGTTAACACATAGGAGCCTTGATTTTTTTTTCACAGTTTGCATGGTGACATCTTGGTTGACAAGAAGTCATCGCTGTGGTGTTTTAACACATATCCTGGAAAACATTTTGCAATCAAATCCATGGCCGGTACTGTGACAGTTTTACCTTTGGGATTTGAGTTGAGTTTTAGTTTCTGTAGGTTGTGCTCTGTGTGTCTTTTCAGGCGTGATGGCTGTTGCTGCTGAAATAAACTATCCGTTTCAACCTCTAGCTATTCCAGACAAACTATTGTTCCCAAATACTTCAAGATTTCAGGATCACAAAATGAGGTGACAATTCATTTCACTGTATTTTTCCTCAATGGTGTCAGAATTGCATTATATTCTACTGAGGCATCCTAATTGTATCAGTTGAGTATTTGGAGGTGGATTGCACCTTATATGTGATGTGACGCTCAGGTTGTTAGCATATATTGAATGGCATTGGTCTTGGTATTAGCTATTTTTGTACACATTCATTTTCAATTTTTCTGTCCATGGTAATTTTGAAATGTCTTAGATCCCTTATCCATAGTTTTGTTTTATTGCTAGGTGACCTCTAGCGGCTGTAGTAATCATAATGGGAGCAAAGGAGGAAGTCAGGTGATGTAGTATATAAAGCAACAAAGTCCATGATAGGAGTCAGAGGAATTGGGAAGGATGGTTGGGTTCACACAGGAGACCGCTGTCCATTTCCCCTGTGGAATGGATTACCAATGTTGTTTCTCTTATCAATGGCTATTCCACAACCTTAATCATGTGTTTATTATAGTACCCATGACAATGAATGTCCTCTAACTTTAAGGAAGTACTTAATTTAACTAGGGCTGCACAATTAATTGAAATATAATTGGAATTGTTATATGGCCAAGTGCAATATCCAAATCGCAGGAGCTACAAAAAATCATGGGAGCTGCAATTTTTTTGATGAAGGTTAAATGTGTCACAACATTGTTGTGCATTGTTAGCACCGTAAGCGCTGTGGTGCTATAGAGATGCACCAACATACAAATCATATTCTCCACAAGTAAGGGAACATGCTTGTTTGGTACAAGTCCCAACATAAATCACATCAAATTTTCAGTGAAAATGAAATGCAAAAAATGATTATACCAACTTAAATCCTGACTCATTGCATTCGCAATATGTGCCAAAAATAATCCCAATAAAATTTTTTCTTATTGTATATGATCTTTTCCTAGACCCAACTGAGTTGGTTTTGTGCCTAAATCAAACTAAATCCTGATGCTCGTAAAGCCTGGCCCATGATGATGAAGGTCCACTACGTCTGCCACTATGCTCTTGTGGATCGTCTCTAAGGGTAATAACAAGGGATGTAGATGGTTGTTTAAGTTGGAGGACTTGTTTATTCTACGACATCATGTAGAGGTAGTTAAAGACAAGACTGAGATGTTTTTGTACTGAGAAGCACAAAACCATTACAACCCGAGAAACACACATTCAATCCACTTCATTTGCTGTAAATTGTTTACTTTTTAAAATCTTTTTCATGAACTGTGGTCAAAGCTGTTGTGCAGTTGTCATTTATACACTGGCACAGGTAGGAAGAGCACAAGGCGTTAATGACAGCCCATATCTCTCCCACACAGATACTGCTGTCAGAGCGTGTAGTGTCTTAAACACAAGTTCTTTTATGTTCCCTCTGAGGTTGTTAAGTTGGGGTCACACCTGTAAATAGCACTTTTTATCATGGTTAAATTATAGTGTCATGGTGTGTTGCACATAAAATGGGCATCATTGTGTCTTTCCAACAGAGGTGTTTATTTCCATAAAAATGTTAGTGTGGAGGTGTCTTTCCTGGGTGTACAAAAAAAACAACAACAATATATAAACAGCAAGAGTAAAGATGGAACTACTGTGATTAATTCTCTATATTTATGTATGGAGGATCAAGTTTTCTTTCAATCTGTGAAAACAAGCCCAGAGACGGCAAGTGATTTTTACATTTAATTATTTATTTATTTATTTATTTATATATCATTTCTCAGAATTTGTTTTATTTTATTTTTTTCGTGAAATCTTTTTTTTTTTTTTTTCTGCTTGTTTTATGGACTTTATGTACTTTTTTGACAGTCCACCGGTCACCAATGTGGTAGCCCACCGAGAGTTCTCACAGTTCTCTGGATGACCAAAATCAGTAGGGGTAAGCCTGTAGAAATAGTGTTTAACATCTCAGTCTGTCTCTTCAGCAGATCTCTCTGTGTGCCTGTCATTCAGGGTACACCTGAGAGCAGCTCCTGTACATTGGAGAAGTTTGTCTTCAAGACTTTCTGGATGATAGGTTTGAAATAAAATTAAAGAAAGAACTGAAAAGAAGAGAAATTAATAAGTTAATAAATGAATCCTTTATATGATTCATTCTTCCATCACAGCTTGTTCCTTATGTGGATTTTGTAACTCTTTATACTATCTTGCCTGACATTTTAAAGCGCCAAAAGAAGGAACAGACCATTGTATGTACACAAGGTAAATATAATGTGTTCTACCTTGCTAGCACACATTATATGTACCTTGTGATTAGAGTGCATGGAGAAATTAAAAATCACATACAAGGAAACATTAATACTTTTAGTTCTATTTCAACAGAGGTAGTGATGAGTCTTTTAGCCAAAATGAGTTTTTTTTTTGTCACCTGTTTCACAGATGAAAAAAGAACTTAGTAAAATAAATAAAAAATGCAACTGCAAAAAAATATTTTCACTTCCCATTCAGGGCTTCTGTATATAAGTGAGTAGAGCTTAAGGAAAGAAAATAATAAGAGTAAATCCTTTCTTTTTTTAATCTTTCACACTACAAGGAAACATTAGTCTTGAGAAGACACAATTTGAGGTTTTTTAGGCTTACAATAATGATGAACTCCTTCCAATAACTACATAGTACACATAAAAACATACAAACACTCAGTTGCAACCAAAACCATACATCCTGGACCCACACACATCAAGTAATGTGATGGCCTGATATGATGAAACTAGCTGAAACATGCTTCAGGTGTACTGTATCCAGTTGCATGAATGTTTTTCGTTTTTGTGCGCTGTGTGTGCATCTGTGTGTCCCCAAGAAGGGATTCAAATCCAACCGTGATCGCAGCAAGGAGAGTCAGGTGAAAGGTGGCAATGAGGAAGAGTACCCACATGCAAAATTGACGTGAGGAGGTGAGGAATGAGGGAAGAACATGGGGATGAGAGGATTAATAAAACAAAGTCTGTCTCTGAATGTGGGTGCCTTCAAGAATTCTAAGACTTCGTTTACTCTAGAGGATGGCTTATGTGTGCGAGTGTAAGAATGTGAACACAAGTGTATTTTCCCATGCATCTGAGAGTTTGTGTGTGTGCTTTGTCTATGTGTATGTGTGTGCATGTGTGTGTGTGTGTGTGTGTGTGTGTGTGTGTGTGTGTGTGTGTGTGTGTGTGTGTGTGTGTGTGTGTGTGTGTGTGTGCGCTCCATGCACATAAGAGTAATACAATATATCTTACAGAGGGCAGTGCTTGCTGTGCCTGCTGCCCCAGACACACAACCACTATGAGCAGATGAAAAATAAATTAAAGAACAACAGAAGAAAGGGAGAAGTGCAGAATAAACAATGAGAAAGAGCTGTGGCTCCAAATAGTTGTCTGGTTAGTGCATATGTGTGTGGGTATATGGATCTATGTGTGTGCGGATGAGGGATATCTGTTTTATGATTTACACTATGCCCTAGTTTTAAATGTCTCTTCATCCTCAGTCCATTGAATATTTAGTGCTTTTATCCTGACGGTGGCTATGTGGACAACTGGTCTCTCACACAGAAAAGCAAAAACATAGACAGCAAACAGCTGAAGAAGATGCATAGGATTCCTGTATGCCATAAATGTCTTTGTTACATAAACATATTTTATATGTTTTTTATCATAATTTAAATTCGTATAATAGTTCATGAGAAATCTAATCACCTAATACAAATACAAATTTGTGATTAGGTCTTTATTTTGCATGGTAACAGATTTAACGCACAATATCATGACAAAAAGCAGTTTAGGAACTTTTTAAAAGTCTTTGTGTGCAGAAATATTTTGTTTTTTCTGTTTTGTATGAAAATGTGTTGCATGGTTTTTTGATGGATGGACACAGTGATGTGAAGAAATGGACATAAATGATGTATGTGTGGGTATGTGTCATTTTCCTGAGATTATGAAGCCCCAACACCACAACAAAGTAATTAGAGCATCATTTGTTGGGCAAAAATCTGCCATAGGAATCTTTTCCTTTGTCTTCCTGTCTCTCCCTCTCAGGTCCTGCCTGTTTGGTAGCGGAGAGGATTTAGGAGGATGCACAGTTTGTCATTTGGTCAGTGAGATAGATACTAAGAGTTTTGGCTGTGACTTATTTGAGCTAATGGTCCAGAACATTGTGAGCACCCCCACACCCAGAGGCAATTTCGTAGGCGCACTGGGCCGGTACAAATGGCCTGTGGTATACCTCCATGGTCAACACACACATGCCAGGCCCTCAGTCATACACACATCAACATGCACATACACTTACTCACACATGTACATAGAAGCAAAACACCCACAAATTCACACCTCTCCCCATACTTCCCATCTTTGTGTAAGAGGCTGTATTGGTCAATGTTTAAATTGTAATAAATTGTACATATAGCTATATATAGAGTAAACAAACGAGAGCGTGTAAGAGAGAGGAGAAATATAGAGACTGTCAGACAGGAAGAGACAGTGTGAGGTACATATACTGAAAGGGAGATATGAGAAACATACAGAGGAAGAGAGAGAAAGACAAGCCTATCAAGAGAAAGGAAATTAATACAAAAGGGAAGGTAAGATGAAGGCTGCTGCGAGGCAGACAAACATGAGCAGGTCTACTGAAGTGGAAGGAACTTCTAGTAGAAGAAACGGTGAGTATCTGTGATTAGACTGTCTGACTACATTTCTGCAGTGATTTGGTAGCTGAGAAGCCCTCTAATTCCCTTTGAAAAGTCCACTCCAGACGAGACACTTCAGCACAACATTTAGACTGTCTGAACTCTGAGCAAGAGACTGGAGCGACTGGTCAATTATTTTCCCCCGGGGAGGACAGACAAATCAAGCTTTTGCATTAAGCACACAAACACATGCTGACATGAGCACATGGACACATGCACACGAGCATACACAACAACACCGATGCATACACACATGAAGTAGCATTTCCTATTTTCAAAGTACTGTTTATGTGCAGCAAGCACTGTAAAACCAGATTAAGAAAAACTTTTGTAAAGCCTGACTCTGGTTAACCAGTTGATTATCTGAGTTACCGTTACCTTCTGTCAGCTCAAACCAGTCTGGCCATTTTCCTCTGACCTCTCTGATAAACAGGGTATTTCTTTCCGGAGGACTGCTGCTCACAATGCTTTTTGTTTTTCACACCATTCTAAGTAAAGTCTAGAACCGTTGTGCATGAAAATCTGGCACCAACAATCACGCCACAGTCACCTGACCTGTATCTGCATGATTTTATGCATTTCACTGCTGCCATATGATTGGTGGATTGGATAATTGCATGACTACCTTGTTTTTAGTCTCATCAGTAGATTGTAACAGCAGTTGAGCTCCATGCTGGAGTCAGAAAACCCACAACCCACAAACCTGCCACATATCAGGTTTGCTTTCAGGTAATAGTTGTCATAGTAACAGATACAAGTTTAGTTTACCTTTTTTACATGTTAACTCATTAATCTCCCTTCTGTAATAACCTCTCCAAATGAACTTATTCAGTTGGAATAACAGAAAATCTTCACCTATATTGTGTATTATAATACAATCTTCATTCTGACAAAGCACAATAACACAGTAATCCCAAAATGTTCCTTTTTTCATGTTTGTCATGTTCTCTTTACTCTCATTCTCTCTCTCTCTCTCTCTCTCTCTCACACACACACCCAGACACAATCAGCATGCATACAAAGACAAAGTGCTCTTATAGTGATGAACTGTGTGGCAGTGGCATGACTCAGACACAGCCTATCACCATGGCAGCACATGATGATGTCAAGGTGTTATAAGGTCTTTGTGCAAGCGGTGTGTGTGTGTATTTGTGTATGTGCATTTGTCTCACTCACTCAGTTTCTTCAGGAAGGGAAGACAAAAATAAACATGTGGGTGACATTGTTTTGTTTGTTGTTCAGTTTCTGTCTTATTTTTTTTTCTGTCGACTCCAGAATGTAAACATGATAAAAACATGATAATCTTGGGACAAAAGTCTTATCCTGGAGGAAACTTACAGTTGAAAGCTTTAAGTGACAAAACAACAAAAAAGTCCCCACTCACTCATCTTCTATGGTTTAATTCAGGCATATCCAGAACTGGCCACACAGAGCAGAGTTTAAAAGCTGGGTTTGCACAGTTCTGTGACCACCTACTGCTAGTCTCAGCTAGTTATGAATGAACAGGACATGTAGATAGTGCCTCCTCCAACTCAGAATGATCTGCGAGTCCTGCTTTGAACAACTAAGGTCCTCCTTAAAGGGGATATTTGTAAGCTTTCACTGAACTTGGTTTCTTGCCAGGAGCAGGTTGTGGTGATTGTTGCTTGACAAGAATTTTGGCCATCATTGTCTTTATGATACAAGAGGTCATATTACGCCGGCTGAGCAGCGCTTTGTCTTCAGGACAGATTGAAGGCTATAGTGAACCAGTATTGGAAAGTAATGAGACGGGGGCTAGCTGGTTAGCATGTTAACTTCAGTAGAAGTTCAGTTTTTTATGGTAATTATTCCAGTTAATTACCATAAATTAAAAGTTAAAAATACATTTTTTCACCTGCCATTTTTAAATCTCACAATAAAGTGAAGACCATACAAAAACAAAAACCATGTTGTGCCCTGTGCCTTGTTATCCAATAGACCGAGGCTGTTTCCATACTATTTTTAAGTCCATTCCATGAAATATCCCATGCACCTAACATACACTCATGTTATGTGCACACCTCCCAGCACCCTCCATCATCCCCTTATCATTAGCCTCCAGGAACTCGTGGGGAAGTTCAAAGGTTGCATGATTTTTTTTTTTTTTTTTTTCAACCCAAAGCATGAGGCAAACAATAACATAAAGTCAGGGTTAGCATGCTTCTAATTTTGTTCTGGCCTGCACATTAGGAAATATAATTAACTAGGATAGTTTTAAAACACTGCAGGGTACGTCCTTGCAATGGTCAGATCAGAGTCCAATGGAGCCAGAGTGGGCGCTGTTAATTTTATTTTCATTTATTAGCACATATCTCCTGGAGGTATTTAGACTAACAAGGTTTCAGAGGGCCTTGGCTGGACTTTATGTGCCCTGTTATTATTGATTTTGCTGAGTACTGGCCATGATGTGGACAATACACATTGCTCTGTTTTGTGCCTATGAGAAGTTAGTAGTGTGGCCTTGTTCTATGTGAAGAAACATTATTGTAATGACAGAAATGATGATATTGACTCATAGGAGGAGGATGTGGAGCATGATGTTTGTCTAGGCGAGTGAACACAGAAGTCAAATGTTCCAATCAATATTGTTCCTTTAAATAAGCCGGCATAAGTATGTTTTGTGCAAGTTCACACTTCATAAGAGCTAGCTTCAGATCACACAGATTACACACACTCCTGGTTCACAATTTGGAATTTTGATCTACTAAGTTCACAGTCACAGTAATTTCCTCTTTTTTTAATGAGCTGCTCTGAGATATTCTTTTTCAGCAGAATCTCCTCCTACCCATCCATCCACAGTCCCCAAACATCGCCACTTCCCAAATTAAACAAATTACTGTACATTACTATACTGACACACGCAGAGATTACATTTAAAAGCCAAGAGAAACTATGTGAGTATATAGAATGCTTCATAAAGCAGGACAACTCAAAACTGATCGGTTTACAAATGTAATTCAGCTAATTGCATGTACAGTTTACATTTATGAAGGGGTGGACTGAAACAATAATTCAGACTGGAAATCTGACTCCATCCCAGGCCACACACACAAACCATCAGACCACTAATTTTGTAGGCTTACCCTTTGTTGATGTAATGGGTACCAGACTAGGGACTGGGACTGGCTGACAAAAATGAAAAAATGTTCATTTATAAATACTTTTTAAGCCATTTTAGCGATTGTATGTTATCATAAGAGAAAGTGGAGGCTACATGTGTACTTTACAATCATAGCAGAAATCCCGTGTACGTTATAATTATATTTAGTCAATAACTTCATAAAACGTTAGCTGAAAGGCAGTAACAAAAGTCACACAAATCACACGACTGCTTCTGACAGCTCATCAACAATGGATAATTATTATTATTGATGGCCATTATAACAGGCAAACCACTCACTAAAAACATGAGCATGTTTTAGCACTTAGCATGTTCGTGTACAACATTCGGAGTAAGTGCTGGCCTCAGAATTACAAACTATTCTGAACTTTCTGAAACTATAAATAATAATGCTTTTAGGAAAGTGAAAAAGAAAAATATTGTATTGGGGCAGCTGTGGCTCAGGACGTAGAGCAGGTCGTCCACTAATAGGACAGTCGGCGGTTTGATTCCTGGCCTCTTCAGTTTGCATGTCAAGGTGTCCTTGAGCAAGATACTGGACCCCAATTTTCCTCTGATGTACCATCAATGTGTGAGTGAATGTGTGATAGAGATGTGCTGCATTTAGAAGTGCTGTATGAACGTGTGTGAATGGGTGAATGTGACTCATAGTGTAAAGCTCTTTGAATGGTTGATAAGAGTACAAAAGTGCTATATAATTGCAGTGCATTCCATTCAACTGGAGCCAAAACCCAGTCAGTGGCTAAAGGACTTTTCTGTAATTATTGTGAATGTTTTATTATTCTTGAATGTTACTTGTAGCAAAATGGTTTGAATACACCCAATATTGGTAACTAAGACAACATTATTCTGCTTACATTCAACCTTTCAGTACTTTTTAACATTTGTACGCTGCATTTGTAGAATACAGCAACTAAGTTACTGTATTAAGTCATGGTCATAATTACAAGTGGGAACTTAATTCTCATACATGAGTTTCCATGTTTTTACACCTCTCTGACCTTGAAACTCTTTCATGGAGCAAAATGACCATTTGCCAACATATTTGAAATAAAAATTGTCAGTCAATAGAAGTGCTAGTGACATTCATTCTGATGTCCTTGAATGTGTTATAGTAACATTTCACAGTTACTTTAAAACTTTACTTTAAAATAGAATAACATTGTAATGTAGCCTAAGCAATGCAGGCTAAGTGTGAATTGAGTAAGGGATAACATTCATTGTCAAACTTCCCTGTCATTGTGCTAATATTAATTATTATATGTATATATAGAGTATAGAATCATATATAATTAATTAATATATATAATTAATAAATATAAATATACAATATTGATATAAAATTGTTGCTCCCTCATTCCCAATACAAGTTGATACCCCTTCTTTAAAGGCATTCTTGGAGAATAGAAGATCACTAATAACTACACATATGAGCGGGTACACCTAGAAGAATCGAAACACTTTATATACCCATTATTTGAGGCTGGATATTTACATCAACACACATAACATAAACTATTTAGTGTTTTATGAAACATCAAGAACTGAAATCCTGCCACATGGTATTTTATAATAATTTAACCTGTGCATAGCACATACTCTGATGTACCTAATGTCCTTTACATCTTCAAAATGGTGTTTACACTTCCAAACAAACATGCCAGCTATTCTGTGGATGAAGTGAGTCTCCTTATATGTACTTGCCCTTGCTAATAAATAAAGCTGCACACAACCTAACTGTATACATGACCCTTGAACTAGACATTCACAAGTTTTTATATTCCCTTCAAAGCCAAGACCATTGAAAAGATGGGCATGAAAAACACACATAAACACACACATACACTGAACCAGAAATGTACACGGAACAATAACTGTTCAATCAATAAGCTGGGGGGCTTACATATATTTACTTGAAGCTAACATTGGCTGTTTTCTCATTGTTCAGCTTTATAAATACAGAATGTTTTTATTATCTGTGGAAGGTAAAGATGTGGAGTTTGAAGACTTGTATATTTTCAGGTTCTATTTAACGGAAAACTGTTACTTTACCGTGGATATGGCTGTGAGGACGTTGTATTTATCTGTTCCATTGCCATTAAGATTTGTTTGTGTGTGTGTGTGTGTGTGTGTGTGTGTGTGTGTGTGTGTGTGTGTGTGTGTGTGTGTGTGTGCGTGTGTGGGGTTGTGCTGGTGTTTTGCTGTGGTGTGACTAGATGCAGGTATAAACATTATTTTAGCAATTTACTTAAGACAAAGACTTGTGTGTACAAGTATATTGATAGCAAAAACAACCACTAGACTAATTTCTGCCATTTGAAAGTATTGCTGCATCTCTGTTTTGCAGCACTATGGTGTCATGTGGTGTATTTCTCAACTCACGTCTAGAGATAACTGAATTGATCCACACTGTCATTGTCTCTCTTGGATAGAACTGTGGTGGTCTGCACCCTTAACTGACCTGTGTCATCACCATGATGTTCAGCCTTGTGTGTATGTAGCTGGATAGAAAACACCATTTTTGATGCCATTTAGCAGTCTGGCTATGTTCTGATATGTTTTGCTGTGTTTGTAGAAATTACAAAGATGGACCCTGTTAACAAATCTTTTAAGGCAAACTACTTCTGCTGCTGCCTTGCTGTATAAAAAGTGGTCTGCATTACCTCTTATCATGTCGCTCCTGTTATGTGCAAAACCATTCATGCTCTGCCCATATCACAGGCTCTGATGGTTCACAGTACAACACACCACAGATACCCATCAGGCTTACAAGTAATGATGGGCCTGAATCAACAAGATCAAGATGAAGAAGTGGAGCAAAAATCTTGGTTATACCAATATTGTTCGTTAATAGCAATCATGCTTGATAGTCATTGGTTGCTACAAAAGAATAATCCCTAACAGGCTTCACATTTGTTGCATTAGAATGATGTTTGTCTGCATTTGGGGTTTATCTTTGTGTTTTTTTTACCCTCAGCCCTGAAAGGTCATAGTACCTCATCCTGCTGACATTTAGAGCATTGATAATATTCCCTCACATATCAATTTCACCTATTTTCTCATCATTCTCGTTTCCCCCTAGCAGAAAATGGAATCATTTGTGCTTTCAGCAATTTGTTATTGATTGGGAGAGCTCTGGAAATAGAGGGTAGCCATTATGGCAATGCTGCAGCTACGATTAAATTGAGTTTTAAGCAGGCCTGCAAATGTATCATTTCACAGCCATAACACAAAAGCTTTTAAATCCATGAACCTCAGGATGGATCAAATGCCTAAAAATACCAGCATTCTCATCATATCGAGAGCTATTAGAATTTCTGCCGTTGAGAGGTTTTCTGTAATTCTGTAGAATGTGACAGTATGTGGCTGCATTTAAGAGAAACCACAATTAAGATTGATTCTCTGACTGGCATTTTGAAATGTGCCATTGTGGGCAAAAAAAACTGTGATTCAATGACTATTGATGCATGCCAGATATCTTATTTTTACATACGCTGAATTCTTGGCCTGTTTGGTCTATTGGTTACTTTGGAAGAAAATAAAAGATTATGGTTAGATATACGCTCATTGCTGATTTGCCTTTGGAGGTATGGAGACAAATCAATACAGGTCTAAGTATATGCATGTATGTACGCTTGCAGGTTCACGTGCACACACTCACACACACACACACACACATACACACTCACACACACACACACGCACTCACACACAAGGGTGGGCAAATACATACAGTATATGATCAGTGTAGAGATCTGTATTTCTCTGATCATAGGATCTCGTATAGATGCTGGTCACAGAGAAGTGGTGGACTTCTTTCTCCAGTGCTCGACATCTGCCCCCCAGCCCTTTTTTCCCCGCACCCAGGGGATAGTGCATCAGGCCTGGGAAGGAGAGGCAGTAGGAGTGCCTAAGGCTGGGTCTTCACCACATCATCCCAGCTCTGGTGTGGTTTGATACTAAGGAAACCACGGGCCTGTAGCACCTCTTCTTGCCACTCATAAATAATGCTGCCTGTTAATAATGAATTAGTAATTACCCCAGCTGTTTTATTTTTGTTGACCAAGGAGCAGAGGCGCTCGTAAATTAGTAGTACCCTTTCCTTCCCTGTAGTCCTACTCCTAAATCCCCAGTGGAGGGTTGTCGGTTTTTTATGGCCTGTGAAGAAACCACCACCCCCAACACTTCAACTGGCTGGTTGGCCCTACAACCATCTAACCCTGCAACCCCCCACTCCACCTGTCATTCTTCCCAAACAGAGAACATATTCTCACTCTGTGACATGCATTTGCAGACATACAATGTGAAGTTCATAATCCAAGTAAAAGTTTTCAGCAATGGTAGAGAGCTGATACTTAATGTAGTCTGAACTAATTAGTCTATGACATGGTGTAGAGGTAAACAGCAATAATCAGCAGAACCACAATATTGCATTTTAGACATTCATTGATTCCTATGCATCATTTGCATATTTTTTGCACATTTTTTCTACAGATGTACAATTTTAAGGTCATGGGGATTCTCACGCAGTCCATCCATGTTCAAATGTAAATGAACCAAATGTAAACATCTGTTTTGCATTTTTGTTAATCTTTGACGATAGTAGTCATGACAGCTGAACATACAATATTGTTGATTTTAACGATTTTTAAGTACGAAAAAATACCTACTTTTCCTATACATATATATATAGATATATACTGTATATCTATATATATATGTGTTATACTAGTATGAATATATATATATATATATATGTATATATAGGTACTGTAACGTGAATATATAATGTGAATGATTTGAGTACTACTATAGACCTGTGCATGTATGCTTGTGCTTTTCTTGCACATCGGTTTTCACTAGAGTGCTCAGTGACCTTATATATGTATTTCTATGAATGCATACAAAGGTACATGTAAGCATGTGTGTAAGTATGTTTTTGTCAGAATGGGATGAGAAATAGAAAACTGCATTCCGACTGTGGTTGTGCCTTCCCCGGCCCTCACCAGAACTGTCTCACCTTTCTCTCAAGGTTAGCAGTGTATGTTTGGTTGTTGACCGAGAGAAAGAAAGAGTGTGTGTGTGTGTGTAGGGGAGAGAGAGAGGGATAGAGAGAGAGAAGGAGAGCAGGAGAGAGAGTCAGAATGCCAGACTCTTAATGATCCCTCCAGAGAGGGCTTGCAGTGTGTGTGCAGCTCTGAGGCCTGGACAGGGAAACACAGGGAAATTAGCTATCTCTCTCAATAACCTCCGATGAAAGTCTGCCTCCTACCCACTCCTCTGTCACTGGCTCCTCAAGACAATAAGCCAATTAGACCAAACCCAGCTAAGGGCCAGGCCTCTGTGTGAGTGTGTGCTGGTTTGTGAAAGTGTTTAAGTGTGAGTTAGAGGTGAAAGAGAAATAGAAGTATACACATTCCTTGTGCATAATTTTCTTGTTGCTATGGATCTGGGTGAAGATGAAGATTTTAAAGTAGTAATTTGTGAAAATTTCAGATAAGTAAATCTCCTCTTGGCTACTCTCTTAAACAATAGTGAGCCAGCTAACAAAAGCTTTTGTATTTGCTTTTTTAGACACTTTGGATCAGATGTATTGTAAAAACCATGGAAATTTTATGGAAAGCAAGACATTTTAAAGGTGTCCATATCTATTGATGTAGTTGATCAAACCAATTGATTTATAATCATGCTCTATAACTCTATAAATCTGATATGAGACCATACACATAGTTTTAAACTTGAACATATGATTTTTATGTATTTGGCAGCAGCAAATAGTTTTTAGAATAACTCCTATAGCAGAAAGGAAATAATGTATTTTACATTTTGTTACATTTTGAGTTATTTGGAGTGAAGGGGAAAAAATGGGTAGTTAGTATGTGCAGTAATAGCTAAAATGGCAGTGCGAGGATCAAGGATGTGACTAGCTGGGATCCAGGACCTCTCTTCGGGACCATAACCCTCCCAGTCGACCAGATACTGGACCCCACGGCCACGGCGACGAGAGCGCACCAAGCATTGGACAAAGAAGGCTTGACCACCATCGATGAACTGAGGGGGAGGTGGAGGCGGAATAGCACCAACGTACTCTCTCTGACCGGCTTCACTCTGGAAGGTAGGACACATGGAAGGTGGGATGGACGCACATGGTGCGCGGGAGCCTCAGTCTCACCGCTGTCGGACTAATGACGCTCTGGATGGGGAATGGGCCGATGGGAGCCAGTTTCTTGGAGTCCACCTGGAGGGGTAGGTACCGGGTGGAGAGCCACACCCTCTGGCCAACCTGGTAGACCGGAGCAGGAGAGCATCGCCGGTTGGTCAAGGCAGTGTAGCGACTTACGGAGCGCTGGAGGGCAGTGCGTGCCTGGACCCAGGTTCGGCGACAGCGGCGGATGAAGGCTTGGACCGACGGACAGGAAACCTCCTTCTACAAGGCTGGGAAGAGCGGTGGCTGGTAGCCATAGGCACCTTGGAAGGGCAAGAGGCCTGTGGCAGAGCTGGTGAGGGAGTTATGGGCTTAATCCACCCATAGGACCTGCTGCGACCGGGAGGACGGATTCCGGGAGACCATTCCGCTCAGTCTGCCTGTTAGACTGGGGATGGAACCCGGAGGAGAGACTGGCAGTGGCTCCCATCAGACTGCAAAACTCCCTCCAAAAAACTGAGGAGAACTGGGGCCCACGGTCGGACACCACATCCACAGGGAGACCATGCAGGCGGAAGACGTGGAGCAGGACCAGCTGGGCAGTTTCCTTGGCCAATGGCAGTTTGGCCAGGGGCACAAAGTGGGCCATCTTGCTGAACTTGTCCACCACCGTGAGGATAACTGTGTGGCCATCTGACGGGGGCAAACCAGTGACGAAGTCCAGGGAGATGTGGGACCATGGGTGATGAGGCACCGGCAGGGGCTGCAGAAGACCAGATAGAGCCTGATGCGAGGGCTTGTGCTGATTGCAGACAGGGCAAGCATTCACAAATTCCCTTGTGTGCTCCTCCAGGGTGGCCCACCAGAACCATTGGCGGAAGGCATCCCATGTTCTCCCGATCCCAAGATGACAGGTGAGCTTGGAGGCATGGACCCACTGAAGCACCTCGGACCTCAGCGCTAGGAACAAACAGGTGGTCTGGGGGACAGGCGCTGGGTCCAGGCTGACCCTCGGTGGCGGACCTCACACTCTCCTCGATTTCCCAAGTAAGGGTGGCGACAACGTAGGGAGCAGGGACGATTGGGTCGGGCCCCGAGGCAGAGTCTGTTTCTCCCTGGAACTGGCGTGACGTTGTGGGACCCAGGACTGTAGGAGAGGGAAAATTGAAGCGGGTGAAGAAAAGGGACCCCCGGGCCTGACGGGAGTTAAGTCTCTTGGCCGTACGGATGTACTCAAGGTTCTTATGGTCAGTCCATACCAGAAAAGGTTGCTTGGTCCCCTCAAGCCAGTGCTGCCACTCCTCTAATGCCAGCTTGACAGCCAGGAGCTCCTGGTTGCCGATGTCATAATTTCTCTCGGCAGGGGACAGACGCCAAGAGAAAAAGGCGCAGGGGTGAATTTTCTGGTCCGAGGTTGCATGCTGGGATAGGACAGCCCCCACTCCCACGTTGGTGGCGTCCACCTCCACAACAAACTGGCGCTCAGGATCTGGTACTTGAAGGATGGGGGCCGATGTGAACCGGGCCTTGACGGTGAGGAAGGCCTCATCGGCAGAAGGGGTCCAACTGAAGGGCATCTTGAGGTAAGGGCAGTGAGGGGGGCGTCTTACGTCAGGGACTGACCAGGAGGTGACCGCTGATACTTTCGCCGGATCCATCCGTATGTGGTCTTCAGCCACAATGTACCCCAGGAAGGAAACGATGGAGGCGTGGAACTCACACTTCTCGGCCTTAACAAAGAGTGAGTTTTCGAGGAGCCGTTGCAGGACTGTCTGTACATGGGGGATGTGCTCTTCGCAGGGATTTGAGAAGATGAGGATGTCATTTAGGTAGACGAAAACATAGCGGTTCAACATATCCCTCAGCACGTCGTTCACCAAGGCTTGGCCGGGGTGTTGGTTAAACCAAAGGGCATGATGCGATACTCCTAATGACCAGTGGGTGTGTTGAAGGCCGTCTTCCAATCATCGCCCTCTCAGATCCGGACCAGATGATAGGCATTGCGGAGATCAAGCTTGGTGAATATGGTGGCCCCCTGGAGAAGCTCGAAGGCGGAAGAGATGAGTGGAAGGGGGTAGCGATTATTAACAGTGATGTCATTCAGCCCCAGATAGTCAGACTCAGAGTCTTGTCCTTCTTCTCCACAAAGAAGAATCCTACCCCCACAGGGGAAGAAGAGGGATGGATGATGCTGTCCGCCAGGGATTTATTAATGTATGTCTCCATGGTCTTTCCTTCAGGTGCTGACAGGGAGTACAGACGTCCCTTGGGAGGGGACATGCCGGGCTGGAGGTCAATGGCACAGTCATAGGACCGGTGAGGAGGCAGAGATGTGGCCTTGGCCTTATTGAAGACCTCTCGGAAGTCGTGATACTCCGAGGGAACCCCAGTCACGTCTGGAACGGTGCAGGGTGGTGACAAGAACGGAGGTGAGGCTGCTTGTTTCAGGCAAAACAGATGACAAGATGAGCTCCACCCCCGTATTGCCCCAGTAGTCCAGTCTATGTGGGGATTGTGCCCACGAAGCCATGGGTAACCCAGAATCAGGAGAATGTGTGGAGAGTTGAGGATATGGAACTGAACTGTCTCATGGTGGTTTCCAGAGATGAGAATGTGAACCTGCTTGGTCTGGTTGGTGACGGTTCCCAGGATGTGTTTGTCAAGGGCAGGGCGCTGGCAGGAACTGGGTGAGGCAGAGGAACATGGCTGAGCCCCAACTGGCGAACCGGCCCCTCATCGAGGATACTGGCGTCAGCTCCTGAGTCGATGAAGGTGTCGAAGGTCTGGGGCCCGCCAGGGAGGAGACGCTTGACCTGGAATAGGGGTCGACAGTTGAGGGAATGTTGCGTGGAAGCCAGGCTCACCAGAAATCCCCTCTCTACTGGTGAGCCCTGTCTTTTACTGGGCAGCGGGAGAGAAAATGGCCAGCCTGGCCACAGTACATGCACAGGTTACCATGCTGACGACGCTCCCGCTCCTCTGAAGTGAGACTGGTGCAGCCCAGTTGCATGGGCTCAGGACCTCTGGAAAGCGACCCTGCCGAAGCTCTGGAGCTGATGGAGGAGAAGGAGACCCGAGGAGTGGCAGATGGGTGATGAGTCGGACCACTCAGCTTCTCATCCCCAACGCGATCAACCCATCCAGCGTATATGGGAGGTGCGGTACCGGTTCATCTTTAATATATTCAGCTAGTCCATGAAGAAAAGCGTTGCATAGAGCTGCAGAATTCCAATCACTCTGGTGAGCCTTGGTGCGAAAGTCTATGGAGAAGTCAGCCACCGTCTAGTCGCCCCGACGCATGCTCATCAGACCCCGTGCTGCGTCAGAACCAAAAGCCCCCATGCCGAAAACCTTGCAGAGCTCCCCAGAGAAGAGCTGGAAGGAGGTACAGGCTGTAGTCTGTCTCTCCCACTCAGCGTCAGGTGGTTGATAGTGAAGCCTACCTTAGCTTCCTCAGAAGCAAACGTGCAGGGTTGCAGAGAGAACAACAGGGAACAGTTCATCAGGAATGGACCACAGGTCTCAGGGTCCCCCGCATACCTTTCTCGGGTACCGACACGGGGCTCAGGGACATCTCTGGGCAGTGAGGGTGCAGGGGTCGATCGTTAGCTGCTGCATCTGGGCGGCTATAGCTGTTAGCGCCTGCTCATGGACTGCTGCTGAATGTCTTGCTTCAGCTTGTGAGGTGACAATCATGGCTTCATGCTGCTGGAGGGCGCTCTCAATCCTCTCGAAGCGATTCGGTGATGAGGAGGTGTTTGCTGGGTCCATGACTGGCCAGATTGTACTGTAACGGGGTGTGATAGGACCCAATTGCAGCACAACCCAACAGATGGATAGTTGGTAATGACCTTTATTGATAAACCAGCAGAGAGAACACACACAGATGGGTATTAGGAGACAAGGATGGGGTCCGTGGGCTGGAGAGCCAGGGGTCCAGTGAGTGGAGCGAGGTGACTGAGCTCACACACACAGGGGAAAGTTCATGGACCTGAAGGCTGGGGCTGGCAGTGCCGAGCGTTAGGGAGCAGGCTGGAGATGTCGTTGAGGGAGCTGGAGAACGCCAAACAGCCACAGGGACGGGCAGACAGGGACCAGGAATTGCCCAGGCAGAACTCGTGGTCGGGGACAGGAGGCTAAGGTATTTTCTGGGGCAGAGACGAGGCAGGATGGTCAGGGGCAAGCAGAGTCGAAAACAGAAGGTCAGTTCGGAGATAATCGCTGGAAAGTCTAGCATGACACTGAGAACAACCTGGCAAGGAGCGAGTGAACTGGGGATTTATATATATTGGTCTGATTGGGGATTGAGTGCAGCTGGGGGCAGCAGGTGAAGACAGTGAGACTGATTAGGAGGTGTGGTAGAGTGGAGAGTGAGAAATCGGCATAGTAGACTGTGACAGAGTGGAAAAATGGAAAGTTGTATTTAATCGACAGGAAAGCAACAGATATCACTAAATATTGTCCAATTGACCGTTTGATTTACAAATGACCTCACTAGATAACCACTGGCCAATAAATTAGAAAATTAAATTACACTTTTAGGACTGTAAAAGCTGTGTATCTGCATCAAACATTTGCAAAGAGAAAGCAAAATTTGCACACACGATGGTGAGTGATTTCAGAAATCAGAATCTCTCATGATTAAAGCGTTGTTTGATTGTGCTGGTTAGGTTCAAATTTGGGTAAATATGATTTTGAACAAGTAAAGTGATGTTCACAAATAATTCCAAAGTTTGTAGTTGTCTGCATGAGAAATTCAACTTTGCGCATGTTTCGAAAATATTTGTATTTGTAGTAAAGACAGTGAAAAATAACAGTGAGACTGTGTGAATAAAATCCTTGAACATATAATATCAGTGGTAAGGTTACACAAAGACACTGTGAAAAAAGAAGTTCTTTTTGTGAATATGTGTGAACAGATACAAAGCAGTGAGGAAGCTTGAGTTGTACTGAATTGTGCAGTGTACAATTCAGTACAAGTCAAGCTTCCTCACTGTGTGAGACGCTGAAGTTACCCTGTCTTTACTCCTGAATCTGATTGTACAATGACAGTACAATCACCAAGCAGAGTCCAGTCAGAGGGCAAATGATTCCATTGCCTGAAAGGTGTTGTGGATTTTCAAGATAGCATGGTCTCCCCGCAACCCAGGTGGGTTGAATTACATTATATGATGCTGTAGAAAAAAGATAAACCTTTAATGTGCTGTATTTAGGGATGCACGAAGTGGACAATATTTCATACCTTGATTTTTATGCCAGATCTCAATAGCAATACAATATATGGTATGACTATGGGTTCAAACTTATTTGAAATTTTGAGTGTGGCAACAAAAAAAAAATTAAGGACTCTTCAAAAAACATAAGCATAATACCAAATTGACAGAAAACACAGTTGCTCTACAATATATATATTTATATTTATATATAATATATTTATTGATCAGAACAGACCACTTACTGTCTTAGGTTGCATTAAAATGGATTTTTAAAAAAGGTTGGACAATTTCCAAATAATGGAGGATGATTTCTATTTCTCCACCAAATCACTGACTGTGTCTTTTTCTGCTCAAATATTCTCCTGCTCAAGTCCCACTGTCTTCTCCCTGCTCAAAGGCAGTGTTTGGAGGGTTACTTTTAAATCATATTCCAATATCAGATTACATGTCCTGAAATGTAATCTGTAGATTAGATTACTCAATATAAGTAACATATTCTAAACACATTGGATTACTTCAGCATTATCTTACATTTTATTCTACAGTATGAATGTGGCATTCACACAATAGACTATTACTCGGTTGTTTTCTTCTACTGGATCAATGATGGTTGTCTTATATTTGAGCGCAAGACAATTACAGTTTCCTTCATTACAACATATATTCTTTTTGAATGGAGAGACCAGTGTAACTATGGTCTTTGTTGCATTATGAGACTTCAAATCTGTCTATAGTGAATATTTCACAGTTAATAAGCCTTAAAAGTGTTTCATTAGTCCAGTTAGGTTACACTCCTACAGGTTAGTAGGAGTTTCTGAAGATGTAATGCAGAGGTGTCTCAGACGTCTTTGCTGCAGAAATAGACCAGGAGAAAATCTGTCACAACAGTCAAAAGTTACATCTGTCACAGATGATGAGCTCAGGAAGACTGAACTCTGAAAAATGTTAATGGCAGAGAAAATAATTATGCGAGAGAAATGCAACTGCTACAGTAACTAAGTAAACTAACCAGTGGCCATAGGGAAAGTCTACAGACGTCGGACAGAGGAAAGGTTTTGGTAAACTGCTAAACACTGCTAATTTTAAGATGGCTGTGTGATGAGAAAAGTTCAAATCCATCCACTATAATTCTTGTTGTATGGCACATAGCGCGATCACTCACAAACATGTGAAGGGTTACTTGTGGTCATAGTGCTCACTTCATGAGTGACTATACATGTATTTTTCTTCCCTAACAGTACGCAATCGGCTGCCTTTAGCTGTACACGCAGGGCAGCTGTGAGAATATAGTTAGCGTCCATATTGTTTCCTTTTGCAATATTAATATTGTACATGTTCTTATCTAGATAAGGATATGATAATGATGTATCATTCAGCCCCACTGTGCATGTATGCAAACTCACCTGGGTCACAGAGGAGCCAGCACTGTCGCTCATCTTGAAGATCTACTACACCTTTCAGGCAACAGAATCATTTTATTCATTTTTTTACAAATTCAATATTTTCTACACTTGCAAAACTTAAATTTCTAATTCAGATTTATTCTACAATTTTGCAAAGGTTGATTTTATAACTACAAACTTTGGAATTATTTCACTTTACAAGCATCAACATCAATCAAACAACATCTCAGTGACCTAATTTGATCCCATAATACTGGCATACTGTGTAATGTGTAACATTTAGATTCCAACATTTTGTAAGAATGGATATCACTTTTCTTCAAAATAACGATATTAGTCTCTCCCTTCCTCTCTTGTCTCCCCATCCCCCTCTCTGCCTCTCTGAGATATTGGCTTGTCTGTTCATTCCATAACTCATACTTTACTCGTGACGCTCAATTAAACTGCATACATTAGGGGAGTTGATGGGGAGGTAGGACATTTGTAATCAAGCATATTTATTCCCTTTAATCACCCTGGGGACGTTGAGATTTCAGGAAGGCATACACACAAGGATACATGCAAATGCATACACACACAGTCACACGCACATGTGCACAAATCCTCAAACAAACATCCTTACTAGGCAAAAAGACATGCACAACCATTCACATAGAGAAGTACACACACACATACACACACTTATCAAATTGTGCTGCTGAACTCAATCAAGCTGAGGCTTGGCAGCCTTGACTCCATCGCCCCCGCAACTCCCCCTCTGCACCCTGGTCCCTCGACCCCAACCCCATATTAATGACAGCACACTAGTTTACATATTAATGAATAGCTTCGGTTTTTAATATGCTGCTCACTAAATCATGCAAGGCAAGCAGACAGGCTATTAATGCTTTGTACTTCTCTGGTGTATATTAAAAATATATGGGGTGATTTGTATAGCATGCGTGCCTGTAGGTGTTTTTGTGGGTGTATGTTAGCAATTGCTGTGAGTATGCATATCCTATATGAACTTATATCTCTGTCAGTGTGTTGTGTAAAGTTACATTCCCTGATTTTTATTTAGGTAGGTAACAGACATGTCTGCAATAAAAGAAGCTCAACACTCACTTCCTGCTTTTCTGCATTTGACATAAAGGTCGTGTGCAAACACACCCGACTGTCAGTTAATCTCCGGTCGCTGTCAGTAATCACATATAGAAGAGTGAACTGGTTATGAAAGGTAGGACATAATTAGAAATATTCCCAGTGGCTGTTTTGTGATTGGGACTCAATGGAACCTCACTTTTAATTAAGACGAAGAAACCGACACACCAACACTCATAAAAGCACACACAAACATCTAGTTGGACATTCACACTATACCATATATACTACACATACGTATACACACACTAATAGCAACTCACACACACTCACACTGAGCAACAGGGGAAATAACGGCTTGGTTTAAAGAGGGCTTAGAGCCGTCCATGACCAAGAATGAAAGCCAGGTGCAAGTGTGTATGTGTGGGTATGAATGATGTATATCAGGTCTTTCATGACAAATTTATTTGTTTATAAAGGATGAAAGGAATATGTGAGTACAAGATACAGAGAAAGAAATGGAAAGATGTAATAATCACAGTGGTCCAGTAGAGAGACTACAATGTGGAGGTCTTCCTCTTAATTCTCACACATACACTCACATATGTATGCATTGTTCTCTTATTCTGTTTCCTGCCAGTCTTAGAGCATCCTGGCCCTTTTGAGTGTGTTTGTGTGCATTTTGTGTCCGTAGAATACTCACACGCACACATGCTCACACGTGTGAAGTCCTCCATCCATTCACAATGCCATTATGCATAGGATTTTCCCTCATTTTCCATTGTATGACCACCATTAAGTACCTACTACATTATCGAGCTCCCATCTGCTAATGACAAAATAGACAAAGAGAATAATCAACTCTCTCTCCGTCTCTGCTTCTTTCTTCCTTCTATCTATTGTGTATCATCTATCCCCTCTCTCCTTTTCCCCAGTCATTTGGATAAAATCAAGGGATCTTGATAATGTGTGTGTGTGTGTGTGTGTGTGTGTGTGTGTGTGTGTGTAAAGAAAAGGAGTGTACATTCATATTGTTCAAGAGTGCTTTTTTAAATGTGTATGCCAGCTATCCGGCGTTTGCCTTCAAAAGTGTGTGTTTCACTGTCCCTGTGTATGCATATGTGTGTGTGTGTGTGTGTTTGTGTTTGTGTGTGTGTGTGTGTGTGTGTGTGTGTGTGTGTGTGTGTCTCTGTGCATGAAGACCACAGACACGATACAATAATTGAAGGCCCTCCTGTGGATTTCACACAATCAACGTGGCCATATTGGAGGTGATGAAAGTAAATCAAAGATTGAAGGGAGAGTTGGCTTTAAAAAGGTTTTCAGAACCCCCCCCCACTTCAATTATCCCCACATTGGCTTATTAATACCATACCCACCTTCACTGCATCACACCCTCTTTATTTCCTTTTTTTCTTTCCTTTTCACATCACAGAGCCACACAGCATTATATTCATATTACCCTGTGCCTTCATATCTGACCAGATCTCCCTCATTGCTCTCCCCTTTCCCTCTCTTCCCCTGAATCCATTCTGCTCTCCATCCTTGTCCTTCATATTTTTTTTTAAAATCCCACTGCCCTTTGCCTTCATATCTGCTCAGATCTCCGTCACTGTCAACCTCCCCTCCCTTTTCCTTCGCTTCCCTCCCCTTCTCTGCGTCCCCCATCCCTCCACCATTTTTTTTTAATCCTTTTTAATGAAACGGAGGACCCTGCTGCCAGTTGAGGTGATCCTCATTCGCCAGTCCCAGCGTGCACTGATTGTCTGTCTGCAGAATAGCCGGGGAGAGGGCTGAATAGGATAGATGAGTCTGTATTGGCCCTGCTGCTGTAATTCACATAATACTGCTGCTCCTATACTATTGCCACCACTGCTCTCTCTTTCTTTCTCTCCCTTCTTTTCTCTGGCGTAAAGAAAGATAAGGCTCAGAGATATGATCCTGGAGATGAATACAGTCCCATTACCAAAAAGCGAGGAGGAGCTGAGCCATTAATTGTTTGGCATTTGGTGTCACCACAACGTATGCATGGAGCTCATGGTGTGTATCATGTCTGGGGGTTCAGGAAAGAGGAAGGGAGGGAGGACAGGCTGGTAAGAAGGGAGGAAAAATAGGAGAGATACAGAGAGGAGACCGTGTCTGTTATTACCCACAACACGTTTGCGTTTGATGTCGCCACCGTCATTTTCCTTCCGTGTGTCTAGATCTAGTCAGAGAGCAGTTTCAGGATCACAGCAACACGGGGGAGAAAATATTGAATCAATGCTTCCGCCGGCTTTTGAAAGCAGGGTTAGCGTTTGATGCTGCGACATCAGGTGAGAGTGAGAGAAAAAGAAAAATATGTACAAGGAAACAGTCACTCTCTCCCTTCACCCCCCCCCTTCATTTTCGTCTCTCCTTTGCTTTCTCTCCATCTGTCTTTCCTTCCTCTCTCTTTTCACTGCTTACCGCTGTCATTGTCTCATTTAGCCTGTCTAAAAATATAGTCTTCCTCCCCAGATGTAAAGGGGGAGAAATTTCGACATGTGTGTTACCTTTTCATCTACGAGGCGGGGAGAGGAATCTTAGGGGAAATCAGGTGTCTTAATGACAGCCGAGTGTGCAGCATGGGTAATGCAGAGCGCCGGCATTTGCAGTACACGCATTAAATTATTCACATCAAAAACTCATTGTTTGTTACCTGACAGAACTGCAGAGAGAGGTGGAAGGATGATGGAAAAGCGTGATGAATTAAACATCAGGAAGATGGAGTGCCTCAGAGAGAGAGAAAGAGGGAAGCAAAATGGGGGAGGAAAAACAAGAAGAGAGGAAGGTGCATTCAAATGGGATGTTTAGAATCGAAAGATGTACTCTTGTCTTGCGAGAGAAGGGAGGTGGGGTTGAAAGTGTATTTACATCTGTGATTTTATGATAATACCAAAGATTGTTTATAGTACCGCCTATTATCCCTGCCACCAATGGCAGGCAGTCAGGATGTAAATTACGAAGTCAAAACAGGAAGTGAGAAATGTAATTGAGCTATAGATCCTGAGCAGTACAGTGCAGCTGGTCATACATTCAAAAAGGAGTTTTATATTGCAATGTTGCTACTCAGCAGCAGGGAAGTGGAAAGAGATGCTGATACAAAAATACAATGTCACCGCAGAGCTAGCTATCATCTGTAAGTACTGAATATTTGAGCAATTAATTGTTTAATCAATTTATTGAAAATAGAGTCAAATTATAGAATCATAATAATAAACTTTACTTTTATACAGAACTGAGTTTAGAAAAAGCCTTGACGGTATAGAGTGAACAGACCAGTGTTTTTAAGAAAAGAGCCAAATCAAAACACGTCACATTAAACATTGCACAGAATGACACAAAATGGAATATAGCATAAAAAAGAAAAGAAACATGAATACATGTTAATGAAAAGTAGACTATGAAATCATTTATTTCTTTTAAAATGTTTGATGGCCTAGATTCTTCAAATTATAAGGGTCTCAAAGACAAAATACTATAGGCCTATAGAACTTTTTAATAATGATAATTGATTAAAATTATGATTATTTTCCTGATTAGTCACAATTTGGTACATAAAATGTCAGAAACATGTGAAAATTGCCACAAATTTACTTCCAAGATGATTTCTTCAGGTCATTTTTATGTGTATGACCAAAATGCCAAGATATCAAATTCACAGTACTTCTTTATTTTATGTAATGTATGACAATTGACACAAAATACCTCCAGATTCACTGTATGTCCATTGACTAATTAACTAATTTCAGCATTAGACTAAACTTGACCTTTCTTGTGTTAAATGACAAAAAAAACAGATATCAAATTGATGATCTCTGATAATTGACCTACTATAGTTTGGGCCAGAGTAGATGTCTTTCACCACAATCCATCATGTCCATATGAAGTGTTACATTCATTATTTATCCAGTGAAATACCGTGAGGTTTCCTCAGAGACAATAAAATACAGGTACCAAGCTGGCCTGTTTTTGCACCATCCCATTTTTGACACCACTGTTACATAAAATAACAACTGCCATATATGAAAACGCTCAAAGGCTAAACAGAAAGTCAATGTAAAAAAGGATTAAATAAAAACTCTTCAGAGTTGGTGCTAGTTAATAGTTGTGGGAGAAATGACTTTGATGAGAAAAGACATTAGCACACAGTCTAGCAAATTAATGTTTAAGCATTCTTTAAATATGGATTAGATTTAATACTTCATGAAGTACAATGATAATAGCTTGTTTCACAGAAACATAATGTAGCACTTAACAATGTACTGTAATTAATACATTATGCTAAGTTGTATTATGTTAATTTCTGAAGGAGAAATTAAAAATAGATTATACAACTAGTTGGAATGTGTATCCTCTTGATTGGGGAGCAGAAAGGAAGAGGGGCAGAGTGAGCGGAAAAACACATGCATTTATCAGAGGGTGATTAAGTTTAAGGCAATGATTCACTAAATATTTAACAGCTTTGCTTGGTGCAAAGTATATCATGAATTATAGATGGCAAGGATGAGCATGTCTTGATGTAAGACAGTGTTTAAAGACTTAACCTACAATGAGGGAAGAGCAATTACCATTGTAATAAATGAGAGTGGAGTGAAAAAAGACCCTCTATTCGTTATTTCTAATTAATTTCTGAGGATGATCACAACGGGGGGAGAGAGAGGAGGATGGGGCCATGTCCATTAGTCTCTGACACTTTGTCCTTGATAAATGGACTCTATGCTTCAAATGACACTCAAACAAGAGCACACATGCACGCACTTGTGGACGCGCACACATGGTCACAAAACATGGCCAAACACAAAACAGTTTTCAGAAATGCAGCGCTTGCGTATTCTCAAACAGCAAACAATGAGGGCAGATTTGGACACAGTGGATCCTCCCAATTCATCCTGTAAAGATGGTGTTTTAATAAAAAGTGTGTGTGGGAACAATTTCAAAGATGGATATTCTGGACACTCTAAGTAAGGTTGATTTCACTATCAGTATGCATGGGTAGCCTTATGGCTTTGCATATGTGAATACCTCTGTGTCTCTTTGTATATAGAGTACATGTGTGCAGTACAGATCCTCCATGACAAATGCTTAGCCTTTAGCCTCTATTCAGCTACTACCCTCCATACCAATTCTCTCCACATATCCTACATTTCCTCCAAGTTTCTTTCCCCTTGGTTTCATAAAGGCTCCAATATCTCCCAGCAATTCTGTCACAGATTTCATTAGGTGACGGGGTGGTGGGTTGTGTGTGTGTGTGTGGGGGGGGTGTTCTTGATGCACTGGTTTTTCAACTTTCACCGCATATTACCTGATGTCATCTCACTAAGGAAGAGAGAAGAGGTGTACGCACGGGCCCTATATTCAAAGTCACTGGAGCATTCCATGTGTAGTGCTCTGAAATATTGATGAGTAAGCAAAAACACACTGCGTCTTGTCACTTTCAGGAACGCAGAATGGCAGTCGCAAGGAAGAGGGATGATGTCTCCTCTCTTTTTTTTCAGACCGTAGCCATTTTAACTCTCAGAGGAGGTAATTCAGTTTTGTAGAGCCTTGAGATAAGTAACAGTCAAAGGCAACTGATCAGTCATTAAGTGTCATTAGGATCTATCTATCTATCTATCTATCTATCTATCTATCTATCTATCTATCTATCTATCTATCTATCTATCTATCTATCTATCATCAAGCTCAAAACCGCTGCATATTATTCCACTACAATGATCTGTCCACACCTCCAATCTCCATTATTCATTGCATTATTCCAACTGATGCTCTGAATGCATGCACGCCAAAAAATCTCCATCAAATTTTCAAAATTGTGAAGAAACACTTTTCCCAGCACTCGTTTGCATCCAAAGAAACCTTTCTTTTATTCATTCCTCTGCTCTTGTTTAATTGATTATTTGTCTTTTTTCATTTCATTTCACATCCTTTTCTTCTTTTTTTTTTCTTCCACTGGATTTGAGGGAGTGAGCACTTGGTTTCAGTGGCTTGTGGGGCTACACTGATGTTAAGCCTATCTGGTTTGTCTGTGTGTAGTCGTATTGATCCTTGGCTAAGACATTAGATCTGTACGGCATGTCAAGGGTTTGGTGACCTCTAGCAGTCTCTCTCCAAGTGATAGCTTTGATAAGCCCCATCCCTTTCTCTGTTCTATATAGAGCTGTGCCCTAACCTTTAGCCCGACTCTGTGTTTGAGCCTGACCTTTCTTTGATGTGTAATACATACCACGTGCCGCCCCACCACTGAACACACTCATTCAGACATGAGATATACACACATGTACTTGCAAACACACACACACACGCATGCATGGTACGCACACACACACACACACACACACACACACACACATACACACCTTTAGTCAACACCCTGAAGCACCAACTCCCATGGAACCTTATTAAAACCACCTTCAGTGGAAACGGGGGAAGTTCTCAAAGTCTCCATAACTTGTATAATGTGTTGTATGAATAATGTTTTCGTCTCCTCATTTCCCCCTCTTCAGCCGTTAATGCAGAAAAGCAGAGGCTTCACTCGCACAAAAAGACAAACAGAGAAAGTCCGCTTGCCACTGATGGGCATGTCTTATTTACAAGATGCAACAAGCTGGCCTGGCCAGCTGCAAAAACACACACACACACTCATGTGTGCCAAACACAATCATATTCACGCAATCACACCCTGCATACATGTGTACATGCAAGCTTAGATACTTTCATACACACACTCCTACACACAGACACACACACGCACACACACACACACCATTTCTGTTTGATGTTTGCCAATCATCCAAGATTCCTTACAGCTTGCCCTGCCTGCTACCAAATAACAGTCTTCATTAATTAAAAAAGAAAAGGCAGTGTTATTATAATTCTCTTTGCTTGCCCCTTGATGTAATGGAGGGGGTGTGTGGTGTTTTGTGGCTCTTTGAGAGTTTGCTTTCATCATCGTCTGAGATTCCCTATGGCTTTGCCTTACTGCCATCAAACTCTCTTTCCTTCTTTTTGTCTTTTCATCCAATGAGGTGAAGTTTGGAAAAGTTGCTATAGCCCAACAGGATCCTTTTTAGCAGTTAATGCCCTTTCCAGCTGGCAGGCAACTAACAGCCCACTAGCAGGCCACCAGTGGCAAAGTCGAACAATGTTATTAGCTTGCCAGCTTTTTGCAAGCTTATAGCTGATGGCTTGGAATTAGTGTTGGCTTAAAGCAGCCGAACGCTGAATGTTTGGTGCATATTTGCTGCCTAGGTCAGCTCTGTTTACTTGTTTTGTTTGTGCAAACAATGTTTTAGAGAGGTTATATACAATAGATATGACCTACTTAACTTTAAAAAAAGAAATTTTGCACATCTCTAATACAGTGTAAAAGTTTTTACAGTGCATGCTCCAAAGTGAAGTCAGTTACAGGCAAATGCTTTAAGGTCAGTGTCAAAAGATGGTTTCACTTGATATCTGGGTTTGTTATGTGACAACTATTTGGGCCTTGAGTGGCAGGAGACTCGTCTAGTTGAAGGAAAATGGAAGGACAGTCAGAAGGACAGACAGGCAGGAAAACATAACACTGCTACAACAACATGACAAGCAGACAGGTCCAAAAAGCTCATGAGAAGAGGAACGGAAAGGATTGAGAAAATGGAGCACACAGCTGCACTCTGTTTGCAGGGGCTAAACTTATTAGTCTGTTCTTAATGCCTCTCAGTGCAGATAGCATTAAGAAATACATGGTAATGATGATTTGTGTTCTCCTCAGCCAACAGAGGGAGAGGAGCCCACTTATTCCACATGAGTGTTATAATTGGCACCTTATTGCATTAGGGTAGAATGCACCGTGTGATTTCCTGGGTGTCATTTTTGACTAATGGATTCTTAAGAATAGTAATCTAATCGCTGTCATTATTTCATCTCCGCTGCTTTCAGAAAAAGCTGCCTTGATTTAGGGGGGAAGGAGTTTTAGTGGTGAATGTGTTGGGGCATGTTGCAAATTAATCTGCACACCTTGTAAACAGAAAGAGAGCAAACAGAAATCAATTTGGCTGAGTGAGGAACTCCACTCTCAGGGCTTTTAGTATCTACATTAAGCCCAAGTTGTTTTGGCTTTAGTCATTTTTTTCAACGTGTTTTTGGCAGACGTAGACAATTTTGTCGAATCATCCCATTTATGTTATTTCCTGTTTCTAATCAAATCTTTTGTCTAATTGTGAAGCTAGATCATCAGTACAAATGTGTTTTCAGTCATTATTACTGGCAGCAGCAGCATGGCACGCTTGTTATTTGCTGGTATATTTTTCAGCGATCCCTGGCTCCCTATTACTTTGTGTTCAGTAATCACACAGTTTCAATACACAGCCTAGCATCTAATTCTGCCTAAAAATCTGAAAGCGCTACCAGCCCCTCTGTTCCCATTTCCACATACCTTGATCCTGGTGTTGTGTCACTAATAGAGGTGATGTACTGTTTATTTTATTGATCATGTGTTTTATCCAAGCATCAATGCAGGGTTCACTCACTGGCATGCACATTCCCTTTATCAAAACACACACTGGACCTCTGCTTTGAGGCTTTCATCAAGCAAAAACACCCATTATGGTCATACAGGCTGGCTTGCTCAGGAAAAAAAAATACTGCTGGTGTTCCCCTGACACGCAACATCCCAATTATACCCACACAGACGAGAATACACACTTGCACAGGTCACATAACTGACACACACAGGCAGCTACATAAGCACTTATAATTTTGTTTCAAGCTCTGACACATTTTTGTGTGCACAGGTATGGTGTAGGTATAGTGTCGGTTTTATACATAGATATATAGTAACTATTTTTGATAAATTCTCAGAAACACACAACCATGCACAAACATTCATTGAGCCTGGTTGTGTTTTCATGCTGAGGAAGTGCAGGAATGTCAGAATAGAGGCTGATCTGACGGTCAGGAGAGTGTCCTCCTGAATAACCCTCGACAAAAACTCACACATGCACACACACACACACACACACACACACACACACACACACACACACACACACACACACACGCACGCTCTTCACAGCTAAACACACAGCAAAGAGACAGAGAGTGAGAATGAGACGGTCCACCACATCACACCTCCCCGACATGCAACCCCGTCCCTCCCGCCTCCCACAGCCCTTTTCCACCATCCCGCCTGTCTGCCCCCACTCCACACCCCACCCCCCACCACCAGTGTCCTCCCCACCGCCCACCCTCCAGGGAGAAAAGGCTGACTTGCATTCAGCAGCATCTCTCAGGAAAAAAAGAAATGAATAAAAGAAAGGAGACGTCCCGTTGACAGTCAATGTCTGCGCTGCCAGGAGCCAAAATAACTGTCAGCAAATGCTTGGGACTGTCCAAAATGCCACAGAGACAAAAAAAAATAAAAGATTGATAAATAAATAAATAAATACATGAAAATTGGCAAAGGAAAAAACAGAAAACATTACTGGCGCCTTCAGAAATAAAACAGAATTAGGAGTCAGGTGCAACAGCAACTGAAAACTGAAGAAATCGCTGTTGAGCTGACGGCATTGTTCATTTAGTCACATACAGTTTCTATATAAAAACCCTAAAAGACTAGTTGTTGCCGTGGTGTGAAGGGAAATGGCGGCCTTTTTAATAAACAATGAAGACAAAAAAACAATTTTGCGCAATTGAGTGCAGTTACAGCCATTAAAATGTGTCACATTTATTTTATGTGCTTCAAAGAACACAGTTGAAGCCAGTCTGTCCAGCCCAGCACCATGCTGATCAAAGTGCCAATGAGCCCACATACTGACTGTACTGTACGCATGCCTTGCGTAGGTACAGTCATGACCAGCGTGCTTTCAGCAGAGCAGCACCAGTTATCGTAAGTGTAATGCATTAGATAACCAACAACCATATCATGCTCATAATTTCCCAATAAAGCCCTCTTATACAAAGTTAACTTTGCACACACAATGACATTACCTTGATTTTATGAATGGAGCCTCCGTGTGAAACAGTGATGTATGTAACTGGTGGAGGCAGTGCAATCGTCAACCAAAGTTCCTCCAATTCCAATGAATCGGCCAAACTGATTGGTCAACATCTATTTTTGACAATAACAGCTTACATGCCAGAAATATAAAGACATCTTATTATTATTTCTAAATATTCATTTGCGTAATTTTGGCAGTAACTGGATGACTTTTGTTCATGCCACAGTGCCACTGATTGTTTAAATGCTTCATTTATGAGGGCACTTTAGTCAAATGCAGTCTCTTTAACATTATTAAATAAAATGTGTATGTTCATGTACCTCCATTTGTTACAACTACCTGTAAGGTGTTGACAGACTCCAACTCTACTCACCGCGACTTTTCCCTAATGATCATTAATTGCAATAGATCTGAGAATGCCTGGCTGACCTTCCATGTCAGTATCATACCTAGGATTGCTTCTTATGCCAGACATCCTAATCGAGTGCATGTCTAATTTATGGGGCTGGAGTTTGCCATTAAGGGCCCGATCCATGGAATTAAATAACTAGCAGACCTTCGCTGGTCCCGGGCTGTGGACGGAGGAGGAAGGGTAGCGTGATGAATTGCCCACCCCTCCTCTACCTCATCCTTGACTTTGAAAAATACTGTCTCTGCGTTTTAGGTCAGCTTCTGACAACAATTAGGCACAGTGAAATAGATAGACTGTGACCTTCTTTTCTCCCCTCTTCCTTAAGTTTTTTTTTCTTTCTCCTGCCTTATCCTGTGTGTGGAATAAAAAAAAAAAAATCTATAGGAGGTTGTAGGAGTAAAGATGCATAGATATGCTCTGGAAAGAGACAGAAAAGTGGCAGGAGAGAAAAATAAACAATCATACAGCTGGTATGACTGAAGATAAAATGCTGCACTGAGTAAAGATTTGCATTTCTGTAAATATATATTTTTTTAAAACTCATGCTTTATGCACAGCAGCAAGCTTTGGCCAGAGGTTCACATAAGCATCTTGTATAAAGGTTAATACTGCAATAACAGCATAAATAAACAGTATATAATAACATGTCTTTATTAACAGATGTGTCATTTTACTTCTCTTCATTTTATTTTCGACTGAATATTTTCGTGGATGTTGCTATTGATCTTGCAATGTGACAGAGGTTGAGCCAGCTAATTCCCTTTTTCATTAGAGCAAAGCCCCCCCAAATTCTCTTAGTAGATCTGCCTCTTAGGGGCATCCAATCTCCTGCCTCTCCCAATGACATGAATATAAGCCTGCGCTGATGGGGCCTGGTGTAAATGTATTAGCCCTGCGCCTGTGCCCCTAGCCCAGCCAGCCATAATTATGTTAGGAACCAATGAGACAGCTGGGAAATCAATATGCTAAGACAGATTGAGTGGAGATGTGTGGCCAGTGGAGTGGGAATAGAGAGGCCTGGCAGCTCCCTGCGGTGCGAAGGGGCTAGAGTCGACGATTAAGCCATAGACTTAGCATTTACTGCTAGGATTCACTGCCTGAATCTAGTTAGCATTTAGGGAAAGATCCCTGTGAGCAGACAGTGTTACTATTACATGGAGGCTTCACTCGTTAGCTGAGTGGCCTATCATCTTCTGGGGTCGGGTAGGGGCAGAAGTGTTTCAACATTCTTAGCATTTACTGCTTGAATCAGTGGCTGTGTTCTGTGTTCATTTAGTAAAGATTTCATCAGCATGTAATGTAGATTCTTGCTTAAAGATTGAGATACAGATGACCTAATGACTTAAATTAATTCTTAGAAAAAGGTCACTTGCTGAAGGTTGCTGATATTCTGAACTCAACATCATTATCCAAATCTGGAAGCCATTAAAATATTGGCTATTCCTCAAAGCAATGTTTTTCTTAAAATAAGATTCTTGCTGTAAATTTAAAATGTAGAATATGATTCAGTTATTGTGTTTTACCACAGCTACAGAGACTCCTCTTTGTAAGAAATAAACTATTACAAATAAAAGAAATAAAAGCCTTTGTACATTACCCATCTATGATCTGCTGAGAAGCAAATCAATAGTGTTTTTTTCAAAATACAACTAAAATCATCACCATCCTAAACCACAGGATGCAAGGGTGATGAGCAAGAAGTGGATGATGTGTGTTTGTGTGTGTGTCTGTGTGTGTGGTGGTGGTGGTGGGTTGGGGGGCGGGTAGGACAAGTAGAGTTGGGTCAAAAGAATTATCTGTCAAAGCAGACGGCGGTTTGGTCTTAACTTTGATGATAGTCTGCATGAACCAAAGCACTGCTGTAATTTATATTCAATTAAGGAGGGTGCAGAATCAAGACAAAGGCTTGTCGGGTTGGGAAGTTGGTGGGGGGTGGGGTGTTTTTTCTTTTTTTTTCATTTAGGTGGAGACTTTGAAGGGGCGAGAGGGCTGCAGAGGGTGTGTGTAGGGGGGTGGGGTTGCATCTGCTCTCAGCCCCAATCAGTGGCTCCGAAGGCACCGTCCCCTAACAATGGGCCCCATCAGTGCATGGAGCAGAGTCACAGGCGTAAGTGCACCCAATAAGTGTGCAATTTCTGCCCATATGACCATCCTGACACAATTGCTCTAATTTTCCTCCTTTGAAATGACTGATAAAAGACTTAGGTAATTGCTACGCCACAGAATTTCTTCCATGATCAGGAGGAAGGAGGAACGGAGAGATAGGGAGTGACAGAGAGCAACTGAGGGGTGTGTGTGTGTGTGTGTGTGTTTGTGTGTTTGTATAAGTATGGGTGAGAAGTGACACAGCCCCAGGGCCTGTGGATGGAGACTAGAGTGTCAGTTTGTGAAAAATCCCAAATTAATACTTGTCATTTCCTCTCCCCCTCTCTGAGTGGTCTCTGCTTCCACCAAAGATCTTATTAAGTGGAGGTAATTTGTCCTGACAATTTATTGGAAATCGCTTAATCAGACAACTTCTTCGAAAAGATACTCAAAACATGGTGGCATTGGGTTTAGGTGGCAGCTAATTCTAATGTGTGTGTGTCTACCTCTCTATTTTTATGTTTCTCTGAATTGAAGGAGAACACAGTCAAGTGATTTTAGTCACATAGACAATGTCTCACCTCTCTCTCTCTCTCTCTCTCTCTCGCTCTCTCTCTCTCACACACACACACACACAAACACACACACACACACGTACATACATTAGCATTGTGAATGGACCCAAATGTTGTTTTTTTCATGCAAAGGCTCCCTGTCCACCTACTTTCTATGCCTTGTTGAAAAGTGTAAGTGTGTGAGTATGTGTGTGTATGTACAAAGTGTTTGTGTGATGCTTGACTCTGATAGCTTGGCTCCAACCTGTGTCACTCCTCACTATGACCTTGTCCTTTGTAATCAAGCCTCTTTTATCTGATTCCTCATGTTAGTGTGTGTTTGTGTGTATGTGTGAGTGTGTGTGTGGGTGTGTGTGTGTGTGTGTGTGTGTGTGTGTGTGTGTGTGTGTGTGTGTGTGTGTGTGTGTGTTTGTTGTACTCACACCCACCTCATTGGAACACCATGTATTCTGGACTGTGTCCTCACTTGATTGGAGTTCAGTTACAGCGCCAGATAGAGAGGTAGAAAATGGTCAGAGGGAAATGGATAAGAGAATAGTAGTTTAGTCGCCTCACTAACTAACCCGATAGCACACCCAATCAGCTTCTCAAAACTGTGTCCATGTGTGTGTGTGTGACATGGTGTGACGGACTCCTGAGGTGCTGATTCTAAACAGTCTCTGCCAGTGCCTGGGTAATGTTGGCTAATAGCTTAATCAATACTTATTATGGCCCTATTGGTTCACTAAAGTGAGAACAGAACCTTGCCACACACAGCCCCTCGGTGGAGAGAAAGAATGACAGAGAACGGGAGAGGAGAGGGGGAGCAAAAGAAGAAGTGTCTACTGCTGATCCAGATGGACAGTCTAACCTCACTCATGGGATTTCCTTATCCAGGAATCCAATTTTCCCAATGTGATTGACACGGTTTGGATCCAGTGGAATAAAGCTAACTCTTTTAGCTCCCCCAATAAAGCACTAATGGATTTGAGCCTGATTTTCCAACTTTTCCCTCCTCAACTGGACTGGTTGTCCGCAATTAGCACTGGCAAGGTAGTGGGCGGTCAAGAGGATGAAGTGACGGGGAGAACAAGTGAATGTGGAGAAGTGAGAGCATGAGGAAGAGAGAGGGGAGAGTTGATTAGTTAGAGACGGTAGCCACACAAGTGATCACTGAACACCATGTTTTTACAGCACCTTTAGAAACACAGACAAATGAAATCGGATGGAAACTGTAGAAACTAAATTGGTGTGATTGGTATCAGAATTAGTGTCACTGTACTGTAGTTGTTCTAATAGTTATTACAGTAGTAGTTGAAATAATAGCAGAACATTAAGCTGGTTTACAAGAGATGGCTGTAAGTTGAAACTCTGAATTAATGTGCTGTAACATTAAAGTCAATAACTGTAATAAAAACAAAAAAGAGAAACTTTAATACTGTAAAGTGACCACCACCATCATCATTACATGCAGTTTTTGTTAATAAGTCCAAATAGCCTTTTGCAAGAAACAATCAAAGAAACTGAAAAATACATTCCAAATGCATCTGTTAATTAAACGCATATGCTTGTGCAGTTTTCATTAAATCTGAATGCTACAAGTATAATGATATTGATTTATTATATTATTATGCTCAGTTAATGACATAGTGCAAATTGGAAAAATGTGAACTGTGATAGTTCATTATCAAACTAAGCATCTTCTTAAAGAGAGATAAACATTCAAATTTTATGGAAAGTAATAATGAGATCTTTTACATACAGTAAACAACATTGCGATATGAATTGTGCTCATCTCATTAGCCAATTTGTGTTGCAGCTAGGAGCTAAATCAAAGATGTATGTGATTGAGACAGAACATTTTGCTGCTTAAATATTTGCATCAACAACATTGTTGAACATTTAATCATATTCATATATCTGATGTTAAAGCCCCAGTTCATTTATTTATGCATTGACCACAGAATTGTGAAGTAGCTTTTGTTCTATACATATGTGACAATACAGTTTGTTTTCCCTCTGTTTACAAGCTCTACAGATGATGATCATAATCCCAGCACAAGTCTCAGTTTACTTGACATTGAAGCTTTCAACCATATCTCATGGGTCTTCATTCAGTACATAGATACGTCTCAGGCACATGATATTTAATGGGATGTGTCAACACAACAAGTGGTTGTAAATGGGAGGCAGGTCATAACCCCCATCTTTATTGAGGGCGGGTTCAAAAGAAGACCTGTGAGATACAGTAGAAAGCTTTGATGTTAAGTAGGTGGGCCCTCGTTCTTAGATTATCTTCATCAAATATTGCTCCTGAAGGTCGGCAATGACCATCTGTCTACAGATGTTAACATACTTTTAATGGCATTAGAAATAATGAATTGTTCTGTATATTAAGAGACCTGTCCATGGGTTATGAATTTGGATTACTTATGTTGTTGTGCAGTGCTACATACTGGGATTGGAATTACATTTAATGACGTGACACAACTGCCAGGTATGGTGAATGCATCTATCTGCCATCACTGCTATGTCAAGCCATCCAAAAACAGCATGGGAACCAGTCTAGCCACTAGTGCACCGTGTGTGTGTCTGCCACAATATCACCTACTGTGTTTTGTACATCTTTTGTGACTCCATTTCTACTATAATGGCTTCACTAGTCAGGGCCTCTTTCGACAGCCAGCTCGCTCCCAGCTGCCATCATGAGACCAGCCTGCAGTGAAATGGACATGCCATGATAACTCACTGTGGTGTATAGTGGCGATGTAGAATAAGGAGATTGGATACCACAATGTAATGTTCTGCATTTCATCCGTGCAACAGTGGAATGCTGTGCAAAATGTTGTGAATAGGCTCTGATTGCACAAATCACACACACACACACACACACACACACACAATGAAAAAGTAACATTCACCCACATACATCCACACACACGCATACACACACACACACACACATACAAACACACACATGCACACACACACACACACCAATCTTGCAAGCTCTCCTTTCAGTTCACAGGAACCTTGCAGGGAAAAGAGGAGGGCTCACCGCAGGAAATGGGAGAATTGATTGACAGATTAATCATTCTGGTGCTGTGTGTGTGTGTGTGTGTGTGTATGCATGTGTGAGTGTTCATGTGCTCCTGTATATCTGGGAGGAAGTGTATGTGCATGTGCATGCATGTGTGTGTGTCCCCACTGACCTTGACAGCTCCATACAAGAGCAGCAGCCACTTCCAAGAGTCAGTCATTCAGACACAGCTCCTGGCTCCCAGACTCTGTAACTAACAGTTAACACCGTGTCTGCTCTACAATTATCCATAGAGAGAACACTTATCAACCACTATGTGATTTATAATTGCTTTGCATTACAACGTAATACTTTACAGCCTATTTGAACATCTAGAGGTATAATTATTAGCTTAAGATAATAGATAATTAGTAATATTGTAATGACTTTAATACCTTAACTAAGTTGTCATTACAATTTGGCTCCTAAAGTGAGGTTGTTTAAATCTATTGTATCCCTTTATTCTGTGGCTAAGCCAAAAGTATTAGCTAGGTGAGTTTTTAAAATTTAAATTAGTTCAGTGTAAAAAACTGTATACACAGAGCTCTGTTTTCCACTCTGTCTCAGGCTCTGCTGTATGGTAGCCTGGGTTGACCCTATTCCCACCTCAGGGCTCCTGAGGGCCTGACCCTGAACTCAGTCACCTCTGACAACTCCTCAATATCATCTCAAGCCCCCCAGCCACTGATCCTAGAACAGATATTTTCTTATCCTTCTAAATGGTTAAGTTTAGGGAGCTGGTCCAGGGTAATCTGACCCTGAATCTGTGGTGGGAGACAAGTTATTCCTCAGGCGTCTGTACTGCTCGACAAACAGAGAGAGGCGAGGCGAGCCAGGGGGCAGTATGGGTCTAGAAACTCGCCCTATAGCAAGGTTGTAGAGTGTGTGTGTGGTGTTTGTTCGTATGTGTTTACATGTATGTGGGCATATGTATTTGTATGACTTTGTTTTTTTAGCACTAAATATGTGCTTGCATACTTCGGACAGTCTGGTTCACTTTTTTATTTTTGTACATTACTGTGAACATGCAGGTGTGTATGTGTGTGTGTGTGTGTGTGTGTGTGTGTGTGTGTGTGTGTGTGTGTGTGTGTGCGCGTCTGCGTGTGTCGGACTTGCAGAGGGGAGGGAGATGTCATGTTCAGTTTGTGTTTGGCTAACCCTGTGGTCTCCACCCCTAATAGCAGGGTCTGTGGGGTGCAGACACATGCCAATATTCATTGGCAGTTGAATCAAGCCACTTAGATACCATCTGTAAACAGGACTCAGAGGGCCTTGAATTAGACCGATGCTTGGAAACAGTGGAGCTCACTGCAGAGATTACCAAAGGTTAATGGGCTTTGTTGCCATAGATTAGTTATATAGATATTGGCAGGGCTCTACTGAAAACCTTGCATCTTCTATATATTTGTAAGAAATGACAAATCGTTTTTTTTGCGATTCCTCTTCATGCTACATGAACGTGAAAGCCTAATCATAATGTATATGTTATAATAGCATAGGTGTCAGTAGAAAAAAAAATCATAGTTACAATTTATGTTAGACTTCATTTCTGTTTATTTGACAGAATATTTCCTTGTCTACAGAGTAACATCAGCATATAAGTAATAATTATTTATTAACTTGTAAATATATACATAACTTATATTAAAAAGTGTAGATTTCAAAGAGGGATTTTTGTATCTTCTCTAATTTAAAATTGTCCTTCAAAGCCAGTATATTTGAAGATAACACGACAACACTATGCATCATTTTGCTGCAACCAATTGGTATTTTTCCCTATTCCTCTTTTTCTCTCTGTGTCTCTCCTTCCCGCTCTCGCTCTCCTCTCTCACTCTGTCTCTCTACTCCCTTTCGCCACCATGGCGCTCTGCTCACCAACACTGATTCATAATCTATAGCTGTGCCTGGGAGACCAGCAGCTATTGATTTAACGCCTACAGTAATCCAGCGCTGTATCCGCTGCTTGTTAGAGATGCTGGGGCCTAGAAACTGGGGCCTGCAGAGGTAGCCAAACTAGGACTGATGGAGAAGGAATGTTTGTCACAAATACCTACAAATATATATAAATATCCAAATGATTTTACTATATCTTCACAATCATTAAAGAAGACTCCTTTTTATCCTTTTCTCACATGATGAACATTGTCTATCTAATTTTGGGATGTACTCTACCCCAACTTTTCATTGACAATTGTCCTTGTCTAAATGGCTGGCACTAACAGAGTCAAGATCTCCTCTGTTTCTGTTACAATAACCCAGTGCTCACGCGTACAATAGCAGAGTCCTGCATGTGATTTGGAGTGAGCGACAGCTATGGCCGCCTTGACATATTCATACAGAGTGCCAATCATGCATGATACAAGCACAATGAACAATGTCGCTTTCAGTTCATTAGGAATCCAGGTAAGTGGATATGTAATTTAACTGTTATTATCGAATCTAGCTAATTTGGTTTAGCCCATCCATCATGATAATAGCACCATTCTTTCAATTCATTCTTTTCAATTCTATAACCATTCAATTGTGACAACCCTTTACACACACACACATATATATATATATATATATATATATATATATGTTCCTTTCCATTATAGATGATTACAGTCTATGCATATTAGATCTTTCCATTGAATGTTGATGACAATGTCCTCCATTTTATGAGTGACAAGAAAGAGTTTCTACCTGTTTACAAAACCGAAGAACTGGTTGCAAATTCCATTCAGTGTACAAAAGTCTGTACAGGTGTACAGTCTAAAAACTAGAAACTGTGGTATCAGATGCAAAGAAAATACACTTATAAAAAATACAGGTAGGTAAGACAGGTTAAAGAGAGGACTTTCAGTTAATTCTATACGCTCCTTTAATCAAGATGACAGATGACAGGAAGGTTGAAGAGGAGTACTTATCTCAATCAGGTACAAGCCATCAGCGTGGAGACAGACAAGCACGCTGACCTTCATTAGCCTGGCCAAATAATTAGCTGACCTCGGCTAATAAGCACTCACACAGCTCACACACATGCACACACACACACACACACACACACACTCTTTGGTTTGTATGTGCCTCTAATGAAAAGAGGACTGACGCACAAAGCTGATTGCTTTGTTCTGATGAGTTTCGGGTTTAAGTAGCCCACTTGATTGATGGATAGATGAATGAAAGGATGGATAGATGTACGAAGACAGATAGAAAAGGAAAACAGATGAGTGCAACTGTAGGGCAATATGCCAACAGGCAGAAAGAAAACAGAAGCCAGCCACTTGTTATATTGGACAAAAGTCCAATTGCAGCTGCCTTGTAGGGAATAGCCATATTTGTCCATGCAGTTGGGCCTTGTCATGTACTTTATGCACAGTCACATCACCATGACCAATACACTAATCTCTAGCATTCTCCTCTGGCTACAATGAGCTGAAGAAGGTTAACTTCACCTTCCAGGGTAAATAGAAAAATGAACCAGAATGCCTGTCTGCAATGGGGTTATAAACAGTGGTTATTAACTCAGCTCTGCCACTTGCAGAGAAAGGTTGCTGCTTTGAAGTCAGTTTTGCTGAGATATAAAAGAACACAAATCAATAAATAATTAGTTTTATTAAGAATAAGTTTAAATACAATTGAGAAATGATCTGCGCTGCGGGCTGTGGGAGTTTTTATGTTTCACTCCACCTCCACACGTAAACTGATCTGATACTAATCTGAAGTGTGAAGTTGTATTGACATTTTGTCTTCAGAGTCCAGTACCAGGAGTGACATAGTCTTTGTGAATGTCAAGGATGTAATTTGCATTGGAGTAACTGATACTTGAAGTTGAAGTAAGAGAGCTCTTCACAAAAGGATAAATGCAACCGCATCACAGTGAAAATTGTCAGCAGAGAGTAAGACATGTCAAAGACTTGAGGAATAAGTGCCCTCAGTTACTCCAGTCCATTTCTAGGTCTTTTGCTTGACAGTTTTAGAACAATGGTAATATATTACCAGACCAATTATGTGAAATTGCTGTTTTCGCATCTAGATTTTCCTGTCTCCACCATTCTCATCTCAATCCAATCCAATCTGAAACCATTTGAGCAAATAAAATGATATTTACCTCATCTTCTGTTACAAGCTTTCAAAATTACAGGCTTCAGGAAAAATCAATACAAAATGCCAGCTTAGCAGCAGATGTATGCTCTTTGAGAATGCTAACTTTTCCTCTTCTTATGTCTCCCCATTCCCCCACAGAGGCAGAGGGAAGAGACTGGGAGCAGGAAAAGAAACTCCTCACCAGCAAGTAGGGGGGTGGATATTGTGGTGGATGTTTATAAACTACTTGTGCTTGCAGGCCGAATGCACGATTGTCTTGTCCGAGACGCTAACCTTTAGCATCTCTCTGCGCTTCGGCGCATCTTACAAAGTTCACTGCGAGAAGGGAGTCTTGACCCTGCGGATGATTTGGAGGACTGAAATACCACTTTCATTTATTATTTATCCAGGCTGGCTGAGGGGAAGGCAAGTCGTGGCGCTGTCATACCTGACTGGCTAATGTAAGAAGTGGCCATCTCACTGCAACCCTGGGGAATCAAAGCCCATTACTGGTTTGAGAGATGGCCTAATGTCCACTGTGAACACACACACCAGATCAAAACATTAGGATGAGAGTGAGATGTACACACAAACACACACTCAGTGCAAACAAGATGTTGTGTAGCGTTTTGAGATGGGTGGTGAACATCGTGATGCTTCAGAGTGCTGGAGAAAACATTTATAATTCAAATCTGGCCTTCTAAGATTTTTTGTGAGTACAGTAAAGCCAGTTCATTACAATGTACTGTTTATTATTTTTTACATTTACAAGCTGAAATTTTTCCACCTGAGGACATGGCATATCTGTTATCACTGAAATGATATCACGGAAAAGCCCTGGGTCTTGTAATGCTAACAGGTCTTTTGGTTAATCACTTATTGACAAAAAACAATTGCACTGAGATGGCCTGAGAACTCTAGTTATGATAGCTATCATTATTTCTATGTCCTCTATATGTTTAATTGTAGGTTTTCTAATGCAAAATGTGTATTTTTTGACTTTTTAAGTCAGTCATCTCTACAAATGTGTATGTGAATAACCCTCATTGTCAAAAAGCACTGATTGGGTCTTTAAAATGTAATGCTGTGCCAATAACACTTTGGTCATTAGTGGGACCATTTCTGAAGTGAAAGGACTACTTTCACTCATTTTAGCAGGTTGGAAGGTACTGTGGCCACTTTATTTGCTTTATTGTGTGTGTTTGTGTGTGTAATTGTCAAGATGGAGGCTTAATGACCCTTTCGATGTGTAGCTCTGGTGTAGCTAATGAAGCGTAGGTGTATGAGGTACAGGCTTCTGTTAATGGGAGATTCCTATCAATACCATAGATCGGATTAATATTTCAAAGTTAATGTTTTTGTTGAAGAATTAGCAAAACAAACATGAGATGAGGCTTCACACTCACAGGAAAATGCAATTTTCTCAGACTTAGCCGCTCATCTTTTTAATTACAGACTTAATAGCTTTATAGATTTTTGAAAGATGAATTCTTATTGGCATTTTTATAATTACTGGTCTTTATTGCTTTTTATGAAAATAATCATCAAGGCTCATTTACCCCACAAACCCTTAGGCCAGGCAGATGTATTTCAATGATAAGGGCAAATAACCTTCATAACATTGGTCCTCATTTTTCACCAATCTGAATTACTTACTGAATCAGCAATTTTCTTTTTTTTTTTATATGTAAATAACTACTTCATGCTCATAGACCCAGCTATTTAAGAAAGAATTCTCACATGATGAAGATGATGCATCATTGATAGGACAGCATGTTCAAACACACTGTGAACCCCAGAGGTAACTTGAACCAGAACAATGCATATTGGCCTATGGTGACGCAGGGCTTGGCCAGAATATCACATATGTCAACATACTATCAAATGTGCCGCTAAAATAACTGAACCTCTTCAGCATTAACACATGTACAGAACCAGAGAGAGCCAAGGCTGCTTCAGAGTTCTGACGGTAGAGAAAATGTATCTGGACACTTCTGCAAAAACATATTTAGAAGAGCTGGCCAAGGTTTCCTCATGTAGTCTGCAAAGGCCTTCGAGTGCAGCAGCCTTAGACAAACAGTGGCCCAGAGCCATACCCTGCTAATAAGTTTGACAATGAATTTGGGCAAGCAGAAGAAATTTAACCATATGAATTTGTGAGCTAGCAAAGCAGGGAAATGATCTTTTGTGAAATTCATACCCACCAATGGAAGAGACTCTTCCAGTCACTATTTAATATAGGCTGAAATCCTGCATAGAGGGAAGAGTGTGCATTTGGCTAGCCTCGTCTCCACTAAAAGGGAAATATGCATTGATTTAGCCTTGAACTCCCTGTTGAACTTGGCTGGCCTGCCTCACTGTGGTTTCCCAGTACAATCCCAATCCCTCCTCCGTCGTCCGGGACTCAGCCTGGATACAGACAATAACCGGAAAGAGTATTTAGAACATTTGGAATAAAGTGGATGTAAATTTCACCCTTTACATTTGCCAGAAGCATCTGTTTTATCTATAAATGCTGAGTTCCAGAGAGCCAAAGCTGTGTAATATTTCAACCCTTGCTTTATTTAATTGGTTTGGAAGCACAAAAGGAAAGAAAGAAAAGTCAAAATATGACTTTTTCCCCCTGGACCCCCTGCTAATAGGCAAGCCTGGTCCCTCTGTAACCTATCCCATTCGGCACTTTCTCATAATAGGGCCATGGGTAATTTGCCAGGGCCAGGGCCAACTGAACATGTTCACAACACTAAATGGTAAGAACAAGTCATTTGCTTGAATATTGTGTATAAACCAGTTGGCAAATCATATTTATGGCACCAAGATTAAAGCAAAAATCAATTTTGCTTTTGGGGGGAAATTGGGTTTCTCATAGTGTGAATAAGTGTTGGCCTAGCCTGTCTGGCCTTGGCTGTGTCTGCTGAAACTCTAAAAACAGTCCCTGTTTTGGTTCCAACATTTTCAGTCTCTATGGCGCTGGATCTTGCCCTGCAGTGTAGAGTCAGTGTGGTCTGAAGAGTCTTTCTGTATGTCTGCTACACATGTGAATATGCTCGACAGATGTTAGCTCGCTCCCAGGCAGACAGGCTCTCCTCCCCCTGGCCTTTTTGGCTCTGGCTGTGACATGGTGACACACAGTAGCATCTGGAGTTCAGACTGGGTCACCCAGGGCAAACACGATACAGAGCAGTACATCACAGTTCTTTGAAGACCTCCCATGACTTTGAAATGGATCAGAGGACAAATGCTGGCTTCCTTATCTACTGCACTGAGCCCAACATATTTATGGTTTTCTTTGGTTATTGGTTTGTTGCAGTGGTTATTTGACCACTTAACTCCACACATATTTTGGCAATCAAATCAAGTTGATTGCACAAGATGAGAGTAGTAGCAACTGATAAGACAAATATATATTAACAGCAACTGTAAGGTGAGGTGTTTCTTTCACTTGAGGCTACCACCAAAAACATCTGATACTCGCTTTATAGAATGGACCCACAGGAGAAGAAATCGGCTGTGTGTTATTGATTGTACAACTACTGAGAGCAAACTGTCCAGAGAAATGAGGGAAAAAAAATCCAGGTTCCATACTGCTACTCAGTTTTAACTGTGATATGATATTGGAATGACCCAAAAATTAACACTCTACATGAGCTTACATTCAAAGCTTGATACAGCAAAGAAGCACAAATCAAAAGTAGATTCCCAGTATGTCTTTAAACCATATGTGAATACAAATTGAATTAAACCCTATAGCATCTTTAGTAACAGGGGCAGCCAACCTAAATTCAATCCCTGTTGCTGCCAAAGCAAAAAAGAAATAGAGGACATATTTGAAAACAAACAATAAAAAAGATGCCTGGTTGCCTTTAAACCACAAGACTGTGGTTTGTTTTTTTATTTCTTACAAGAAGTCAAGCGATGAGCTTTTTGGGATTTCAAATTATGCTCATTTTTTATACATATTGCTATTTTATGGTGATCTCTTTGACAGGATTATGAACATAGCTGTTTCTTGAAGGCAGCTTTTTGATTGTCAACAATGAATATGTAGAAGTCGTAAACACACACCTATTTAAAAATGCCCCTTTTTCCTGTTTCTTGCCTTTGTGTTAGACTTGATACAAGACTATTTGTCTACATTTCTGCCGTTAGCTGACAGTCAGCCATGTTCAGAGACAGTCAAGTGTCAGCTCATGAAACAAACATTTAGCAAGCACACAACAGCAAAGCTTCCAGCTGACGTGCACCCGTTCAAATCCATCCCGTCATGTAAATAACTTGTTTCAGTGTGCTTTCAATTAAAGCGGAGGACGGAGTGCCATTGCTGCTTTTGATGGATGAGCTTAGATATTGGAGTGTACCGTTGGATGACAAAACGTTCCCCCACTCTACCTCAACTCCTCTTTCCTATTGATTCTCCTGGCGGTTATTCATCAGGGCGGTGGCCACTGTCAGATCAGCTGCTCCTTCTCCTCACAAAACACATTTTCCACAGTTATTGATAAAGCTATTTGACCTTTTATTCAAATGTGTGTGTGTGTTCGTGTGTGTGTATGTGTCTGTGGAGCGTGTACACATCTGTGTTTTCTTTTTCTCTGCTCTTGCCAGAGGCTTGCAGATCACTGCAGCTACATGAATAAAGTCAGGCTGTTTTGATTAACACCAAATGAGTAGGTCTATTCTTTGCAGATGTCTGTTTCAGCAGTACTGAGCCTTGCTTTCACATAACAAAAATAAACCCCAAACCTGTTTTACAGTTTGGCAAAGCTAAGCACACACATACAATACATACATACAGAGTCTGCACACACATATGCCGGTATTCATATAGATCAGTGGTCTTACACATACTGTGACTCACATACCTACAGACATACTTCTTCAGTGTTTTGAACATTTTCTGCTCTTTTGTCAGGGTGAAGACAGGCTGTCTTGGCTGTTAGTCCAATAGTAAATGTGCCCTGAGTTTAAAAAAAAAAAAATAAGGCCAACAGTGGAGGCTTTGGCTGCACAGTGGCTGATCAAGGGAGAGGATAATGACTTTACGGGATCTCTGCGCTGTCAGTGATCTTAGTGGAGGTTATGACTTGGGCAAATATCTAGAAATCTGGAAAATATACTGTATAACAGCTAATGTGTTTCAGGTCACCATCCTAAGCTGCAATGACAGGAAGTGTAGAAGTGTCCCAACATGCATCTGTCTGCTAGAGAGCCCTTCCTCTTATTCTAGAAAGCAGGATGTAATAATTATTTAGGAATTGTAATGAGCCAGGCAGGTGGCTGATGCATGGTCAAACATGGGTCACATGACTACAAGTGAGCCAATAAGAAACAGAAAATGTAGCTGTTTTACTGCACAATGTGCTGGAATACATCCATATCTGAAATAAATAATGTATGTAAATACATCATTTACACAAATCTGTCTTTCTTTCTTTAAATGTACACAAATACATCACACAGTTTGACAAAATAATTTTGACTTAAGGCTTACACTATTTTTTTGTTTGTTTTTTTTCCAGGGTTTTCAACTTCATCGCTCAGTCTCTGTCAGTGGATGGTGTTTTGCTCAGTTGTCGACGCATGCCGATGCCTCACCATTTCCAAGGTTAGGAATGAAGTTTTCCATACCACAGTTTTACAAAGCGTATAACCTCCAAGGTGGACAAGAAACCATGCACTTATTTAAAGAGGACCTATTATGCTTTTCTTTATTTTCTGTCAGATATACAGTACATAAAGTTACAATGTCGGACATCTACTGCTCTGAATGCTGGGTTTCTGTTTTTTTTCTGCTTCTGTGATGAGACTTCTTTACATGGTCATCCACTCCAAGCTCAGCTCGTTCTCCCAAAACTTGAGTAGTAGTATAGACATTTAATGTACTCCAGCATTCAAATAACGAACCATGTAGGTTTACTGTACAATTGTTTGACAGCAGCAGAATAACATTTTACTACCAACGTTAGCTTTAGAAGTTTTCCCCTTCAGTTGGCAATTCACTGCATTTCCGACACATACACCTATTATTAGGGCATACATAGAAAACAATGTATAAACAGATTGAGACTAAATTCACCATTTTGTCACACAATAAGCATGGGTGTAATATTCACCGATCAGAGACACCCAGCTGTCATCTTTGTTGTTGCACTCTCATATCTTGGATCGAACAGGTATAGATGGATTTGAGAAGTTGCCATTTCCAATCAATTATATTATATCGCTTAGTGTTAGTGATAGCAGCCAGTCAGAAGAAAGTGGGCTTTTAGGTAGAGGCCTCAGGCCTGAGCTAATATTGCCTGTTTCACTCTAGGCTCAACTGAGGTGGTGCATAACAGGCAGTTTTGAGATAATTAGGCTTTTCGAACAGTGAATCATGCAAAGATACTGTAGCGGAGTCCCAGAATAAAAGTATATAGCTAGAAATAAGCATAATAGGTTTCTTAAACATTTAAAAGTTTACATTCACACAAAGTGTTGATGCATGTATCGAATGCATGCCTTTCCCTTCTTATCTACTGCATGTGTTTAACATGCAAAACTTACTCCAAAGCGGGCAACACGTAACTACCACACCTGCATTGGCTGCAAAGAACCACTAAACCCATAAAAGAAAAAAAAAAAAAAAAAAAAGAAGTCAAATATGGAACTTCTAAATGTGTTTGAAGCCCTGGTGGATAGTGTACTGCCCTTGGTGCTTACTGTGTCTATATGTAGAGTTAGTCTACAGCAACAAGCAGGTAATTCACGCATACAGCATTTGAGAAATATAACCAGATCAACATTTGCTCTGTGTGTTTATCACACAGCCAGTTGACTGCTTTGTTGTTAGTAAAGCCACAGAGCAGTGAGAGTAACATTTTACTCACCTTAGGAAAACCATTCTCTTGTCCTTCATGGCAGCAAAGTGTTCAATAACCATGTCATATCATTTCCCAACAGACCTCAGGGTTTTCACAATAAAGGACTCCAGTAATGTTTTTGCTAAGTGGCCAAGTTTCTTCTTTCCACATGTGTACTGACCAATTCAGGAGCAGCTAGATCTCCCATTAGATTCTATTTTGACTCCGTGTGAAGTTGTTATGCACCAAAATGGACCAGACTCATCTCAGTGTAAAACCCTGTGTTCTTTCTTGATAGACATGGCATATAATACAACTATTTTGCACTAGCTAAATACCTCACAACGGCAAGATGACATAGCAGACAAAATGTTAATTGAACATTTCTGCAAAATGTTTATAGTGAGTACATTTGCCAAATATGCACCCTCAACACATCAACTGTATCTGCTCAAGAACATGATGAGGTATGCCTCCTTTAGTTTTGGCAGCCTACAGCACTTGATGAAGGTTTTGGAAACATTGCATGATGGTGGTTGAAGTATGGATAAGGCGTGGTAACTAAAACCACTTGGTTAAAAAGATTATGGTCATGTTTGACATAAGTCAGCTTGGACCTCCAGTATAAAACAAAGGAATCATGAAATTGAGGTAGAGAATGAATATGATCAAAACAAAGATCGATTTTGTGTTGGTGTTTTTATTTATATGACTCACAGCTGTGTTTATATGGCGTATGATTTTAAACCGTGTTGAGATTGAAGCACACCAGTTTTATCCTATGAAATTCGTGCTCATGTCTTTTCCTTGCTATCAATAATTAAGACTAGATCTTGGAATGAAAAAGTAATTTCCCTTGAAAGAACCAGATAGAATTGACATAAACCCCAGCCCTAAAAACACACCCCAAGAGGTATCTAAAAGCTCAGTAGGTGCCAATAAAAGCGGAAAAACAGAAATCTTTCTAGCAAAACACAACAACAAGAACAAGAACAACCCACTGAAGTGGAGAAGTGAAAAACAAGAGAGACTTAAGGTGATTCTCATCTTCGACTCCAAAGGCTGGGCACTCCAAAAAAAAGTGGGAATGTAATTTCCCACACTAGGAACATAAGCCAGGAGTAATCTGGCCTGTAATACCTCCTAGTCCTTAAATAAAAGCCCTCCATTTTAAGTCTTCAACCTCGTTTTTTTCCCCTCCCTTCCCCACCTTTAATAGGATTTGGTAGAAAATGGCTTTGTGAATCGCTCCTCTCCGTCTTCCTCAAGGAAGAGCAGGCTATTCTCATTGAGAAGTACTTAATTGCTTTAAATGACTGATGATACATCTTGGGAGAAGGGCCTTGAGCTAAGGGCCACAGCCAACTACACAACAGATTGCTCTGCTGGACGATGGGAGGAGGTGTGCCTCAGTTTATATGTACGTGTGTATAAGATGGCGCGCATTTGTGTGTGTGTATGTATATGTGTGTGTGTGTGTGTGTGTGTACATTTTTGTAACAAAGATGAGATGCTAGGAATTGACAGTTATCCATAAGGGTGTAAAGTGTGCATGTTGTGCATGGACGTGTGTGGACATGCAGCTCCCTGTCTGTGTTTGTGTGTGTGTGTGTGTGTGTGTGTGTGTGTGTGTGGACGTGCATATGTGTGTGAGAGAGGGTCACCAGGCAGTGTTCGTCCTATCGACACCCCAGTAACAGACTAAATTAAAGCTGTGATGAATTGTGGCTGTCATGGCAGGAGGGAGGGGAGACTCTGCGCTGTATTCCACCTCTGATTAGGTGGGGATAGAAAGATACAGAATATCATTATTAATATGTAGCACTATATTTTCATTAGATTTTTCTCTTCGCGTGGACAGCTTGATAGCAGGATGATCTTTCATTTCAAGAAAAGATTAAACATCCGCATGGATGTCAGCGAGGAGTTTAGTTTAAATTTTTGGTGCACTTTCTGTCAGTGATGGGGATTTTCTTATTAATATATTTCTCTTTTTTTTATTAATATAACAGTTTAAACGCTGGTAAAGGTGCAACATGTGCAATTAAAATGTAAACTGTAGAAATCATAAAAGCTCTTTCATCATTGCAGGAAGCTTGTGGCTATTGAGGAGGCAGAACCTTTTGGCTGTTTTCCTAAAAGAAGTAGAAAGTCACAGTAGAAGCAGGGATTGAGGGGTATTGGATGTTTGTACACACTGCCTTTTGAAAGTGGCATCCTTTGGGTAGACCACAAGGTTTTTTTTTATTCAGTCACAACCTAGTGGTATACCTGAGGAAGCAACACGATGTATAAAACCACAAATTTAGCTCAGTGTACTTGCATGTACACACTTTACTTTTCAGGACTAATGAGGCAAAGGTAGTTTTCTTTGAAATTTAAATCCAACACATGCAAACAACTGATATATGCCTGCAAAACACACCTGAAATTTGATCAAAGAAATTATTAACAGAATTAGCAAGGATGAAACTATCAGCCTTTTTTACAGAATATTAATACCACATCCTCACCAGAAGTTGCCGTTACATGGCTAAAATATGAAATTAAAGTCTATTCCCACTATTCCTCTATTCCAAAGTGTCACAAAAAAAATTTGATTGTTCAACAAATGTTTCTTGTGTGTGTTACTATGAGGTTCTGGTTATTATGTGGTTTCCTAGTGAGACCACAAGTCCCACCTGATCCCTGAATTCAAACATCTCGCAAGCTCACAACACCCAGTTGAGTCTACGGTGAGAAAGTTGGTAATCAGATGTACACACAGACTGTCATCAGCGGCAAGGAAGACTTCTGCAGACTCGTAAGAATTGTTTTGTGCTTTCTCCCATCCAATCTTTTCAAATTGTTCCCATCTGAATCATCATGGTAGCTCTACAGCTGCACCAATCACATATATAGAAGTAGAGGAAGAAAGACAGAGGGAGAATGGAATGTAATTGCGAGGAGGACCAAACATTATTGCCTTATTGCGAGCTATTCTCAAAGAAATAAGGGTTTGTGATTTTCTACAACTTCAATGTATGTACCCCTATGTATGGGAGCTTCTTTAAAACAACATTAGCATTTCTCAGAATGCGCCTGTCTATTCCCAACAGCATTGTTACCATGGCAATTGTTGTGGTGACCCCACTAACATCTAAACAATACACAAACAAAAAGATGTGACTTTCTCTGAAATCCTCGTTACGGAGCGGCTTTTCCTGTTGTTACTTATTTTTCTCTTTCCGAATGTTTTTGTAAGGTGATGAAAGATGAGATGTATGGATAATGGTGTTGCCGATTAGTTGATGGATGTAATGTACAGCAGATGAGGCCTCGGCATGCTTCCAGGTAGCGAGGAAAAGCTCTCACTTCAAAAAGTGTTCGATTTCGGAGGGTTGAACCTGTAACAGCCTCTCTGTCTATCTTTGTCTCTTTACTTTTTGGCACAATAGAACTGGTTGCACATTGTAGTTTCTCCCTTTCATTACCAGTTATGCACAGTTATGTAGCATGCAAAGGGAAGCAAATTAAACACCTCACAAAATGTAGGATCATATAATCACAAAAAAATTGTATTCCACTATGATACCACTATGTTGTTTTTAATTATGGAGACAAAAAAAATTATACAAATAAGAACTTATGTAAAGCAAACCTGGCTTCATTAATTTACATGGTATGGAAATAAAAGCATGTAAACTGATATATGAATGATGCTTACCTTAAGTCTTGGATATAGTTTCACCAAAGCGCTTGCAGAGCTGCTCAAACACTATTTACACCATACTAAAAATCTCAATTGAAAGTGATACACAAGAAACTATTCTGGGTGCCCCAACTCCAGGTATTCAGTGGTTAGGAGGATACACATATATCCTCCCATGGTGGTAGGCTGTGTATGTGTATATATTGTTTTATCAGTGACCCGTATCCTGTTTACCTGATGGAGGCAAAAGCTCAGTGTCGAAACTCCTTAAAAGTCAAAGCCAAAGGGGGGAAAGGGGTGGAGGAGTGCATCCAAACGTATACCACATGTTATCACACACATACACACACACACTCACACATACAGACGCACTCTCCACCAGCCGTGGGGCGCCATGGTTACCTTGGAACTCTAACGTGGACCAGCTGGTGTACTTGGGTTGTGAAATTGCATTGCATACACACACACACACACATACACACACACACACATTTGCAGAGGATCAAAGGGAGCTGGAGCCCTGCACAGCAGCCCCTCTGCTCCTGCCCTTGGCTAAATGGGCGACCAAACATTCCAGGCTGTCCAGCCCAGTAATATCTGGCCTACAGCCTAATGAAGATGGACTGTGTTTATAATTCTCATGTTTGCTCTGATCACTAACGTAATCCTTTCTATACACAAAACACGGAGACAGAAAACACTCTTTGTTTCTTTATTTTAAGTCAAAGTGCAGAGGAAGAAAGGAAGAGTGAGAGAAGTACATAATATGAGCTACAAAACCACAGTTTCCTTCGACTTTGCAGCTCTTTGCATTTTCGCACAGGGCATCACATGTTCTCAAACAAAGGAGAAGGCACCAAGGGATGTTTTTCTGCCTGCTTGAGACTTTGACACCTGCCTCGCTGCAGCAAATTGGAATGGCTTGCTCTCAAATGAGATTTCTGCCCACCACACGGGGAGAGAAAAAAGGGTCACCCATTACAACTATTCTACATGATTCAGAGTTATCACATCTCTACTTGCCTACCTTCCATTTAATTAGCTTCGGGGACCTGGGCAAAGTGTATGTGCGTGTGCGTGTGCATGTGTGCGTGTGTGTTTATGTGCTCTCTCTCCCTTCATTTATGTTTGCACCAAAATTAAAATCTCATGTTTCTTTTCTTTAACACATTTATTGACCCATGAAATCTGCACTTATTTAGCCTGCACGGTGAATCAGAGATTACTCTTATCACTAAGATACATGCTACTATGACTTCGGTGGTTTGGTGCAGTTTAGATCTTATGCGGTGGTCCTTAGATTTTTACTTTCTAAATAAATAGATAGATTTCTCTTTATGATTCAAGAGCTCATACACATGGAAGATTCAAGACAGCACTCAATCTCACCTTCAGAAATCCCAGTAAACACAACATTTGGACAACAGGGGAAAGGTAGTAGACTGATGATAGGTTAGGTGTTTAGATTTCAACCTAGTACTCCTCTAGTTTTTAAGATCTGCAAATTCAAAAAGGAGAAAGTAGATAAGAAGAAGCACATGTCCTTCTTCTAACATGCAGTACTACAGTGATTGAGGACTGTTTTTCATGAAATAGCTAAACAAATGCCTGAAATATTCAATTGCAGATGATCAAAAGTTGGCAAGATTATTTCATTTTTTTTTTTGACTTGGGTTACTTTACATTGAGTTTATATAGGTTGCAATTACATGTTCTGTACTAATAGATAACACATTTTATTGAAATTAGGGTTTGAAATGTCTAATGATAAAATCATGACAGGTGAGTCATTTGAGTAATTTGTCAATCAAAGATGCCAAACTTTTAATGGTTTCAGCTTCCTAAATGTGAGGATTTTCCTCTGTTCCCTATTTAAATTACAGTTGACTGAACACAGTATCTTTGGGTTTGAAGATGTCACCTTGGCCTCTGGGGAATTGTTTGGGTGTTTTACAGTATTAGGTGATTAATCAATTAATTGAGAAAATAATTATGAAAATAGTTGTTAGTTTCAGCCATAGTGTGAATTGCTGTTCTTTATTTTTGGACTTTGTAGTATTTTATATATCTAAAAAGCATGTAATGTACTGTATATATTCATTTGAAAGTATATACACTACAACTATCTATATACAGTAGCTACTACTTTGTGAATCCTGACTGCTACAACTGTTGATGATATTCCAATCATTCCCTTCCAACTTTACTTGCATAGACAAATAAAAAGTTTTATCATTTAAAGACAGTGCTAATACTGCTCGTACAACTACATTTGTACTATTTTTACTACCATTACTAATACCATTAATACTATTTATGCTACTATAATAATAAGTCACACAGAGCAACTTGGCCATCAAATTCAATGTCAAACAGAAAGAGCAAATCTGGATCCTCTAGTCAGAGCGACTATGATTCTTGATCACACAGTCCTGACACATCTGGCTTTCTGTAATGCTTTTATCAACGAATGCATGCATGCATGCATGCATGGACACAAACAGTCTCTGCTGTCTCAACCATACACTTTCTGCCTGACACACACACACACACACACACACACACACACACACACACACACACATACACAGACACACACAGAGACACATAGGCTCAGTGCATTAATACCAAAAGGGTTTAATCAACTCTCGGAGGAAGACATCATTGCATTTAGAATCAAACCTATGGAATCAATATCTGTGTTACACTTAAAATGACAAAGTGCTTAGATGGAGTTCATGCAGGCATACAGCCCCAGGGTAATTTTTGAAGGTATAGATGGATGTGTGGAACGTTTATTGTTTGCGATTTCTGTTGTGTGATAGATCCTTGCAAATCTGAACCCCTTGGGCATAGACCACATTTCCACGGGTGAAATATCGGAACACCAACAAAGAGAAATAAAACTGTGTATACAGTAAACTACTTTGATATGTTGCACTGCAGAGACATGTGGGGTGTCCAGCTGCTCTTGGGCTACAATTAATCTCTTTCTGTCTGCTGATACATTTTTAGTTTTAATTACTTTACACTCTTCTTTTGATATATTGTAGATAGCACGAGAAAAACATTGTAATTACTATAATGACAATCTGCCAACAATGCAACTTGTATAGAATTAGGTGACTGCACGTAATTAAAAGTGATTAATATGCACTCAGTTGTTAGTTCATTAGGAACACCCAGCTAAAACTAATGCAATCTTTTTTGAAACTGTGTTAAAGAGGTGCTGAAATAAATGTGAGGATCAAAATAACAGTAAAATTTATTGGTCCATAATTACATTATTTCCCCCATACATAAATTAAAAATAGTTCAATAACTGAGGCAATAAAATAATACAAAATACATTTTTGCACTAATTTAACCTATGCAGAGGTCAGTCTGATATGTTTAAATAATATTTATTTTCTAAGTTTGAGAACTATGGGCTGAGGAGCTAGCGGCTCAGGTGGGTCATCCACTAATCAGAAGGTCGGTAGTTCGATCCCTGGCTCCTTCAGTCTGCATGTGTCCTTGAGCAAGATGTATCATTGGCGTTTTTAGTGTGTGTGCATGATAGAAAAGCAATGTATGCATAGAACAAGCTCTGTATGAATGTATGAGTAAATGTGACTTGTAGTGTAAAGTTGTTTGAGTGGTTGATAAGAGCAGAAAAGTTTTATCATTTTAATTGACAGAGACAAGCTGAATTTAAAAGTTATGTCCAGCGTTGTGCATAAGCACGCTAAAAGAGTGCGTTCATTTTTGGGTGAATGGTGAACTGAACATATCCGTTAGCTGTAGAGTGCGGTTTGGGTTGCGTATTTATGTTCGAACCCAACTCAAGTCCAGAAGAGTAGTAACTGAGCCTGAGCCGAACTCAGCGGGGATTCTGCTTTTCATGTCTGCACAAGGCCCGACGCAGTTAATGTAAGTGTATGCAGTTGTTGTCACAGTTGGCCTGTGTACTCTGATTACACGCGTGTGCTGAAATACATTTGTAAACAGATCTGTTTTTAGTTGTTCGGCTGTATGACACATTGTTTTAGCGGTAAAACATATTAACCATATTCACATTGTTATATCTTGAAAAGTAGTCTTTGTGATTACATAGTAGTATGCAGTAATTCATTTAGTATGGGAAGTGGTGTGTTAGTTATTGGGGGTTGTGGGTGGATGGGTAGGAGGAGGTTCTACAGAAAAAGAAATTGCTCAGGACAGCACTTGAGTGTGAACTTGCACAACACTGATTTTATCTGCAAAACACATTTTCCTGTCTTTCTTAGAACTTGCTAATCTAATGTTGAACCTTTGGAATCTAACTTTTTAGTGTGTTTAACTGTGTGTTAGTGTGATGTCAGGGGACCTTCACTTTAAGTCAGTGTGTCAATATCAGCTTAAGTGAGGGAGTGGCTTGAAAGCTAACCACAGAATCAGACTAAGTATGAATTTCCATTTTTCTCACATAGTAATTACAGCTGCACTCCCTTGTCCTCATTCTCTCAAACTGTCTCTGCCTGCAGTGTGCACGCTTGTAAGTATGTGTAAGAAAGAAAGAGGGGGAAAGAGTGTGCAAGAGAACGACCCTTATATATTATTGCAGTCACGCTGCCCACGTCTGAAAACATTTCACAGGCAGTGCAAAGGAAATGTAAATCTGAGTTTGCTGAATCTCACACACACACACACACACACACACACACACACACACAGAGGAGAAAAGAAAACCTCATCTCCCCTCTCTCCCTTATACACACATAATGCATTAAAATGGAAAACAGCTCACACTGGCCCCGGCATTGAAGGGGGCCCTAATATTTGTTTTTCCCTCCCCTGTAGTGTCCTCATTGCCAATGACCAAATTTATAATAATCTCTGCCTCAGAGTCCAGCGCTGCTTTCAGAATCTATAATCACCTCAGCAGTGGTTCTTCAGCCCGGCCGCGGCAGGCTACAGGCCCACTTCCCTTTAGCTCTGCTTCAGCAATACTGCATCGGCCCCTGAACTCAGCCTTTAGGTTGGATTGTCTGTATGTATGGTCTGTTTCAACAAGGACACATACAACCACAGTAGGGGTTTGCATGCAATCCTCTAGTGATTATGAGTTTTATAGGCAGTCACCTAAATAACATTCAAATGACAAAAACTACTGCATTAATAGACATGGCAGATCTGTGCCCTTGCCCATAGCCATTTTGCCACCATCTTGCTCTGTTTTCAGCTCAGGACAGAAGCAGCCACCAGTCAAGTTTACAACCACCTGCTCATTACCTGTGCAGTAGTTCAGTGTGAGGAGTATATAAGCAACCCTGCCAAGGTCAGGGATCTCAATGAGGAATCTTGGACCAAAACAGACGTGTATAGACTCAAATGAAAACAACAAAATTCAAACACAAATACATTTCATGTGCAAAAAGAGACAAACAAAACGACTGCATGCATTACTCATCACTGTTTGTGGTTTAATGGTGTGGGTGTGAAGGTTCACACTTTTCTCAGTTGTAGATTTTGTCTCCAAAAATTGAAAAGTTGTCAGTAAATGAACCAAACTAGCTGTTGAAAGAAATATGGTATGGGGATGGTATTGTTTTCACCTTGTGAGTCTGTTTGTGTGTCATCATGGCAAAATATGGTTGGCTATACCACAGAGGTGGTTTTGAGTAATTTGCCAGGTGTTTATATGTCTGTGGACAAATTTTGTCACTGCTATAACATCCCAGCCATGCAAGACACAGCCACGAAACCTGCAGATGTGTAGTTGAGATCAAAATGAAGGCTGAGTTCATAGATGTGTGTGGTCCCACCCTTGAGTAATGAGTACTCATGTAGTAATATATTATTGAATATCACAAGAAGGTCATTAGTTTTACTATTTTGTTCAATTTGTTGTCATATTTGTCAGAAAATGTACCTTTGTAGCTGAGATCATAAAAACATCCCCTTGTGGTTATCTCTAAACTCAATGTGTTGATGTGGCGAGAGTTTACAGAAAGACTGTACCAGTCAAACACTAATTTTTCTTATAATGTCCGTATCGTAAAGAAAATAATGACATGTTTTTTTGAAGAAAAAATTTTACTTACATTTTTTTAGGCCTGTGAGAGAAGTTGTTTTAGGGACAGTTATTCTTGAAAATTGTATTCTCCAAACTGAATGACTGATTCTGCAAATCCTTTATTTTGGAGTTCTCAGGGGAATTTTTCTGACCGGACAAATACATTTTTTAACTGGCCTTGAGTCCTCCTGGCTCTGTTTAATATTTTCTAACAAAGGCTTTTGTTTTCTTGTGTAAGAGCACTGTCATATGAGCCTCTGTCTTAAAATTAATTGGAAATATAAAGAAAGATAAATAACACGAACAAAACTTTGTTATAGTACCAGTGAACTACTCAACATAAACATTATGTAAAGTATGCTAACCAAAACACACTACACACTATGCTGTTCAGAGTTAGTATGTGAAGATATCTTTCTTATGAATCAAACCTGACATTTCAGTACACAACTTTGATACAGGTCCAATTTATTAAAGGGAAGTTAGTCGTGTCACCTAAGAATGAACACATTTAAAACCAGTGGTATCAGATATGTTCTTCCAGTACATCTAAATAGTTGTAGTAATAGATTAACAGTGAAAAATATTTCAACCTGCTACAATAAACTGATTTTTATTCAAACTTGTAACAAGTGTTCTCTACTGTGGTGATACTGTTACTAGAGATCAATGGGTCTTACAAATTATGCCTTCTATGCATAGATTTGGACCCCTTCCTAACCACATCTCAATTCATTGGTTGAGCTTGTTTTGAGGCACCTACTGCAGGAGGAAGCACGACCTGGGAGATCAGTTGAGGAGAATTAAGTTACTTGTCCCATGATATTAAAAAGGCCAATCACAGCCATAATTTAACACTAGAACCCCCAAGACGGTCTGAGAGACCGTTTGAGTTCTTATTACGTAAATAACTTTGTTTAAATAAAAACGACAGGTCTCTCAGTCCATGACTTTTACTGAATATATTTTTTTGATGTTTAGAAGGTATTAAAATAAAAAGATTTCTGAGCATTTATTCCTCTGACCGCTCATATAGACCATTGTGGCCATAGTAATTATTACAAAGTGTCTATTTTGCAGTATTAGCATGTCTGTTTTTTTCACTTATTGTTTTCATTTAACATTTGGCCTACATTTTTAGAGAGAGAGAGCAAGAGTCACTTTCTGAGGACCTTCTCACAGAAGCTGATGGTTTAGTGATTAGGAAAGTCACTGTCGGCTGGCACATCTGTCAGCATGTCCACTCATGACGCAGCCACTTTGCAAACTTTATTTTGTGAGTGCAAACTAGACCTTGATTTTGTAAATAGTTGGCTTGTAGGCTATAAACAGTAAGCAACATCTAAAATCACCCTAATTTATAATGAATAAAGAATTATAATACAGCCTAATAAATCTCAACTGCCTAGTCCAGTATACGCGCCACACCGGTCTCTGTGAGAGCTTGTAGGTTAGGTCAGATCCAGGTGGAACGATTGTAAAAAAAAAACTCTGGCTGTTGATAATAAACAATAACAAAAAATACCAATCCAATGAACCTCAAAGCGAACACTGACAGCGGCTCTTGACACGAGAGCGAAACACCGTCTCCAGATGCAGGTGTGTGCCATATGCGCATCAGGCGGTGCTGCGCGATCACTATTAGTAATCACAGTTATTTTTTCCACTTAAAGAATTGCTCGTAAACCTAAAACATGTAAATACACATGATGGTCTGGGAGACCATTGTGGTGGCTTTAGGGGGTGCTAGAATGCTGGCAGCCCTGGTGTTAAGAGACAAGAAAGAATAAAAGTTTAAGACCTGCAAAGACTGATTTTGTGCAAATTCAGTCAGCAAAATAAGTTAGCTAACGAGTCCTCCAATTTAAACAACCATATAGGTTGCTTGTCCCTACCCTCAGGTACAAGTCATAGCATACTAGCGGCAGGTGCACCGGACCTTCATCATCACGGAAACAATAGTAAACACACTGTAAGGGCTATTGTTGTTCTGGACCCAGAAGAAGACACAGACACAACATAAAGAGTGAAATGGCTGGAGGATGTGCAGAGGATGTGTGAAGGGCACAATAATAGCATGGCCATGGAGCCAGCGCAGGAGTCCTAGGCACACAAGACAAACAGGTTGGCATGAGGCACCACACGATAGGCTAACTGTAGTAGAAACAGAGCGGCCGAGAGTATAGCTACCACTGAGTTAGCTGAACAAGATGCTGATGAAAGGAAGAGAGCCACGGCCTTTGAAATATGCGTTGATGAGCTGATTGCAAACAAGTGTGGAGTGGAGCCAGGAGCCAGGTGAGTGAAGCCACGCCCGCAACACATACTCTCACACAAACTGACAAGGGAGGAGGAGACACAAGGGAAACAGGGAAAACACACCTCGACACACCCAGCTAAGGTGGTAGAGAGTTCACAGTGTGGTAAGGTTTAGGCACAAAAACTACTTGGTTAGGTTTAGGAAAATATTATGTTTTTGGTTAAAATAAGTACTTAATTAATGTTAGAGGAATTTCATTGTCATGGTTACAATAATAAACCGTAGACTGTAAATAAAGATGGAGATTGCCTCTGTGATGTCACCCATATGTGTCTGAAGAGGGGTTTTGGCTGAGCTTCAAAACCCCTCTTCAGAAACCTATGGGTTTAAGTGTGCTCCAGTTTTGCCACCATGTCAGTGCCTGACTTTGCCTAACTCCTGGCTAATCCAAAAAATGGGCAAAGAGGTAGGGTGTGTGTGGAGCTGTGCATGCCGGTTTAATAACTGTGGCAAGCATATGCTTGCTTGCTAGAATCGTTAGCACAGCTGGGTGATCATTCATGCCATGCCATCCTCCCATTTTATTCACTTTCTGTGGTCGCCACAGAACCTACAGCTGAAACAACACAGGTGGAATGTGCTGGGTTTTTTTTCACATTTTACTGCAAAAGACAATTGAAAAACAAAGTTTGGACAGATCAGAGAAATTTACCCATTTGTAATATTATAACAAATTGATAATCTTGGAGTCATCTCAACCCATCTGGTCTCAAGGGGCTTTAAGGGAACGCTTAAAGGAATGTTGATGGGCACATTTACCCTGCATGTTTTGTATCATTCATTACTCTAATGAATAATTAATATATTTTTTTAATTGCAAGTGTACAATATGACCTCAATTCCCATTGCCTTACTAGGACAGAAGCAACAACAAAAACTAGTTCAAGTTCAAGGGTCTATAGTGATGTGACTTTGTTGTCTTTTATTTTTGTTCAAACACAACTGAAAGCCAAACATTACATTGCTATTATTTCATGCCTTTATCTGATCTGACCCCCCCCCCCCTGTTTTCTTAATCTACCAATCCCTGCTCTCAATTTGCTAGACAAGGTCGCATCACCAAATCAGTTTTCCAAGAACAGACAGACACCCACATGCTCATACAGATAAAGGCACATGATAAACACACATTTCCATTTGCCATCTAAGCACATATACATATGAAGTACTCACACATATGACTAGTGTTGATTAATCAATTGGCTAAAACAAATTTTTACAACCCAGCTGGTCCAGGGGCGTTACCTCAGGCACAATGTGGTCTGCATAAATCATAAATCAGACCAATCTGATGATTGCAGCAGTGAAAACTCCTGCTTCTGTACCGCCTCTGCCAGGCCTAATGTTATGTCCCTCCCCTGAAATGCATAATAACAGTAATGATAATAATGATATGTACGTCAAGCCCAGCTCATAAATAGCAGGATCAATCTGGCTTGAGAGAGGGTACGTATGGATTAAAAAGACTCAAATAAGGGGCAAGTGGGTGCTCTGCCAGTGTTTGTGTGGATGTTACAGAAAGAGAGCAAAACAATAGACATATTTCTCCTGGAGTGACCCCATACATGCATATTTTGCTAATTTTGTATGTGTGATTGTGTCTCTTGTGTGCATTTGTGGGTCTTCCCATTGTGCATGACTGATGACTTGAAGCAACTGTGACCCCCACACATCACCCCTCCATGCATATAAAAACAGCCTATTGCTTCCACATCCTCAGTTAATGACTAGCTCCAGTGAAAGACCATTAATGTAATGACATCACGCTGGCCATCTCGCACACACACCTCACAAAAAAAGCATGCTAACCCTGAATGGTGACATTCACTTCTTTCTCTAATGAACAATGAATGCAGGAAATTAACATTAACAAGTTTTTCATTATTATGCTTGTGTGATGACAGCTATGTCTTCTTATTAATCCTAATAGGAGATATTTATGATTGTTTGTCCGCGTATAAGCTACATTATCTGTGTGTGTGTCGGTTCAAATGTGAGTGTGTGTAACAGCAGCAGAATTGGGGGTTGCAGTTTCATCTTAGTAATTCAAGGACAGTTCCTAATCATGCAGAGTGAATACATGAAGACACTGGAACACATGCATTAACCTCTTGCATATTTATGTCATGGACACACACAGATGCACGAACACACAAATACAAGAGCAGGCACGCACGCGGACAACATACAAGCAATTTGTAATATTGAATAGCTGACAGTGAGATTTCATAATCTATTGACAGTGTCACAGCACAGTCATGCAAGGCGGCAGTGCTATTGATAAACACAGTATTGGCCTATCATCCGTGTTCCTTCATCTGGGCTGAGGTAACTTAGTGCAAACAGCAGTTACAAGGCCACTACTGATGACATCATAGTAGACATGAGGGCCGAGGACTCCCAAAAAAAAGGGTTTTCTGTATGTGTTACGCTTTGACATGTCACTGACAAATGAAAAGATTATTGTTTTTTATTATCTTTTACCACCAAATGACACACAGAGAATGAAAGATATAAGTATAATTTTATTGTGTTTAATACAGATGGTACACAATTTTTTTATTGCATAGATTACAAAATTATACAACAATGACCATTTATATAAAAAAATATGTAAATTGTTTTGTAAAGTAAGTAAAGTTACAATTAGAGGCAACTTAAACTGGAAACACACAACACACTCATACACGTACAGATATACACTCATACACACACATTTACATAACATTTAAACGCACACACAGAAAGGCAAAAAACAAAATTAAGTGAACAAAATCACTCTTCCCGAACCATAAATAAGAAATTATATTATTTTATTAAAAAAACAACATTAAACTCCATGCTGCATCATTAATAGTTCATAATTCTAATCACTGGGCTAATACAGTTGATATACTATACCCCAGAATACAATTCCCCCATGGTGGCAATTATGGAAACACCCGATATTTCACTACACACACTTGTAAACATACACGCACCATCCACAAGACTTTTGTCCCTCCAATTAGAATTTTTAATATCCTGGTTGGAGTTAATGGAGATTAATGGCCAATCGCCATGGTGAATTCCAACGTCATCTATTATCATTCCAGCCTTGGTCCCAGTCCGCTCTAATTACATCCTCAAAATGCCCTCCATTCCACAACCCCCAACACCCTAAGATCAATCAATAATTTTAATTTTCGGATGCCCCCCAACCCCGCTCCACTGCCTACCCTCGTCCTCTGCTTTCGTTCCTTTCTTCCTCCTCCGTGCGTGTCGATATGTTTCCAAAGAAAATCAAATGCCGTAGAATAAAGGCTGATGGGTAATTAATTACCCATCTCATCTACAGGCCCCTTTGATTCCTTCGTTTTGTTTGTCCGTTTGTTCAGTCGCTCGTCCCGCTTGTTTCTCTCTTGTGCCTGCTATGTCTTTCCTCCCTCGCCTTCTCGCTGTCTGGCGCATGGGGGTGCTTTCCACTCTTTCCCCCCTTCTTGTCACATAATTAGCATGCAGATATGCATCGCCTGATTCGCAAGTCAAATCGCCTCACTGTTTCCCCCTCTCTGTGTCTCTGCTCCATTTTGGAGCTCTGATTGTTCTTATTCAAATCGGGCGTTTGATTTGGCTAAACCCCTCTCCATCCAGTCTACCCAAACACACATACATATTAACACGCATATGATAACATTCCTCTTTATCTGCAGACAACAGAGCTTTGCCCAGTCTGCTCCTACACCCTGCCCTGGTGCCAATCATGCATAATGTAAAACATGAAAAATCAAACACATTTCAAATCTTCTGGCCATTTCAAAACACCTTAGATGTTCTACAGTCTGTCTGAGCCTCTTTCTATAGTTCCTGTGTACCAGCCTGCCAGTAGCATTCAGCATACCTCAGTAGCAGGTTTCATATGATGCATACTTCTCCTTTTGGTGTGAAAACCTCTTGCTTCATTGGCACACCTTCACCCAGACAAGAATAAAGTACACTATGTATTTTGCAAGCCCTACCCCCCAAACACTACACAAATGCATTTGTGTCCCACCCTCGCTCTCTTTCTCACACACAGAGCATGTCTACTGGTACAGGAAGATGTTTGCTCAGCACATTTCAATATGAACATCATGATATTCTATCTAGCTGCCATCCGTTTCCTTGTCATAAACCGACACGAGCCAGCAGTTTTTATTCCTGAACACTGTGAGACAAAAATTACATTAATTTTCCCACTAAAAGTTAGATGTCATTATGTTAAAAAAAAAAAAAAATTGAGAAAGGTTGCAACATCTATTTTTGATGGCCACGAAATAAGATATGCGAAGAGAGTCAATATTTGACCTTTGCCACATTGCATAAATGGGGGTCAAATTGGAGGCTAGACCTCTATCTTTCACCCTCATTTTGCTTAAGGCTCTCATACATACTTAAATATTTCAGCCAGTGCATAAAGTGATATTGAAACGTAAAATTATCATCATTCCTTCACAGATAAAAGATAACAGAAGTTCATTAGCCTATATTGCAAAAGTGAAACCATGGACTGGTTAGGGAAATTCCTGCTACAGTTTTTTGTCCTCACATGTGATCCTAGCATGTAAACACACAGTCAGCAACAAGTGTCAGAGTGTAGAGAGAGGTTTTCCTGTGTAGTCATGTCTTGGTATCGTTGGCACCAGGCCAGCTTTGCCATCTGTCTCCTCTCCCCCTTTTGCTTGTATCTCCTCCTCCTCCTCCTCCTCCTCCAAGCCAATCTGCTCTACATTTGCTATCATTACGTGCCTGCCATCCTTATGGCATATCAGAGGCAGGCGCCAGGCACCCTTTACCCCTCTCTCTCTCCTCCTCCTCACGCCCCCTCTCCTCTCCTATTTCCGCGCCCACTTCGCCACAGAGTTCTCTAAAGGGTCCAGGTGGCATCTTGCCCTGCTTTCCTCTCGGAGCCAGGGCGGAAAACAAAGAAGCACGGCGAAGAGAACAAAAAAGCCCCGAAAATGAGGATATACTCCTTTCCACATCCTGCTTGGAGCCTGCTGTGCTTCCTGTGCCCACAGGCTTGGTATTGGTTTGTTGTTGTTGTTGTTGTTGTTGTTGTTGTTGTTGCTGATTTCAATGATTCTCCATTCTCTGGATGGCTGTTGCTTTTCGAGCAAAAAGGCTGGGAAGTAAACCCTCTTCAAACCTTGGAACTTCCCTGGCTTTGATGCTATTGACGGGACCCTGGTACGTCTCATATGCCCACACACTCACACACATACACATGCACGTAGATGCTGCAGAGTGTTTCTCTCAGAGCTCCCTGCCACCTCGTCCGCCTGCTGCCTCGAAAGAACTGGGAATACCATGGGATCTACCAGAGACTAACTCACATACACACAGACACATGCCGGATTTAATACGCACGTGCACTCACCGGTCGTTTGAGGCTCCAGGAAAGTGAATAATCAATTAAGTATTGATTTCTTGTAAGATTTTGTAAATTTCAAAGGCAAAGACAAAGAGGGTAGCTTAAGGAGAGCCGCCGCGAGCGAGAGGAGCCGCAAATTAGCCAATAAACACAGACGAGGGAATAAACGAAGGTGAACAAACGAACCGCTCGTCACTGCAATATGCTTCTGTTTTTTTTTTCTTCTATTGTTTCTTCGTGCCCCTCCAGATGAATTAATGCTGAGTGCGACAATGGTTTCCTATGGAGACGAAGAGATGGCGAATGGGCGAGCGAGGGTTAAAAGCAAAAGCTGCAAGAGGAGAGAGAGTGACTGGAGGACTTGGTAATTAGGCAGTCAGCAACACACATCTCATCAGTATGCGGAGTATGCAAATTGACCGGCTGGCTCTTTCTTTTTGTCATGGATCAGAAGGCAAAAGCTGCAGAGAAGAATTAAGAGCTATTATTCTACCCAAGGAGAGGTTGATATATGCAAACGAGGGGGAGGAGGAGAGCAAAGAACACTCTGTAACCACAGAGATATACAATGGACTCCACCACAAAGGAGAGTCAAATACAATCACACAAACACACTTTAATTCTCCCTCACACGCTGGGAGATTCTTCTACATTTGCGCTGGAAATAGCGAAAGAGAAAACGACAATCAGACATACACCTTCATTCTCTATTATGCCTATCTCCGCATATTGATAGGCTGCTTCGTGGATGATAATTACCTTTTGGAATATCGAATGGCGAAACGAGCCTCGGAATGAAGGAACAAGAAGAAAGAGCAGAAAAAAGAGAAAGGGAGCAGAGGTATGCAAAGGCGCTAATGATATTCACAGCAGTGACTGTGTGTCATCTGCATGATGACAACGGCCAATTATAATGAACCATTGGCTCTCCGCCACAGATAAGTAGGAGAGAGAAGGATATGGGTGAAGAGGAGGGGGAAGCGAAAAGAACTTTCCCGTCCATTTCTTCTTAATTTGCCACTGATATTTGCAGATTTTGCATCGTGTGGATTTACAATAATGATGCATATTGAAAAAAATAAGAAAATGACAACCTTTCCTTGCATTGTCCCTTGAATGGAATAAAGGCCACAAAAGATGAGAGTGTCCCTCCATGTAGGATTTATGCTGCTTGGGGTGGTATTCCGTCGCCACGTTGCTCAACTGGGCTTTGGTTCTGATGGCACTCGCTCCTGTACAAACCATCTCTCTGACAAGCCAAAGGATATGTTGGAAAACACACATACACACAAGCATTCGCACAAACGGCAGCATCATTCACAGTGCCGCCCTCTCCCCTTCCTCATCACACTACAAAATGACTCCCCATCACCGTTTTGCATATTCGCATGCTGCCCCGCCTGCCACAAAGGACTAAACAGCCGTATGCAAAACAGTCTGGTATCCCCACTTACATAGCGATGAGACGAACAGTGTGAGAAATCGGGGAAGGGGGGCGGGAGCTGGGCAGGGGTAGAACACAATGGGGGGAGGAAGACAGGAAGGTGGGGGACAGGAGGGCCACAGGGGAGCTTGTTGGCACTAAAAAGGGGCACGTGCAGCGATACCACTCCTACTGTGTGATGACAGAAAGAGGCGGGCGTGGGAAAAACAGAGGAGTGGAGGGGGGGATGAAAGGGAAAGGAGAGGAGGGAGACGGGAACGAGGGTATGTTGGCACTAAGAGGGGGCGCGTGTTGCCAGAAGAGGAGGGGCGACGTGGGTGGGCGAGGTGCAATGGGACGTTCGGGGAAATGGGGGGTTGGATGGGGGCGCGGTAGGGGGTGGCACTAAACACAGATGAGTGTCTAGAGAGGAAGGTTTTTCAGATCGAGGGGCCACCTGCATTAAGGAGGAATGTCATCCCATTAAAACACAAGACACACAGCCAACCATATACACACACACACACACCTCTTATCAGATCTCAGGGGAATATGCCAGGGGGTGTGGCTGCCATGCCTGTGACGAAGCATGGTAACTTCAACACGAAATACCCATGTGTGCATCCACAGACCTGCAGGGGTGCCAGTGATGTGTGTGCGCACATACTCACACACTCACTCTTTTTTGCATACGCAGATGCATCAGGAAGCCCAGTCTTCACTGCAGACCTGGCTGAAAGCCAAAAACTTTCTCACTGTGTGCCTTGTAGTAAACACGCACACAAACACACACAAGCATACTGGAAGTTCTTTCAATACACTGATTTTTTTTGTGTCACTTTGAAGGAACATATTTGATTCCTCTGTATTTTACTCTCTTGTATGGGATGTTTTATTGCAGTATACAGTTCTGTAGTAGTACTGGACCCTTTCCGCCACTAAACTTATTCCAGCCTGTATGTTGACAAATGTGCAAAAGTAAATTGCACTAAAAAGTTGTGTATTTTGTTACTCAGTATATGTTTTTACTTGTAGTTATACTCAACAATGATATTATATGGACAATTAACTTTATTGTTATTTCATATTTGTTGTAATTTTATAATAAAGTTTATTGTTCAGCTGCACAGCTGTACATTGTTCCAAATGATGACCAAGAGGCCCTGTATGTTTACCTAGTGCAAATTCATGTGTTAATTCAATTTTATTGGAAAATAGATTATTGTATGTTGTATATTTCTATTTGTATTTTGTCAAAACATACATAATCATTGAAAAGATTGTAAAAAAGTGTGGTAGTTAGAAAGGAAGGGGTGACAGAGTTACAAAAAAAATATGCTTTTATGAGGTATGTTTACCATTTACAGTAGATGTTGTCGCTGTTAGGCCAAGATCTAAGACTAGCTCAGCTTTGAGTGGCATGTGTGCAGTGTAGCTAAACCTTGACCTCGGTGACAGCACGCTAAATTGGTTTGACTCGAGTCAGGAGTTCACGTTCACTGTCTTGAAGTCATCCAGTGGCAAGTCGATTTGATTATTTTCACATTCATTTCTAGTTTAAGAGCGATAGTAGTTTCACATGTCCTTCATGAGATGCAAGCCTATACCTTTTAGCCTTGCTAAGTGAATCATCAGTGGCAGTATCAAATTACCCTCAACAGAGACCAAAGGTTACTTAAAGGCCTTTTAGTCATCCACGCTGGCACGCCAGCTAATTTACAGCAGACTCATTAGACCAGCATTAAACACAATTTCCTGCCTACAAATTTCATTTGGTAGAAAAATCATTACCATGGCAATAATAAACAAGCTTATACAGTAGTGGCTAATGGCAATTTGAGTAACCTAATGTCCTTAGCAAACCCCACAAATAGCAACAGTGGCTTGAACAGCTATGATCAAAGCTTTGTTTAACATGCATGTTGACATGACGAGATTACTTTGGAGTCTTTATATCTTTCTGTTTTCTTTCTTTTTCTTTCTTAAGCTTTGTCTTGGGCCTGGACCATGACAGTGGAAATATAATGTTTCATAACTGTCAGTGCACAGGGTTGTGCGTAGCCTGGGGTTGCTGTGCTGAACAATAAACTATAATTTGATAGATGAGAAATTACAGCGGTCCATCTACTGTGCAGGGCCCTCACCCCGGGCAACGCAATACTGCGCCAGATGATGTGTCACATTTCTCTGAGAAAGGGAGAAAAATGAAATTATTCTTTTATACTTTGTTAATAATGTCTGCCTGTGTTTTGAATGTAGCAACCCTGTTTGTTTTATGTAGATAAACTAATACAGCAGATGGATGTGAGGCCTCTCATTGGCGCTGCCAATTATTAAGGCCCTCAGTCCTTTAGAGCTCCATACATTGCAGTATGAGAGGTGCAGGCCGTAACGATAAGCCTCCAAGTTCATGTGGTGGATATAGTGTTGAGTATACCACTGATTTATATTTAACAGTCACTAAACACACACCTCCTCCTCTCTCCCACATGTTGAGAGTCTCTGTTAAAAGGAGATATGCATCATAGGTAAGTAGCTCGCCTCTGTTAGGCTATGCATTTGCCATTAGTGAATGTAAATCTCTGTGAGTGTGGCATGAATTTGCTCTGGAGCAGGTTGGAAATTATGTGTTTTCTGTGACATTTTGGTTGAGAACTACTCAGACCAACCTTTAGTACCCCTGGAGCATGCTCCAGTGCTGTATCATTTGTGTCAACAAACGTCATACAGGACTGATTTGACTTGGTCCCATGGCGAGTGACTGACAGCCATGTCAATAAACATAACGGCTGCAATCCTAGTGCTCAAGTATTAATTTGTGGGCAGCACTAATAACACACATTAGAGAGAATGTTTTAAGTGCAAATATTTAACTGGAAATGTACTGCAGTATACTGAGAAAAAGGTAACAAGTTTGCAGGGAGATAGGCAGCTATTTATCATCCCTGTTGTGTAAGCTGTTGCTTTGTGATTTCACCACTAGGGTCACTGTGAGGTGTGTATTAACTTTTACTGTGCCCACATCTTACAAGAAAGAAATCCATTCAAATCTGCCCCAAGCAGAGTCTCTCAGTGTCTGATCACACACACACACACACACACACACACACACACACACACACACACACACACACACACACACACATACACACACACAAACACACACACACACACACATACACACACACAAACACACACACACACAAATATATACACATATATGTGACCAATGTACAAAGACATTTATGCTGTTAAGAATATTACATTTTTATTACAAGTGTCACAAGCTCCAGCCAATAGCAGGGAGGCTAATCCCACTTCTTTGTTCTGCCGCGTTGTATGTATTTTCAGACAACAGTAGTACTGAAGTGGATGGAGGAAACAATTTGTCCTCTTTTTGAAGCTGCTGAAGCTCACATCCTCAGAAGGTGGTGATGTCATGTGAAATGAATGGCTTTTATTCCTCAGTAATTTTACAATCTTGGCATGAAACCTTATATCCTACCCCATTCCTATTAAGAAAACCCCCCCAACCCCTTCTTTTTTTAACAAGAGCGATCTGATAGATGTTCAGAAAGATGTTTTTTTTTTCTTCCCCTTTGTTCTGGTCAGTGGGCTCATGCAATGTTTATTAGATTAAAAATCAGTCTCTGCGACGAGCGAAAAGGTGAAAAAATGCAAAACACAAAAGAGAAGCCTATCGCAGGCTCTGGCAGTGCTTTCTCTGCTGGTCTTTTTATTACAAATTGAGACCAAATCACTTTGGAAGGCACCAGAGAGGGGAGGGATAGATTTGTCTGTGATTTAAAGCAGCAGTATGTTGTACAGCATTTATGATCAGAACTCGCGGCTGTGTCTGACAATTAACGTGACTCCAGTTGGTTTTATGGCCAGATTCAAACAGGGACTGTGTTTCATAGTGATGATAGAGTGGACATAAATAAGAATATACATATGTGAAATCCATAAAGGGTTACCAAATGGTTTATATGGGAAAGGGAAGTTGGGGTGGGAGAGTTCATCCTCCACATCTGAACTGTCACAGCAGTTTTTATGATGTACAACATTAGTGGGGGTTGACATGTTCTGTTGCTGCATGTGTGCCTGGCTTGTGCTAACAACTGCACATGACCAAAATGACCCACTTGTACTGACAACCTCTTTCTTGTTTCCTGTGCGGTAACAGACTGGGTTGTATCCATCAGGCACAAATGCACTAATAAAGGCATATGAGCTGATTGTTATTTGTGAAGCTGAAACAAACATATTTATGAAGGTATTAAACCAGTCAACTAAGAATGACTTTTTTTATGATCTTTAATGAGTTTAACATCTATTGCTGCTATTACCACATAAAAATGTATATATTTCTTTGATTGCAGTCTTTATTGCCCTGTTTTGTTTAAAGGCATTCTCATGCTGCCCATCTAAATATTTAACCAGTGTTTAGCCTGGTTTCTCATTGTTCCTTCACATAAATTCCTCTTTGCATAATTGTATATAAAGAAGAACATACTCATTTGTAAGTGCTCATGGAGCTTCATCACATGTATTTGATTGTGGGGTCTTAGTTACATATATGTGTAATGCTCTTTTACTCTTTGTATAAACTACATACATACACATTTCATTTAATGTTCAAAAAACCAGTGGCTCGTAAACACCAACATGTAAAGTAAGCAGAGCAAAGACAGATGACAGAAGTAAAATCCGTATGAGGCACCAGCCTGGAGTGTTATTATATAGTATTGTGTAATGAAGTTTTATAATAAAGCAGATGTAAGAGAGTTATTGAATCAATACTATATAGCATTAGTCATGAGCAAAACTGACATGAACTAGTTGCTCTGAATCAGAAATGAGTCTATAGAAATTAAATGCAAATATATATGAACTAATAAGTTCGATATCATTGGGAAATATCTATCCCGATGACATATCCAACATCTCTTTTGTTGCATTTTGTTTAATTGAGTCCTTAATTCTTTTGGCGTGGCACCTGATACGAGATTTTACCCTGGTGTTTTAAATTGGTGAGTTTTTTCTGCTTTCAGACTCCAGTTCAGTGCTGACGGGACTTTCAGTTGTCCATGTTTAGCCAGTCAGGGAGTTGACAAAAATAAACAACCTTACAACAATCTTGACCAGAACAGTTTTCTTGACTGCATCAGCAGTTTTGCCATTTTAGCGCAGATTTCCACCTTCCACTCTTTGTGTCTTAGAAAGATCTGAAGCCTTGATATAGCACCAATGAGGAAATGAATGCTAAATGTTCTTTAGTGTTATCATAAATTTAAATCCCCCAAACAGTGAAATATATTTTTTAAAACCTTTTAAAAGTAACATGATGACATTGGTTGATGTTGTAAATCAATAACCCTTTTCTTTTCCTTCCCTGGATAAAGCTGTGTGACTTCTCTGAGTCAAAGGACTGGGTACAGTACAACATCACAACTCTCTCCCTCTCTCACCCTCCTTCCTTCTCTCCAGCCATCAGCTGCATCATCCACCTTTCATCAGGCCAGACTATTGATTCTCCACCCGGCAGGGTGTCCTTTCAGTATGCAGCTTAATATTCTCATTATGTGTCCTGTATGGTCCCTTTGCTGATGACTGGCTGATTACCATCTCATTAGGAGACATGGCCAGGCAGTGGAGAGAAGGACCTGTCACAGTTTAAGGAGCTCATCAGAACACAGAAATAATACATGCTGGAGACTGGCTTCATGGCTGATGATACCTGAAAGAAAATGATTTCTTTATCTGAGAAAATAGGAAGAGGAAGAACTTGCACTGTAAAATATGAGCTGGAAATATTATGGATGTGACATTTTTGTATTTTTGTTACACAGATTGATCACTTTAAATATGGTTTTAGCCTGGATAAGTTTTTGGTGTAACGACACTTACCACATAAAGTGATTATTGGAATTTTGATATATTATCCCTATAAAGTATTCATCTGAAAGATGGAGAAGAGTCCCTCAGTCATCTGCCAGGAAGTTAATACTGTACAATTATACACTAAAGCTGCTCAGTTTGATATTACTGACTTCAATAGATAAGAATGGGCACGAGTGGGTCAGCCATTATTATAAACTCCAACAATGCTATTCTGAATAAACAAAGACAGTGCACAGTATCATTTGGAAATAATATTTGCTGCTGATGTACCTTGATTCAGTTAGTCTCTGAAAAGGTTCATGGGCAGATTTTCTGTTACACTTGCGTGTTTGTGTGTGTGCAAGTGAATCTTAATTCCAGCATCTATGTGCGTTGGGGGTGTGTGTGTGTGTGTGTGTGTGTGTGGGGGGGGGGGGGTGGTCCCAAGGTAATCTGAAGCACAAAGGCAATGTCATTATAGACATGGGGAGACATTATTCTAAAATGGCAAGTGATGCAGTGCTGAGACAGTAGATAAGGTGAAGGAAAATGTGGAGGAAAGAGGAGAGGAGAGAGTGAATGCTTGAATTTGTCATGGACAGATAAAAACAGGCTATGGCCAGGCTGGAGGATGCCGTGATAGGGGCCTTCTTCTCTTCTTCTCTCCCTCCCTCCCTCTCTCTCACCATACCCTCCTCACTCCCTTTTTGAGGTTTATCTGACATACAATGAATGCAGCAATTTTATCTGAATAGACAAAGGAGCTGTGACATGCAGCTTCACTCTGACGATTGACCTTGAAGGAGACGAAAGGAAGGAAGGAAAAAGGGAGGGAAGGAAGAAAGAGAGGAATGGCCACAGTTGTTACTGCCTCTGTCTGGTTGTTACAACTCTCTGAGCTGTCTTAATGTTATTCTCTGAATACCACTGACACAAGACAATACACGTGTGTTTGTGTAGCCATTTATCAAGCAGTTGATGCACATTTGTGTATGCTATGTATACTTACAACAGCAAAATAACACTAAAACATTAAAGCTCATTTCTTTGCTGATTTAAAATGACATGACAAATGACAAGTCCACCTTAAACCAATTAAATAGATTAATGATAAAAACGTGCAAGTTTGGAACCATTTTGTTTTTTGGTGCTGTAGTTTTCTTCTATTGCTGCATGACTGACTTATCAAATCCACCTGATGTCTGAGTATAGTGCAGGGTGTGATGTACATTCCCATTCCCTTGATTCTTATGTATTTAAGTATTTAACATCATAGCAGAAAATCTTTTTTTTTTTTTTTTTCATTTTACAGACAGCAGCCTTACCAGTCCATGATGCAACAGACACACAGGACGTGTTGCATTGTGGGTTTGAGGCAACTCACTTTTCTCAACTGGAAAAAAGAATTGCTTTCTTAGTGTTATCATCCCTATCACTTATGCAGATGCTTTTTCTACCTACACCTTAAACCAACAACTGGATGCAACAAGTTCAGGTATGTTCTCTGGGGGCTGCTGAAAGTCATCCTGTCTGATGCTGAGGTATACGAATGCGGTTACTGGATGACAGGCACATCAAAAAAGTAAATTACAAATTTCATCTTGAAATTCAAACTGGAATCCACTGAAGAACACAAGAGATTATGTGTGGATTTTTCTTCCAGTAGATACTAGAATGCATGCACCAACCCTTTAGTTGCTCAATAAATCAGATCCATGTGAAGATGTATTGAGTCATCTTTTGTGAGACGGATACTGAACTAATAATGGAGTTAATAGAGCTTAATTTTGTCTATTGCAAACCTCAGTCTTCCTGCCGCTGATCCTCCTCTATGATTATGTGTAACTGATGACATTTCTTTCCACTTCCATCTCTCATAGTTACCGTAGAATTAGAAACTGCCAATATTTACTAATTATTAGTTGATTAGTGGTTGTTTTGCTCACAGTGAGACATTAAACATGCAGACCACAGTGCAAGAGATAAATAGTGTAATAAGAGCAAACATGATCAAGCAGAACCCAGATATACATTTCTTCCTTTGTTCTCTGTTCTACTGGGATGTACTTTACTTTTTGCACAGGAAAAAGATTTATTGACAATGTCCTGTTTCAACAATGCCATGAAACACAGACGGTTGTCGACAGATGACCGTATGTTCACTGCTATGTGAGGACTGTGACCATAACCGAATGTAAGTGGCATCAACCTTTACAGCTGCTTTTAACCCAAGGTAGCAGCTGCTTGATGTCACCTGGAGTGTGTGTGTTGAGCTTAACACACTTTGGCACACCTAAACTTTGTAGTCTACGGCTGCATGCACATTGAAGTGGAACAGGGTTATATGTGGCCCACAGCTGGCGTCTTCGCTTGTGATGGGACATTACCCGCAGCACAGACTGGAGTTCTGACCAAATCAATTAACAGATGTGTTCTGACATCGCTACGTAAACAGCAAGTTCTGTCTCAGTTATGATGTGAAAGACTGATGAAGGCTGAGAATAGTGCATGACTGAATTTGCCTGAACTTTCCTGACCTGCATGTTAGTAATTTTAAATGTCAGTAATTCTCTGTCACTGAGCTCAATCTGAAACAGGAAAAGAGTAATTTCACTTATTGGGCTAAAGATCAAATATTATTTCAATGATAATATGGAATATAAAGCAAGACAAACCCTAAGATTGAATGAAACATGCATGATAATACAAAAATTACTCATCATTTCCAGCTGTTGTTTACACTCATAGAATGAATTTAAAATGTTGCATCGTATTATAGGAAAGGAGGAGGAATACACAGAGAAAATAAGACTTGTCATCATTACCTAACAATGGAGGTAACTTTAAGGCCAGTCTTCAGAAAGATATATGAAGTATATTTAGAATTATCCAGTCCTTAATTTTTAATATACAAATAAGCCATAATCACTATAATCAAGTTGCTAAGTTTAAAACGATGTATAAATGCATGTATCATCTGCATAGCAATGTTAAGAGATACATTCACAATGATGAAATAGTTTCCATATAGGAACAATGTGTTTCAATAAAATAGATCTGAGTGCAGGATTAAACCCTGTAATGCTGCACGTTAGAGATGTTGCTAATGAGACAAGCCAATTGACACAGAAACCAACTCTGGGTTTAACATATGCCAACTTACTACTTGAGGCTGTGAGTCAAGATCATATAATCCATTTTAGCAACATCAGCACTCAAGTAAAATATAACACACACAAGATTGAATTTAAAAAAATTGTGACCCTAAAAATCGCAGTTTGATTACAATCCAATTGATTCAAGATATGATGATCAGCTGCTTCAAGCAGTTAGTTGGCAATTTCAAGAACTGGTTAACTTTAAAAAAACTAGAAAAAACCTAAAGAAAAAAAATGATTTTACTGAGAGTTTATAAAGAAATTGATGGAAGCCAAACATGCACCAGAAGGCATGCAGCTGTGGCACACTAATGTTTTCCTACACCCTTTTTTTAAATTTAGGGAGATCAGTTGAACCCTATAACCAAGGTTTTTAAAAAAAAAAAAAATTTAGAAATTGCACAGTATGTTTTGTAGGGAACATAATAATGACTTGATCACATTTTCTGTTCACTTCATGAGGATAAAAATTTACATATTTAGTCACAAATATGTTGATACCGAAGGTGTCAGTAAAATGTTCAAAGCGGCATATTTGTTGAATAGATTTATATTTAGAACAATATACAGCATAACAGCATGTTGTTAAGGTTAGTGAAAGATTGTGCTCAGGTTTAATATAGAATTTCACAGTGACTTCAGACACAACATTTTTATTTACATTTAACCAAAACCACAAAGTTATCCTGACTTACCCTTACCTTAAAATGCTTTTGTCGTCTGCTTTATGTTCCCACCATCTACCTATGAGTGACTCCCACTGCCATTAATAAATACTTTATTCATTCAACAAAATGAGAAACTAAATAAATAAATAAATATGAACATAGTCCAGCCAGTCGTTATGTTTATGAGATGGAGAACGTCAAGTGACCACTGCTCTGGACGTGGAACATCCTGTACCACAAGTTGACCATGTGGATGTGATGTTAAGAATATCACCAGGCCGCATAGTAACAGGTGTGTGACTCTATTTAGACAGTGATCTTTTAATCTGCTAATGTGAAGGAAAGAATAATCCCACATCTGGAAGTTTTACTACTCTGTAATTGCGGAGCTGCTAGCGAGCAGCCCCCTGAGCATTGGAGAGAAAGAATGACCTGCATTCAGCTCCAAACACAGACAGACGTGATAACATTTAGAGGGGATGAAATTTGTGTTAATTTCAGATGACTTGCCTTTTCCAAACCAATTTGGTTTTCGCTCTGTTTGTTGACGTTGCTTTTAATGTGACGCCTGTGACATGCATTTCCACAACAGATGGATTAATGTTTTTCTTTGCTCCTTGTATTTTTTCCTCTCATTTCATTCCCCTCTACTCTCTCTCTCTCTCTCTCTCTCTCTCTCTCTCCCTCCCTCTCTCCCTTTCTTTCTCTCTTGCTGGATTTCATCTAGACAGGTGCTTCCTGGCTGGACTTTGACGTAAAATTAAACACAAGTCCAGATGTGAAGTGTGTGCGTCCATTTGTGTGTGTGCATGTCTAAGACAGACAAAACAGAGAAGACAGAGAAAAGCATGTTTCTTGTGCATGCCACAGAGGAAGGATTGAAAAAGAATAAAGTAAAACAGAAAGAAAAAGAGACAGTAATAAATAGTCTGGCCATGAAAGAAAATTCGTGACAAATGCAATCCCATAATTTGAACAAGTTAACTTTCCATGAACCTATTACTCTTAAAATTGAAGCACAGCACAGGGACATGCGCTAAGACTTCTTTATGTGTGCGCCCCTTCCTTTTCATTTGTTTTACTTCTTGAAAACAAGTTCGCCTACCTATACATCCACATGAAATACTGGCATTTTGTATGAAGGTGTCGAAATCCTTGTAGCATTCTGAAAATTATATTTGTGTGTCTGTGTTCATATCACATACACAAAACATTCCTTTCATTTAATGTCAGCTGCAAGCTGATTCCAGGTTAATGGCATCACAATGCAGCTTTTACAGACCGATTAAATATAGTTGTCTAAAAGACGTGCTTTCCCGCTCCTCCTTTGCTTTTCTCGTCCTTGTCCTGAATGGAGAGACAGGAGAAGGGGAAAAAAGAAAGAGAGGGAGAAATGGAAAGGTCATGAGTGATGGATGCTTTGTGTGTGTCTGTCATTCCCAATTACTGAACTTTGCCTCTTAAAGCGTCGCTCAGATGCATTTCTCATTTCTGCCTTTCTGACTGATGAAGAGCAGGCTCTGACTGGGGGCACTGTGTGTTTTAAACACCGCTTCACTAGTCAATCAGTATTTACTTCAGATACAATACACTGCAGCAGCTGCTCCTGCTCTGCAGCGTTCCTCCTCTATAACTTTTCTTGATTTGTATTCATTCTCATGTTCTGTTATCAAATGTATAGTTTCCCTGCGCTCAGGTCTGTTATGGTGCGATGCAAAGAAAAATGAGATTACATATCATGTTTTTTTAAAGAAGTGTTCAAAGCTACAAAAATACACCGCAGGGAACAGAGCCTTTGGGGGGAGGCTGCACTTTGATACTGTGCAGTGAAGATGCATATAATACCTACAGTTTGTACATCCAGCCCACACCTAGAAATACAAACAGTCTCTTTTAAAGCTTATCAGCATTGCGTTATTAATTCCTAACATTTTTAAAGATGTTCAAACAAGATGAAAAAGAAATACACTAAAGTAATGTCTGTATCTTATTGAAGAAAACAGTTTATGAATGAAAAGCAATAAAGACAAAAATCACCAACTGGTTATAAATTCCTAAAATTTTTATGCTGTATGCATTTAAATATTCTTAGACACTTCCTAAATATGTTCTGTTCCCAATTCCCATGCATATACTCCCATCCTCATTTATGGACATTTTACATATATTTTTCTTTCACTGATCTGCTTGATAAAAGCGTTTCAAATGCTTTCACCTATATATAACACAATGTGGCCCATACAGCTGCCTTATGTGGTCCTCTGTGTTATTTTGAAGGGAAAAGAAAGAGAGAGTAGAGGGACAGGTGCTATGGCAGGCAGCGAGGTTAATCTCCTCTGTGCTCTGTCAGCCTCCTCGCAAAACTTTAAAAAGTGTCATGTTGACTAGCTGTAACATTGTGACATTCTACAGACATAGGAAGAGGAGGTGGGAGGGAGGAAGCAGAGATTGAGACAGAGCAGGAGGAATGGAGAAAGAGGGATGGAAAGAGAACCAAAAAAAAAATCTAATATATACTTGCAAAAAACAGCAGAAACCTCCAACACCTTCCTCATTCTTGCTTTTTTTTTCACCCACTGACTATATTAAAATATTTCCCTGTTAATACATCTATTTTCTGCTCGTGAAAACCTTCCTAAGTGTCACGATAAAGGTGGAGGTGGTTTGTGAGGTCGGCCCGAGGAGAGCTTTACGAGACAAGCTGCACTGATATATAGCTCACGGAGACTCCATTAAAACCCTGGACCTGCGCCATTTGGGAAAATGGAGGTCACTCATGCTAGGGTCATGTGACATCTATAAAATCAAACTTTTTCTTAATATCTGGTCATATATCACCTGTTTTTTCCCCCTTTTTTTCCTTTTTTTCACTAATGCTTGAATCTTAAACAATAGGGCGAGGGTCGAGGATGATCGTTTTTCAAAGTGTGTGTGTCCGTGTGGGGGGGTTTATTATGTGCAAGGGGGCTGGTAAGGCGAACAGGGTGATGCTCAGTTTTTGATAAATGTACTATATCGGATCTGCAGAGGAGCATGAGGGGGACAGTTGGTATTGTTGGAAAGACAAGAACAGGTGTGTAAAGGCATGGTCGGGAGTCCTTTTTCCTTCTCTATCTGTCTCTCCTTCCCTGTCCTCCATCATTCTCTTTTCCTCTATTTGTCATGCTCAGCTTCTCATTTCATCCGTCTCTGCAGGTAACCTAATTAAAGTGACTTCACGCTATCTCCCTCACTCACCTTACACGGATAATTGTCTCTGTCTCTTGCACTCATTCTGCCTCTCTCTTATCCTCTCTCACACTCTCTGTTAGAAACTTAAACTTTAACGTATACCCTTCCTTTTACTCCAGCTCCTGTCTCTGCTCATACTGTATACCCTTAAAACCCAAGAAACATGTCATTTCCCATCTCTCCCTCCCTCTTCCTCTCTGGTTCTTCCCTTCCCTTATCTTCATGTCTCTTTAAGCCAGAGTGGGTGTCCTGTCTGTCTACCCATGGCTCCTAGCTCCCCAGGGTAGCATTTCCAGGCTTCATTTGTTTGAGGGCTTTCTAATCTGGGGACTGGGACAACCTCAGTCCACCGTGCCCTCGTCAATCATCCCCGCAGAGGAGCAGAGAGGAGGTGAAGAAGGAGTAGAGAGGAAGAAGAAGACTGGAGGTGATGGCATGATTAGTTATCTGTCCTCGCTCTCACCCACCCGCCCCATCGCCAGCTACTACCACTCTCTCCATCGTTCCCATCTCTCCCTTACTTACTCCTTCTGCCTTTCCATATCTTCCTCCCTCACTGTCTCTCTATCTATCTTACCTTCTTATCTCTCTTTTGCTTGTTCCTCTCTCCTGCATCCTGAGCGCCAGCCTGTAGCGCCAGCCATCCCTCTATCCGTCTGTCTATTTATCTGTCAGTCTGATTGTCTGACCTCAGCCCCGATGGTGGTCCCTTTTGTGTCTGCGGACAAATGAGGATGACCTTTTATTGTAAAACAGACACCTATGGGGAGGGATGAAACCGCCAGTGTTTAAATTAACAACAGAGAGAAGAGAGGGTGAGGGAGGCTATTTCAAACAGAGGGAGGGAGATGGATAGAGGGAGAGAGAGTGTAAAGTTTTTGAAGTTCTAATAATTATAGAACAGTGTTTGCGTCAAACTAGCATGGCCACTGTTCAATAATAAAGTCCCCCACCTCGCTGGCAGCTATTGATGAACAGTGGTGGAACAGTGAGGAGCGGACCTCTTGAACGTGCCCCAGACCCATCAGTATGGGTGCATGAATTATAAATGGCATTGACAGTGGAGGCCATAAGAGTAGACAGAGTATTATTGCACATGAAGGTCCATTCTGATTTTGATTATTTTTATTCCAGGGGGCTCACAAAAGGCCAGGAGACCGTTGGTGAATATTCTAAAAGGGCACAGGGCCGAGATGGGCTTGATGGCAGGCTTTGATTTCTGGCTAATAGCCACTTCAAACAGGCCTGGACGACCCGTAGACAGGGGAGGAAGATGACACTGGGGCTAAAGGACAGAGGGACACACAAAGGGACACACAAACCACACACACAGAAGACATGTTACATTTTACAGTTTAAGTGTTTAGTTGACATTCATATCGAGCTTCAAGTTGGACTGTACAAACACGACCACACACATATGGCCCATTGACAAATTATCACATGTATATTGTGTTTGACATATGAAGCACTGTTAAGTGATAAAATGTTCTGGGTTCATCTGTCTGTTAAAGCAGGTGCTTTTTGGCTTTTGCACAAAGAAAATTGAGATATTGACTTTATTTCAAAATGGTAGGATTTCGCAAATAATGTAGAGACTGTTTTCTGCAACATGCTGCTAAGATGCCTACTTATCTTGTCCTTGCTCTGGGGGGAGATTAGTTCTCTAATTTTGGTGTCTGACATTTTTCCTAATCATTTTTACAAAGGAAGTGCAGCTCTTGTAGCTCATAAAGTTCTCTCTTAAGATTCAAATTGACCGCCTGAAAATGACGTCAAAAAAATCACATACTAATCTCTTGTGGTTTGTTTGGATGTTATATGCAAAACCTTTATACATAAAAAGGCAGCATACAGTAACATACACCCAAACAAGGTGCATAGATAAATTTAGAAGAGTATGTGACAACTGAAAACCTGGCGCAACTTTGCAGGATCTAGTGAAACTAATGCACAGGTGTGTGTTCACATGTGCATGGACACACACAAACGGACCTCATAACTTTGTGGATTAGGATGCATTTTACATTTTACTTCTTATCTCTTCCCACTATCTCTCTCTCTCTCTCTCTCTCTCTCTCTCCACACACACACACACACACACACACACACACACACACATACACATACACATACACATACACATACACACACACACACTCTCATAAGCATGGAATCATGCAGACTGTTCTGTTGCCTTGGTGATCTAGAATTCTTTGTCTGCTTTGGCCCGGCTTCTGGGTGGGGAGTCAAAGTCTGGATTATAGGCTGAATTTAATATAGCAAAATTAATCTACCCCACTGCAACACACACTGCACAAACTCTCACACCACCTCATCTATACACACACACACACAAATACCCAACACAGTATAAATCTTCCTTAAGGTCCAGCTCCACCTCCTCTTCATCATAACTGCCTCTCATTCATTAGGCACACAGTAACACAACAGTATATACACTTTCGCACATAAACATGTCCACACTTACACATACAGTACACACCCACTGTGATTGTCACACGACTGAGATAGCCTCTACGCCACAGTCCCACTCTTTCTCTTTTAATTACAAAGAATGGGCCTGGGTAGGTCACACAAAACAAATCAATATCTCTAAAAGAAATATTCAAATGTGACCTAGAAAACAGAGCTTGCGCACCCATTTTATCATTGATTTTTGACACAAGGCGATTTAGTCTTTGGGAGATTTTTTTTTTTTTTTTTTTTGCTTTGTGCCAAACAGCACATAAATATTTACTCCAAAGATAAAGCACAAGTGCAAGAGAATGAATATTGAGTTTGGAGGTAAGCATGTGTGTATGATCCAATATCCATCCAAAGAGGGGCTGTGTATTGTCTCAGTCAGAAAGGCAATATAAATATAAGCATATTTGTTAGAGGCAGGGTCAATATCATAAGGTGGATATGGTTTGCACCTCTGAGGCTGCTTAGAGAGATAGTTTGAAATCAATGGTGTGTCTGGCACCCAGCTCATTGTCTGATTACTCTTTTCTTTCTTACAGCTACCAGATTAATTTATTTTTCAGATTCAGTCAGAGGGGAGGACCCTGTCTCTCTTTTACTTACACTGCTTCATTTAAAATTATATAAGGTTTTTTTTTTTTAATACTTGGTTTATCTTCTTTAAAAAATCAAAACTCTGTTCAAGGAGGGATTGCTGAGCCTGCACACTTTTTTCCCCACCACAGTTTGCTGCTTCACACTAGGGCCATCACACATTTTCACCTGGGAGCTGCCAAGCTCAGCCGGTCTTCTACTGTTGACGACTGAGCAGTTTCACTGGGGTAGTTGGGAGTTAAGCGCTCATCCGTGGATTTAAAATGCCAGCTTTCCTGTCTCATTCCTGCTTTTTTAACCTGTAGGCTGCTGCTGCCCTCCATACACTGTTGCAATCAACTGATTGGATTTTTTGGAATTTGATAGATATAGCATTCATTAAGTCTGTGCCGTTGAGATGCCAGTGTTACTGCTTGGTTGGTTCACAGAGAAAATGTCAATTTTCTTCTGGAGAAAGCTCAAATAATGATCCATGAGCTCCTCTGTGGCTGAAGCTGCAACACATGTAATCCAGAAACATGATGCCAAATCCACTCAGTCATTAATGGAGTACACTTATTCAGTTTAAGTATTAGCTAATGCTGGTGATGGTTTAAGGAATGTTTAGGAGTGAAAACGCACAGATTACTTTCTATATGTGCCGCAGAGCTGCAGACTCAGCTGTTGTGATGGGTTTTACTCACAGCTGGTTTCTGATGGTCATTCTGCTCAGGTGTCTGGACTTGTCTATGTGTGTGTGTGCATGTGTGTGCGTGTGTGTGTGTGTGTGTGTTGGGTTATATTTGGCTGTGTGTTGTGGGGACCTATATGTAGAGGCTTGTCGTCCTGATTGGGACAAAAAGCAAGTAAGGTACATCATTAGATTGTAAAGTGAAGACATGTTTTAAAAGATTTTATGCTCAGAGTTTGGCAAGTAGTGGTTATGGTTAAGGTTAGAGTAAGTCTGTTGGAAATTAATGTAAGTCAATGTAATGTCCTCTGAAGTCATGGAGACACAACTGTATGTGTGTGTGTGTGTGTGTGTGTGTGTGTGTGTCCGTGCGTGTCTGTGTGCACATTTTTTTGCGAGTTAGGAGGAAGAAGAGGATATAAGCCTGGATTAAGTTCAGAGGATGATTTTTATCCTTGTAGGGGGTCTCTAAACGGTAAGAGATGGATGCAAGGTGACCCTATCTGGACACACACCACACACACACTTACACACACATATAGATGCACTCTAAAAGAAACAATCATCATGCACTCACCAATGAACACACATGTACAGAAACACATAAACATACCCACAAGGGCAAGGACACACCAGAAGAAAGACTTGAAGAAACATGCAATCATCACATGCACACGCACACACACACACACACACACACACACACACACACATACACACACACAAACACACTCACAAACACACACTCACACACACACATACATACAGGTGTGTTGTGATCCACAAACAGGGATTATATAGTGCTGATGTTAGAAGTAAAAGAAAGAAAAGACAGCTCTGCCAAAGCTTCCTCCTCACTGTCACGGCGATAACACTAACAGTATTGACAGTGGATAGAATCACCTTCAATAACTTCTACTTCTTTTTCATCCTTTTTTTTTCTTTTTTTTATTTGTACTGCCGACTTTTGTGTATTGAGAGTGTGTGTGAAAGACAGCAGCAGAGGATGGCTCAGAACTGAGAATAAACATAGGAGCTCAATTAATTCAGAGGTCTTCCATCAGTGTATGATTTCTTCTCAGCTTCTTTACCCTTATGTTCAGAGAAAGAAACAGTGCAATCATATGGTTCCTGATCGAACATTAGGTCGGCATCATGGCATCAAAGAGCAAAGGAGCAGGTGAGTAAGATAAATAAAAGAAAAGAGAAACAGAAAGGGTGCGGGCGCCCTGTGTCATTTCATCTTTTCATTTTCCATACAAGTGATGGCAGCGTTTGACGGAGAAGCCGATTATTGTGGGATTTCTCTTTGTTCTCAACCGTTAGAGCTCGAGATAAGCGGTGGACAAGCAAATGGAATTTTCTCATTCAAATCCTCCTCCTGCCCCATCTCCTTCTCTATGACTTCCTCCTTTCTTCTTGTCTTCTTCCTTTCTCTTTCTCTTTCCAGCTCTGTGTCCATGTCTGAGGCACTGATCAGATTTGGCCCTTGGAAATGAGATTTCAAGGGACTCAGTTCATCCCGCAATGCTGCGTGTGACCTTTGCTTTGTTTCTGTCTCTTTCTGTCTATCTTGCGACATTTCTTCACTGTGAACACACAGGTGCAGACACTCAGATCTCTACACACACACACACACGCATGCATAGATTACTTCTCTTTGTAGTGCATTTTACACAAGCTCTCAACACACTTTATTAAGAGTGAAAAGAAAGTCGGAACAGAACAATAAAAGAAACAAAGATGAGACAACGTGGATAAAACAGGCAGCATAGTGTAAACTGGGTGTTTGCTCTTACAAGACTGGGGCCTTTGGGTCTTGACTTGGTCTTTGAGGTGGAAGTGTGGGCATAGGTCTGATCTAAAGAGCAAGTACAAACTCTGACTCCGTAACATGCTTACAAGTATTGTTATATAAAGTGCTGTAAGGGAAGAACTGCTGAACATCCTTGTGACTTCTTTTTGAAATGATAAAGTTGGTCTAAGTACAGTGTAAGGCTGCGGCAGGAGGACAAAGTTGATAATAATTTCATAGTCACATGTGCTTTTACCTTAATGCCACAGTCTTCTTTTTTCTTTTTTGTTGATTCCATCTCTGTCTATCTCTCTCTTCAGCTGCTAATATGAAATATGAAAAGGTCTGTATCCCACCTCAACTCTGCTGCTTCACGTCGAAAAACAACCTCCCACTACCACCCCCCACCCCCCACCCCTGCCTCCACAGGATCATTCCAAACAACTATTTCATTCAGGGATGGTAATCAGACAGACAGTCACACACACACGTGCGCACACACACACACACACACACACACACACACACACACACACACACACACACAGAGTAATGGCAGTAAGTGATTAGGTTCACAGATGAGGGATCATTTTTGTCCATTTTCTGGGAAATGGTGATTGCTCCCAGCATTCATTAGCAAATCGCAGAGTTCAAATGATTCAGAGGCAGCACCCACTCTTTTAAAACCACGTTGCGCAGTCCAAGATGAATAAAATGAGACCACAAATTAATAGACATACCACTAAACTAGTTTTACAGATGAAAAGGACACAGCGTTTTTATGTCCTTGATGTCTCTGGAAAGTTTAGTAAAATATGTAAGCACTGAAACTTCATTTCCGTGTCAATTATCAACAAGGAAGATTTTTATAAGAATATCTGTGTGTGTTGCTGCTTTAGCAGGGCATATACAGCACAAGAGTCTATTTGAATGGCACCGTGTGTGAATGTATCATTGAAATGTGTAATCCCATAGCAGCTGGGGAGCTGTGTGTGATGGAGAGAGCTTGGCTTCATCATAGCCTCCACAGGAGACTGGATGAGTCCAGAATGAGAGAGACAGACAGAGACGTAGAGACTGAGAGAGAGAAGGAGGGAGGGGGAGAGACACCATACTGACAGTATGAATGATACATCATATGATTGTCTTGGACAGAGCTGTTCTCTCTGACTGCCTATACCGCACTCTCCAACTGTCCTCCATTTCACAAGCCCTGGTAGACTGATTTATTACACTCAACAAAACTGCTATAGACTAGACTGTGTGTTGCTGCCTATAAGTTTTCAAACTTTTTATTTTTATATATTATTTTGTTTTTCTATGACTTATTTCCCCAATTGCAGCGATGGCTAATTGAAAATAAATAAATAAAGCCATAATCTTTGATTTTAAAATAGTAAAATTTAAGACATCAACAGTGATATGTTCATCAAGGATCAGATTAAACTTAATATTTTTCGAGTAACTCCATTCAATCTTTGCAAAAAGTTCACTGCTGTTATTCAAGTGGTTTTGAGGTTGAGACTTTTTTTGTAGGCCTAAAGCCAACCACTGGAAATTCAATAGTAAAATCAAATAAAATCAAGACGTATTTAAGTGGATATATCTAAAATGCACTTGCCTATACTGCACTGCATGTTTTTATCTCCTATTAACTGTCAATAACAATCAATAATCTTTTCTAAAGTTTGAAGTTTTCGCTTCCTTTTCTCCCACTGCTAAAACAAGCAAAGGGCCGGAATAAACACATGTCATCAGTGGGATAACAAGAATGGTGTGTTTGTGGGATGTAGGTTACATTTCAAAGGTTTGAAAGGCCAGAGAAAGCTACCATCTGTGAATTATTGAAGAGGTAAGGGATATGATGGAGAATTTGAGTGAGTAGCATTTAGAGTTCAGAAGTGAGAGAGATGGCTGGCTCACAGTGCAGTTCTGTGTGCATGACTACGATGGGAAATCCATATACCCTAACCTTTCTTTGTCTGTAGTTTTATTGAAATTGACTGGTCAGACGGACGGTGCTTCACTAGGATAGTTTGAAGTGAATCCAGTCCCTCCTGATTCCAGACCTCCTTCACTCCTCAACTTACAAACTGTGTTTGCACTGTATGCGGATGATGAAATCTTGTAATATGAGACTTGCTGCTTCCCAGTTCTGTCTGGAACATGTATCCCGCTCCTTTTTGATTTATATGGTTGATAGAAACTCACTCCTGATAATAAGTGTGCGTGTGTGTGTGTGTGTGTGTGTGTGTGTGTGTGTTTGTGTGTTTGTGTGTGTGTGTGTAAGTATCATAGCCACAAGCCAGCACTGTACTCAGTTTTTATTTTTATAAAACACTTTTATTTTGTTTTCTGAGGCTTTATGCAAACCCACACAATTATTCAGATATCACACAGTATGACCACCGGTTCTCAGGACACTTATGGGATTACATTTGTTTTGGACAAAAAGATATCAATTTTTACTGTCATTTTGCACCTATTTCCTAAATTTGCCAATTTACCATAAATACAGACAATCATCTGAAATGACAACATATGGAATTGCAAAGAGGATTAGGCATAAACACCTCCCATATCTCCACCAGCCACCCCGTTGAGGGAGGGCAGGTCGGCAAATAGGTTTTTCACATTTCAGACACCACAATGTCACTCCATCTCATTGCGGCATCCATTACGTGCTACCTTGGGAATGAGGAGAGGTCCATGCTGAGAATCAGGGCAGAAAATGGCCGCCCGCTAGGAGGGGTAAAATGGCCAGCATTATTATTCTGGCTCCCCCCCAGGGGGAATTGGCCTGAATATAGATATGCAACATTATAAAACCAGGTTATTATCTGGGTGCAGGGTAACGGCCTCTTGCCTGTCTCCCCTATGACACACACACACGCATACACATTGATAAACACACATACACACACAAGAGCGTGCGCACACCTCCTGAAATCAGAGTGCAGTATCTGGGTAGTGTAGGATACTGTGATGATTGCAGCGCTTCTGGTGTCTGAGGGATGTTTATTGTCCCTATTGTTGTCGTTTTTCTGTTTTCATCATGTGTCATTGTTTTTGTGATTATTTTCTTGCCTCTTTTATTCACAGAAAATTAACATCAAGCTTCCCTCAGTTCTGTCTGTCTGTCTCTGTCTCAGCGTACATAATGTCATTTTATGGTGCAATGATATTTCCGATTTCAGTAATGTAGACGGCAGCTTCATATCAGTGAGCATTATTCATTTAAGGGTTGTGTTCTTTAAAAACACGTTATTACTTTGGCAATAACATTTTTTTGGCAATAAAATTGAGTTGTATGTGAGAGTGTGTGTGTGTGTGTGTGTGTATATGTGTTCGTAATTAGGATTATGTATACATTTTACAGATTATACCTGACATGTTGAGCCATGTTCACCACCATAATGATCTAGCTCCTTTAAGAAATCCACACATGGACAAATGTACATTTACCTCTATCTTTATATGCAGCACAGGATTGACACAAGCAATTTAAATTAGGTAGTAAAGCTACTGTCCCCCTCTCTCTCCCTCTCTGTCTCTTCTTCTGTATATACGTCTTCTTTCTATTTATGTTAGTATCTTCCTCTCTCAGTTCTGTATTCTGTCTCCCTCCTTCCTCTCTTGTTCTAAATTTCCCTTTTTTTCTGTTGATGTCTACTGATTATGCTTCCCTTCAGTAGATTTGCCCCTTCCTCCCAATGCTTTTCATACAATTTAATAGCTCTTTCTCTTCTCTTCCTCCACCTCTCTCTATCTGTCTATCTGACTTCTCCAGGTCTGCTCTAATTCCCTCCTTTATTCATGAACCTAACCCTGCTGGGTTAGCTGGCTTGGTGTGTACAAGCACACGCTTGTGTCTGTAGCTTTATGTTTGTGTATTTATGTGTGTGTGGTTGTGTGGTTGTGTGTATGTGTGCGCGTGCACTGTGCACAAGAGGAGAGGCAGACAGCAAATAGGAATATGAATCTTTAAGGGCCTGCTGCTACTGTGACTGAAATGACTTTTTCGAGCCACAATGATTTCGTAAGAAGGATGTTGATGAGGGCCAGATTGCAGATGTGTAGGTGTGTGTGTGTGTGTGTGTGTGTGTGTGTGTGTGTGTGTGTGTGTGCTATGGGTTACTGCATGTCTGTTTTGCCTCTTTGTGACTATACATATAGCTTATACATCCAAATCTCCTTTATACATTATTTTTACCGTATAACCTCCTTTCTTTTAACCAAAAGGCAACATTTGTCCAATGCACTGCTTCTCTAAATATGGATTGTCATTGGGATATGTACATATCAGTTAACTCTATGACTAAACAGCTTTTTAATCATCTCCCTGCCTGACAAAAGAATATAAACTCTAAGTGACATGTTTCCATTTTTACTCACTGAATATTCCCTACATCCATTCAGAATGACAAAATACAGATTACCATGCCTCAACTTCAAAACTAAACTCTTGTTTTGGCAGTTTCATTCCTATATTTTCCAAATCTGAGCTCACAGGCTCTCAGCTCCCCTGTGAACGTAGTGGACAGAGTGCAGGACTAAATGACTGTTTGAGCATCACAACCATGTGTCTGGAGCCCAAAGTGTCAGGTTGAATGGTCACCGCCAACCATGATGAGTCAGCAATAATTCATTAGCAACCCAAGAGCACGGTAGGGATAGCAGCTAGGGGTCAGGGTTACGGTTGGAGGTCATGTGGGAGGTATTGCTCACTGAATTAAAATAAGTTGCTAGCCTTGGAACGTGAGCTATCAAAATATTTGACATTTGGTGGAATTCAGTGGGGACATGAAATGCCAAATGCCAATAAAAGGGAAATGTGTATTCAGAAGATGTAGATACCAAGTAGTAGATATCACTGAATGTACAAAATGAGTTGTGTGTATGTCTTGACAGTAGGCTGGACCCTCTCCTTTCTGATTTGTGCACAAAAATGGATGATGGATTTTACTCAGATTTACCTCATAAAATAACCCAAATAAATATTTTTCTCATGATTTCATTCTCTGTGCACAAAAGAAAAGCAAACTTCATTTTATTTTGTTTACTTTTACATTTTTAGGTGTCTCCAAAAAAATCTCATCATGCCTCACGAGGATGACTCATAGGCTACAACTGTTTTTACATTAGATTATTTTTAGTTCAATATAGAAAGCCGAGAAAAGGTCAGTGGGTGAGATTCTCCTGTTTCATAAACTAAACAAAGCTGACAACCCCATCAAAAACGTGCGAGCAACTGCTGACGGATTGGGAAAAAAATTTAGAAACGTGTTTGTGTGTGCATGTGTAAATTCACTTCTATGGTGTGTGCGGCCATGACTGTGTGCGGATCTACGGCTTCTGCTGCTGCTGCTAGAGTATGGCTGCTACTCTGGGCTGTCTGTCACCAGCCTCCATGTCATTACCATACAGCCATGACATCTCTGGCAGCCTTCTGAAGCCTCAAATCTGATAAAAACAGAGATAAATCTGATCTCTGATCTTCCTGATGAATATGATAAGACCTGCTCCAGGTTAATGGACCTTGACACCTTTCAGGGCCCCAGGATCCACAGATCCCGGATCAGAGGTGGAAGAGACTACAGAGGTGGAGTAAGAGGAAGTAAAACCCAGGGGGGGTTAGTAGAAGCTGCCCTAGAGAGGTGCTCGCAGGCTGGGCTTGGATGACAGCCATGGCTGGGTGATGGTCCAAAGCTCCATGCAAAGCCCCCCTCTTGCCTGTGGAAGAGCGGAGGGGCTCGTTCTCAGTCATTCACACACACACACACACACACACACACACACACACACACACAAACACACACACACACACACACACAAACACACACACACACAGACACACGTAACTTTCTGTCTCTCTTTTCCTGTTTTTAATTCGCTCTTTCCATCTCTCCTCTCTTCTCTGTCTCTCTCCTAGACTGTCTTCTATTTCTGTTTTTGCTCTCACATGCACACACACACACACTCACACACACACACACACACACACGCACTCACACACAGGGATCTGGGGGATATATAGGGGTGTGGTAGAGCTAGTGATGAGGCTCTGCTTTGATGCCCAGTGGGAGATTACAGGGCCAAGAAGCAGAGATAAAAGTACAACTGAAACACAGGTATCTGCTCTTGCTTATGCCTTACAAACACATTCACACATACACTTACACACATCCATAACACATGTTTCGAGTTGACCTTAGATACACATGCACAGACACACACCTACATACACACTAACATCTAATGGCTAGTCAGTGACACTGAGGTCTTTGCCCCTGTCTGCCAGTCCTCATTTGTTTTCCAGCCCCTCCTCTGTGTGTGTAACAGTAGCACTTGCTACTGGGTGTCTTGTTACTCCTCAGAAGGTCTATTGATTTAACTCTTGCCACAATCTATAACACTATTGTCTTGCCTTAAGTGTCTCATCTGTACAATTCACTGGCAGGAGTCTATACATCAAAAACCCCGCCTGCTTAAGGATATTGGTATTCTGCAACATGCTGGGAATTCTTTTTTTTTTTTCTCAGTGAATTTCACATTTCTTGCACACTCAACCATACTTTTTTAAAGGAAAGATGCTTGCAGCAAGGCAGAACACAGGCTGGTACAGGTTTATTTTTACTTCTGTTGTGTTTATGAAGTCAGTATTTTATTTCACAATATCATATAGCAGCGGGGGAGACCACAAGTTATAATTTAGATTTGCCAGAGTGGGACATAGATGAGATATTCACCCTAGTTTGGGATTTTGACATATAAAAAAAAAAAAAAGAAAGAAAAAAAAGGAAAAACGTGTTCTGGTTAAAATATACACATAGGCTGACAGTTAAGAAAATTAAAATAATAAAGTCACAGCTATATTGATATATTTGCTGAAAGGCATAAAAAGACATTTAGGTGTGTTGCTAATTTTAGTTTTCATCTTAAATTAGCTTTCTTTTCAGAGTCATTCTGAGAATAGATACTGTATATATGTGTTGGTATTTGATCATACACTGATCTTCTTGATCCTTTTTTGTCCAAGCAAATGGAATCTACCTGAGAGCAACAAATGTTGATAGAAAAAGGCAGTCACATTTTCTGATGTGAGAAATGCTTTCTGTCAAGTATCCTACACACTCAGGTGTTTGGCCTGTGCTGTGCCAATATTCTTTGCAGTAATTGTAAGTCCTCTATTGATGTTGTTTTATACCTTTCTGTAACTATATAAATAATTATAATATGTAATATAATTAATGTTTTACAAGTTTTAGCTCATGGTGTAAAAATCTCAAGGTTACATTTAAGAATCTGGCAGGTTCTTACCTACAAGTTTTTACAACTTTAAAGATTAATAAAACAAATTGCTAACACATGACTTTGACCTTTTCTGAGCAGTGTTAATTTATCTGGTAAGAATGTGTAAAGAAACACAGATAGATGGTTGGACCGGTGAATAGCACTGAAGCTGTAGAGCAAAATTCCTTCTTTACCTTTTCAGAGACACAACCATCTTTGAAGATCTATACTTCTGTGACAAGCGTTGCAGTGTTATGATATGATGTGTCCAACGTTATGACATCTCTGAGAAATACTTACTGGAAAGGGATCATTAGGTCTCTGCTGTTGTATAGCATGTACAATTGTAAGCAGCTAATTGATAGAATAACAACAGGTTTGACTAAAACATTGCCTGAGAAAGGGAAACAAAAACCACTTAGAAGTACTGACAAAAATAAATAAACAGAGCATTGTCTTTCTTGTCAATCTTGATTGTCTTCAGCGAGTTTGAATGAAAGCTGTACTAAAAATATTACAGCAATGTAGAAAAACTGTAACTGTCCACACTTGTTGTTTGTTTGTAAATATGCACATTTTAAAACCTGGTTGTAAATCTGGTAAACTCCACGCTGCACCTTGTGAGCTCTAAGGTTCACCTCCGTTGAAATGACTGCATTTTAATGTGACAGTTATGGATGTACGTAGATATTTTATACATGTGGATTGGCCTAGATCTCAGCATTGTAACATAACATTAGCTAGTTGTTCCAGTCAAAGTCCTGGAAAAAAAAAATCATTGCTAAAAAAAGATGAAACACCCAACAGTAAATGTAAAACATTTGAGAGATGCATTCCATTCCACAGCTGAAATAACATAGTTCAGTCCATAAGGTAGTGTGTCAGTCCATTTGGACACTAAACACCATTGTTTGAATTCAAACTATCCTGAATGATCCCAGAGCAAAGTATAAATATTTAATAAAACCCTCTACCTTGAACCACAGCCCACTGGTTGCTCCCAGAGTCTCAGATTGTGAATCCATGAATTATTATATGCTATTTATTTTGTTTGTTTGTTTTTCATTTCTCTCAGTCAATACTTCTTTAGTGTCTGTTTCCTCCATACTTAATTAGCCTGCATGTTACATTTTATCTTTCTCTCAGTGTTGCGATTTCACACTGTAGCTGATCTCCATCTGCCAGTCCATCTATCTCGCCATCACGTTAAGAACCTCACGTCACACGGAGATCTAGGTGTCAACATGAGGGCTTCTGTCGTCGTGGAGACATCAGCAGCGTAATCTGCAGGAGGTACATGTACCTCATCCTAGTTACCGTCACCAGGCTCGGCAGGATATGAAACAGGCCCAGCAGGAAGGGTTGGTGATTAGAGCAGGACTCAGTTATGGAAATGCCATTACACTGGGAAATGATCAGAAGTGTTTCACTAGGTTGTTTTTCCAAAATCAGTAACATCTATCTATCTATCTATCTATCTATCTATCTATCTATCTATCTATCTATCTATCTATCTATCTATAGTAAAAAAAAATAGCATTCCCTCTCTGATGCACACATTTTCACAAATAAGTCATTCCATCTCTGTATTGGTCCAGAATATTTACACTGGAAATCAAATTCTGTTGTTGTTTGTGGTGCAGGCATGAATAAAAACATGAGGGTGATTTTCCAAGGCAGAATAATGTGCCATTGGCGCCTTTTCCTCTGGAGTTCCATTGCCCTAAAATGAGGCCGGTCAGATGGGGAGTGATGCCGTTCCATGATGGTATTATACGATTGCCACCTTTACGCACACTTCCCTCAACCTCTCCCGCGCTCACTCTCTCCTCCACTGTATTCCCCCCTGCCTTATTTTACCTTCACCCCAGCGTCCAAATACTAAAGCTCGCAATTTTGGATCCGCATCACTGTCATTCCATTATGATGGAAGCATGCAAACATACATGCACATGTGCAAAGATCCGAATACGTGCAGAGTAATGCACACACGGCCACACACTGATATTGTTTCACAATAGTAAGATCCCCTGAAAATATATTTACTATTTTAAAGTGAGTTTTTGATATAGAAATATTTTAGCTACAGTATGTTGATAGGAATTCAGCATACAGCTCAGCTGGAAGGGAACATGGCACACTGTGACCTCGCACATCTATTTCTGTAGAGGCCTAATCTGACTCATGCCACACAAAAAGAAAATTCATATAGGTGCACTATAAATACATTGTTTGAGTAGACTACCTCAAGTAAATTCATAATTTAACCAGTGTTCAATATCCAAATGATGTGTTCGCTCTCCTTTTTCATGGTGTATCTTTGCTCCTGTTGTCCTTGAAACGTGTCAGAATGTCTTTTATTCGTCTGTAAGACATCAATATATCTCCATGAACATTCAGCATTCCTTTATTCCTGCACTTTGGCCATTATAGTGATTGTAATTCTTATTCTGTCTTTTAAATAGGAAGTACATCTGAGGCAGACTGTTCATTTATCCATGCTGAAGGTTTCCATTGAATGTAAAAACTGGCCCACGCAAAGTAATGTTCATCACAGGAACTTGATCCTTGGATGATGGCTATGTTAAGATGGCAGATAGGGAAAGAAATCCCTCCCCAGTGGTGCCTTCAGCTTTGATATGCAGGCCTTCCCCACATATGGCTCCCCTGTGAATATTACACACATTTGTTTATATATATTTACACACACATTTTTATTAAAAAGAATTACGTCTTGGAAATGTCAAGGTTAATTTCCTGGTGAGGAGAGAGAGTGAGACAAAGGGGTGAGGCCTGTGAAAATGAGAGGAATGTGGAGGATTTGAATGCATCTGTATGTGTGTGTGTGTGTGAGTGTGTTTGTAGGAATGAGTCAGTTGGTGGGTGCATGTCTATGTTAAACAAGGACAGTACCCCATGTAGGAAAGATAGAAATAACTTTATTATAATTTACACATCTGTGTCATAGGAAACAGATGTTCAGATTTAGGATTACAAAGAGAACAAGAAATAGAGTGAATGACAGAGATCAAAAGAGGGAAAGAAAGAGAAAGAGTAAATGTGTAGAAAGAATATGCACAGTGAAAATTTTCTTCCATTTCAGCTAATGCTGCATAACTGCTAGAAAAAGAAGAAACGTGGAGGGCAAAAGTAAAATATATATATATATATATATGTATATGTGTGTGTGTGTGTGTGTGTGTGTGTGTGTGTGTGTGTGTATTTATATTTATAATGAGTCATATTGTAATAAATATATATTTTCCAAAAAGGTAATTCCAGACAGGACAAAAAATGATTAACTCAGTAAATGCTCTATCCAGAAACAATAATGCAGTAAACATGAATCGACAGAACTGTATGGAGATGAATGCAGTTGGCATTATAACATCCTTTAAACCATTCTTTAAACCAAAGTGATGACAATTAAAGTTTAGATGCTTTAGAACAGAATGATAAAAACGACCAAAAGGTGAGTTAGATGAAATAGTTGGTATTCAGTCAAAAAACTAAATATCACTGTACTTTGACACGCACAAACAAACAATAAAGTGCATGTTGCTGTTTCATTCTGTGCCCCTGCCTTCTCTCTTCCTTCCATCCAATTTACCCTTTTTCTTTCTGTTTGGTGAGACATTTTTCCCTCCGCTACAAAGCCAATGTCATGTTCAGAGCTTTTCTACATAAGTGTTTCATGTCACTTCTATTCCCCTAAAACTCACTTGCCTATTCTATGTGTTCCCGATCTTATATTTGGGTTTGAGAATGGATAGGTAACATTAAAGAGCTATCACTTTCTCCCTCTGTCATTCCCCTCCTTCATACTCCATTTGATCTGAAGCCAGATATGGCTTTTAGATGTGAATGTGGACAGACACACGCACGCACACACACAAACACACACAGACACACAGAATACCTGAGTGCACAACAACACATGCACCAGTGCAAACAATGTGCACACACTCCATTTGATTGACAGATAAACACTGTGAGGGAACACACATACACGCACACTCAAACATGTGCAAAAACACACCTTTATCTCACAAGGCTTTTATTTTGTGTATTTCCTCCTAGCCAAACATCAAAAGGCGAATACCATCTCACATCACACAGACAAACAACAATATTACAATTCTCGGTGCTCGACAATGCCATTTTAAATGCTCCACCCTTGACAACTTGTGGAATGGGTTAAAGGAATGGAGGAAAGAACAAACAGACATAAATACACAACAAATACCACCTACAGCCAATAAAATATGCATGGCAGAGGACGACTACCTTTAAACTGACTACTGTCAGAATTAATAAAAAAAAACAAAAAAACACAGTAACAGTGACAGTCTTCCACAGGTGTTTGTCTGTGTCTTCATATTCTATTCTTTCCATGTTCTATTTTTGTACTTATGTGTGCGTCTGCACTCAAATATAATACAGCTCCACAGTGTGAAGTCAAAATGCATGGTAAGATCAGATTATTAGACAAGCTGCAAAAGAAAAAAAAAAGCAAGTAAAAAGTTTTCTGTTTCTTTTTCATATTTTTCACACTTTTGTTTTACAGAAATTTTCATGAATTACTTTTACACTTAATTTCTTAAAATTCAACGACTTCTTAGCATGACATAAATCTTTCAACAACTGAACAGAATTATGAGACTCCGGCAAACTCTCCAAATGTTGCAGTGCAAACTGTTCGGAAAGTTAAAATTAATGCACTCAGATTTTTAAGAATGTGCCCCTCAGAGAAACCTTGATATGTTAGATCCCAATAACTCATCTTTTTCTTTTAGTCCTGCCTTTGTTCACTCTTTCTGATCTGTAATTGAAAAAGCATTCCATTTTTATTTTCCATCGCTATCCAAAGGCTAAATCCAAAACACCAGCCAAGAGGTTAGCCTGGTCACCTGGCACCCACAGGCACTCTCTCTCCCTCTCTCTCTCAGTTTCACACACACACACACACACACACACACACACACACACACACGCACACGCATATGCACACACATACACACACCTGGCTGCTGTGCTTCAATAAACTGTAAATTCCTCCTCTGCACCCACCGTACCCGAGCTAACCCTTTAAAAGTCACCCGCCTCCATCTTGTAATGCATGAACACACACACACACACACACACACAGACACACACATACTTACCCACAGTCACACACAACAGACGAGCCCAAACACACAAAAAAACAATGTGGCTTAGTGGATGGTATCAAATTTAGTGGCCACGGGTATCTGGCTGTGGTCATAAATCTATATCTAACATGTGAGAAAATCTCTACATGAATATCTGGAGACACAGAGGGAGAGGGAGACAGAGAGACAGACAGCAGGATACAGAGAGAGAAACAAAGGAGAAAAAGCAGAAAGCAAAGTCAGGGTCTTGTAAAGAGAAGGAGGGCCACAGACAAATAGAATAAGTAGGAGACAGGAGGCTGAGTGAGGTATAGAAAGAAATAAACAAACAAATACAAGACGGTAGGAAAACTGAGTGGGAGAGTGGGCAACAAAGCACAGCAGAGGAGAGATGGAATAAGTAAGAGAGATAAAGATAAACCGGCAGAGGGAGAAACAGAAAGATAGACGGAGCAAGAGAGTCACAGACGGATACTATGACAGTGAGAGATATATGGGCGGAGGGACAAACCGAGAAGGAGAAGGAGGGCTAGAGACAGACAGACAGAGAGACAGACAGACAGACAGAGAGACACACAGACAGACAGACAGACAGACAAGAGCGCGAGGGAGATACATGACCCCTCTCTCTCTAACAATGGCTCTTCATGTGGTGCCCAGCTTAGCAGGCGAGCCGCTGGAATCAGGAATGTGGAATGTGGGATTTTAGGCTTGGAAGTGATAGCTACTGTCTGTGTGTAATATTTAGGGTCGACACAGGGAGCCTCTGGCACGCCATGAAACACATGGACAGCACTGCTTTTTCTGCCGCAAGTTGGTTTGGTTTGGTTTGTGTGTGTGAGTGCATATGCATGTCAAAAAGTGCATTCTGCAACATTTGTGTGCAGAGCTAATGTGTGTATGATATTGTAGGTAATCTTAAAAAAATTATTTATGTATGTCTGAGAAAAATATTTGTTGATATGTCCTCTCACTGAATTCTCTATACTGTCGTATTATTTCTGACAATTTAATAACAGTAATTTTACATGTGGTAGAATAAATATCGAGAACTTTCACAGAAGTAAAGTAGCAATAACACATTGTGTGTTATGTGTGTATGTTAAATATTAAAAATAATTATAAAATAATATTACAGGTAAAATCGTTCATTCAAAATTTTCAAAGATAGTTTAAGTGGATATTTGTTAAAAATATATATTTTTAAACTTTTTCAGAATGATCGCTTTTAGAGTGTTATAGCATTACATGTGTATTATAAATGTATTATATTCTAAAAGTATTATACTATTGTAAATGTGTCATAGGATTAAAATTATTGTTGCATTATTTAAACCAGCATTTTAATATATCTGGATGAGATTAGGCTAATTTGAATTACTTTATATGCTGTTGTTTAGTTTAGTTTAGTTTAGTTTAGTTTAGTTTAGTTTAGTTTAGTTTAGTTTAGTTTAGTTTAGTTTATAAAAATATATATTTTATTTGTTCCACATATGTTTTACATGAAAATATGAATATGAAAAGAGTAAGAAGTACAATACTACAATAGCGGAAAAAGTAGGATGAATGGCATAGTACAAAAAATACAGAACTTGAGTAAATGTACTCAGTTACTTTCTACCACTGCACTGAGAATGTATACCGTAAACATACATACAGGCCATAATACGTGTCCAAACTAAGTTCCACAAATAAAAAGTTGAGCAGACCTTGTTCAGGTGGGTCTAATCTTCACAAGTTCCCTGCATGAGTAAGAAGTTGCAAGTAAACACACACATATACTGTATATTGTCGCTCTTTGTCTCTTACTTTCCGTCTTTCTCTTTCTCATACACACACACACACACACACACACAGAGCTAACATACATACTCTGCTGCTAACACAGGAGACAGTTGTTGCTGGCCGCCCCAATGCCTGTCATGGCTGTCAGGCCAAATCCCATGAATTATGGCTCTTCCAGATGTAAGAGATTTCTAAGCTGCCTCCAACGGCCTGCGGTCTGTGGTGAGAGAGAGAGACAGAGAGAGAGAGGGAGGGAGAGAGAGAGAGAGAGAGAGAGGGAAACAGAGAGAGAGAGAGAGAGGGAGAGATTTGGGTTTATGCAGTGTCATCCAAAAATCCATCTTCCTTTCTCTATCCCTCATCTTTATTATGTTTCTGTATTCGATCTGCAGAAAAACCATCATTACTTCCAATTACCTTTGGACAAAAATATTTTTTTTTGTATCACACATTTGAAATTTCTCATGAATATGTGACTTACATCTGTGGGAAAGAGCGACTACGTAGCACATTCATATTTTTCAAAACGGAAAAGGAAATTGGATATTTTTGGAGAAATATATTTTTCCAGCTGAATGGTGGCATTTGTGGGAAATTATATCAGGACACATTCTTTATTTTCCATTTCTGTTTATTAGCCTACCTGTTGGTCTCTTTAAGAGTACTGGATGTAAAATTAAAGTTCAACATTGTCATTTATAGTTACATATCCATCATTAATTATCACATTGATTATAAAAATATTTAGTAGACAACACACATTTCTTCAGAATTATCAGTTGCTGCATTATTATTGACACTTGGATCATTTTGTCTCACCAGTGTATTAGTTAAATTTTTCCATGCTCACGTCAACACTTAAAATTCACCTCCCATCGTTCTTTTACTTCGTTCATTCTACTCTCACTCTTTCTCTCATTAGTACTTCGTAACCAGACAGTTTATTTGAAATTATGAAAGCATTACACTCTCTGATGTAGCAGTTTAAAAATCAATAGCTGAAACCCTAGCCGCCTCACTTAAGCCCTCTCCTATGGCAAAGGGGATGTCTCTTTCTCCCTCTCTCTTAAATGGTAATTTCATTTGCAGTCACTAAGACCTCACCGATAATTACCAATGCCCTGAGAGAGAAAGGCGAGTGAAGAGAGAGGAGAGAGATGGAAGACAGAAGAGGGAAAGAGGAGAGATGGATTAAGAAAGGAGAGTGAATGCCAGTCATTAGAAAAGCTTTCCTCTCTCCCTCCTTTGATCAGAGTTAAGAACACATTGCCTTCGCTCTATCGCTCCCTGACACCAACCTCTGAAAAGAAAAGATGGAGCACAGGTGGGGGAAAAAAAAAGGTGAGCGAGGAAGAGACCGACAAAAAATGATCCCTGAAGTCTTAAATAACAGGCCTTAATTTTGACATTGAACCCTCCCTGTTCTTGGGTTACACTGGGGCCGTCCATTTTCAGAGAGCTCCACCATCCATTTTTTTCCCCTTCTTCATCTCTCAAATGAACTAATCAGAAAGAGGAATATGAAGTGTCCTGCAGGATCCATTTCTCTAGAAGCATATGGCAATGATTGATGGGGGACAACTTTGACTTTCCCAGGTCATCCTCCTTGCACACATCTGGGAGCATGCAATAATTTTCTTAATTTCAGACCCCATCCCTTCTTCCTGCTTCTTCTTTTTCTATTTTTTTTTCAAAGAACTTCAATTTCACTTTGGTAAGAAAAGAGCCTCGTACAGCATATCACTCCTCTTTCCCTCTCACTCTCTCAAGGCTAACACAGCCAGTCATTTTGGCTGAAATAAAGGTACCGTAGTGGTTGCCAGATGTTTATAAGGACTGTTGGGGCAATCCCCTTGTTTTTTTATGGCTCCCATGATTTTTCTTTCTTACTTAAAAAAGCCTTAAGAAGTACTTATGTCATATAGCTTTGGTAACTGGATTTACCATATGTGTAATGCTAGTTGATATATCATCATGACAAATACTGTAAAAGAGCCACAAGGAATATGAGTTACCTGTGTTTATTGCTTTTGAATGGATTTCAGTCTGAAGGCAGCTTCTTTTACAAAACGCTGTACTCCTGAGATTTATGCACATACAGTTCAGACAAAGGAAAAAAAAAAGGGAAAGATATTTCTGTTTTGTTTCTGTTTTGTTTCTGTTTTGCTTCTGTTTTGCTTGGTTGCACCATTAATTCAAAGCTAAATGAAATATAATGTAACTGAAAAGTTACAAAGAAAATGATCAGACTTAGAAAATTACCAAAGCCATTTGAAATTCCAGCAACTTTTCAGTGTGTTATGAGAGAGAGAGAGAGAGAGAGAGGGAGAGAGACAGCCATCTCAAACCTCCCCGACAGCAACTGGGCCTTGTTAGCTGTGCATTGAAATCAGCTTTGACTCTGGGTTTACAATAACAGAGAGGAACTTCGACCACTAAATGCTTTCGGGAAACCCACTCACCCTCCTTCTGCCATGTGATGATCCCACCTCTGAAATATTCAGCACCATTAACATTCCGATGGGTATCATCCCCTTTCAGACACAATTCGCTTTGCTCCTCAGACCTGTGGGCCAAACCAGGGAGAGGCCCGGAGCAGATGCTATCTGCTCTCATTCTTCACAAGATGTCTTCTCCTCCAAACGCACACTTATAAGTGTTATATTTGGTGCAGAGAAAACAGTACACTGACTAGTGACAGGATGTTTTTTTTTTAAGTTATGAAAAAAATCAATAAAATAATTTTTAACATAAAAATATTTGTCACAAAATATGATTTTCTTTAAAGGTAGATGATTTGAATTTGGTTAATTTACCTAATCTCATCAAGGAGATTTACATTTTATCAAACTGCATTTAGTTTTAATTTTTTTTTTTTTTTTTTTTACTTCACCTTGTTTCAACTTACTTTAATTCTCCTGTTCGGAAAAAACGTTACATTTGCATCAGTGTTATTGGCCAATAAAGCAGAAATTTGTTGGCTCTTAATTGCTAATGATGTGACTATGTGGGTAAATTGTTTTGCCAATCAAACCCTGTGTTCTCTCCTTGCTGCTTTCATGTTGTCAAGCCTGACAGTTGAACTACCCATTATTAGCTAGGTTTCTGTGTATGTGTGTGCGTGTCTCTAATCATGTGTGATCATGTGAGAGACGGAGCACTACACTTTGAGCACAATTAGCCAGGCATTTAGGCGTCTTAATTGGTGACATTCGATCTCCGGCACTCGCTGATGAACCACTTAGCAGCAGAGTTATGGATTAGCACCTGACAAAGCTCTCTCTTCTCAGATGTAACTACCAGGTCAGGAATTAGTGCTCTTAACACTGCTTTACAAATGAAGACAGCTGTATCGACTAGCATGGGAAACTACTTTCTCTTCCAGTTTGCTTTTGCTAAATTCAGTCTCCTCTTGAAGTCTTACTCTCGTCCTCTCTTCTTATCAACTGAAACAAGCTTTTTGTAAAATTTTTCAGTGCTTTTTCTCCTGGACAATTTCAGCCACCATGTTGGCAGCAGGCCACTCACATTTGGCCGTGACAGTATTTGGCGTTTTGTTGTCATGGCGCTGAAGCTGTCTCAGTTGTCTGGGCAACATGCACCAGGGCTCATGGGAGCCTCATAAATGTCATGTAACAACGGAACCGCTCGGGAGAGCAGGAAGTCCTTGCCAAAAAGAAGATAGATAGAGCGCCACTGGTGTTGGGGATGCCATGTTGCATTAAATCATGTTTGCACACGCTAATGCAGACACACAGTGCACACTTGTACAGATGTATATGCAGTCATGCATACACAAACACTGACACTTGAGAACATTTATGCTTGTAAACAGGTAGCTTTGCATGCAGTGATCACCGACAAAAAAATACTCTTCCTCCTCTAGCCTTTATTCCTACCCTCCTCTTTTAATCTAACTCTTGTTCAAGGACCCTATTCAGCAGCCCCCACCGCACCCACTGTAGGTGTGTCACATTTTCACCACACTTTCCCCTCCCCAGGTCACTGTCATGTGCTTGGACCTACTGAGCAGGGAGCCTTTAAGCAGGAGAGACAGCACTTGTCCGTTAGATTAACGTGTCCCCGACGTCACATGCCTTTGCCTGCACACGTCACCACTTGTCTGGAGGTGCCTGTCGAGGTTCATTAGAAAATGCCAAGATTTTAACGAACAGAGAAATTTTGTCAAAAGGTAGACAAAAATCTCTAGGATCCATGTAATGTGTTTTCACTGAATATGGGAAATATATATTTGATCTGATGTTGTCTGTTGTGGTGCGTAAATGCTGGGATGAAATAGATAAAGTTTTTTTATTAATAAAAGTACCTTTTTTTTCAGATCAGAAATAAATATTCTTGACCCCACGTCATTATTATTCAACACAAAACACATATTCTAACCAACAAAGCAACTCCATGCCGAGGCAAGGACCAGTCGGCATTTCAAACGCCCCTGAGATTCCAGATATTCTAATACCGTGGGACCTCCTCTCATATTTATTGTGGGAATCAGAATTTATGATGAGTAAATTGGGCTTCTTCATCTGTGTGCCGGGGGGTTGCAACATGCGGCCGAGATGGCTTGACTTATTGATTACAGGGAGCAGTATGCCCCATTTCAAAGGGAAGGAGAGCCCCCGCCACGCAACTTCTGAGAATTAATTTGCCCGGCATGGGCCTTCATGAGAAACACATGTCTGTACACACACACACAGAAACACAAGCATAGACACAAACAGGCACACAAAAACCAAAGCCTGCAGGTAAAAGAATCACACTCCAAAAAAACAGCTACACAGGCATGCAGCCCCCTCCAACCAAACCCCCACACCACCAGACACACACACACACACACACACACACACACACATACACTAAATATACATATATATATATATATATATAGTTGTAACCAAAGATTGTGATCACACTTGCATAAACACATTCAGGTATCTCAAACATTCTCCCCCTAACTGACAAGAAATTACTCCAAAAAAGTTGGAACATTTCTGTTTTTCTTTTTAAATTCACTTTGACTTATTTTCACAAAAACAACAGTATTTGTAGCTTATGCATAGTATTCACCTTAAAAGCTACACTAATGGTGTTTCTGTTTTTCAAAATGGTTTGAAAACCTGTTTTTTTCATTATTACCTTTTTAGATTTGGGCTATTTTTCTGGAAAATAACAAATAAAAAAGGGAAAAAAAGAAGAAACACATATCCTGTGACTGAAAAGCATATTCAAAATATTTTTCGGTCATTAAACCTTTCACATAAAGCAACATTCAGTGACACTGTAACTGTACTGGAAACAAATACAACTCAAACATGGTCCTATCCAAAACGTTTCTCCAGATCAAGCCCCAGCTGAATTATCAGTGGTTCATCCCTGGCATTGTCCACTGGATCGCCCTCTGCACTCAGACACCAGCTCCTATTTCACCAGCAGCACCCGTGCTAATTTATCATCATGGTCATGACAGACAACACATCTGTGTGAACGGATTGAGTGAGTAAAGGAGGGAAGTGAAGGGGGGACAACAGTGGGAGCGGGTTTGCGGGGTGGGGGGGTTGAAAGTAGGAGGAAATATGGTAGCAAGGAAGATTTGGATCGCACAATTGGCAAGGCTTTTTAAGGGTCATATTTTGTTTGAAGGGCCCCATCCTACCCTTCGCTCGACCTCTCTCTATCCCTCCTGCCTCCTCCCTCATAGCATGCTGTCAGCTAACCCCCTCGGCAACTGGACAGCTCATTGTCTTGGGCTATCTTATGTTACAGCCCATATACTGCAGGTGTGATATGGAAAAGCATTAAAGAGCTTAAGGAGTGAATTGAGAATGTAGACCTGCAGAGGTTTACGTTGCCATATAAAACTGCAGCTTCGCCGGCTACGAAAGGGCACGTCCATGACGACTAGTTTCTTGACGACAGGTCCCATATGAAGCATTCTTTTTAAAATATTTATCGGATGACTGACACCGCTGTGTTTGTCAGCGTGGCCGAGCTGAGCAGGCGTTCTAGTGATGAACTTGATGGGCAGATAGGTGGAACTACAGACGGACAGCAGATGGGAAGACACATACTTACACACGTCTTGTGTTCGTTCACATGTGCTATGCTCATATTCATACAGTATTTGTGTGTGGTTGTGCATACATGCATGCATACATGTCGAGACAGCAGGTGTGCACATACATGCGTTTTCATGTGTGTGTTCAAGCAAGCATATCTGTTTACTTTTGCTCTCCAAAAGCCACTCACATTTGAATGCAGGAGACAGGACACATCTCCCTGCTCTCTGAGCCGCTAGACAGCTCAGTCAGAATATTTTAGAATACACACGCATCATACACCCCCCCCCATACCCATACACACACACACACACACAGACACACGCCTCCCTGGGGTACCCCATATGTGGCACCTGGGGAGTGCAAAATGGAACTTTTTAAAAGCCAAAAACACTTCTCCTGAACAAACTAGTCTCGCTTAATAATACTACGCCCTTGTTTCTCTCTTCTCTCTCGCGACAGGCCATCATTATCTACAAGGGGTGGGTGTTTCGGCTGCTTTTTAGGGAAAGGTTGTGGTTGTTGTTTTGGTATCTGAAAGCCCTGCTACATGACAGATGGCAAATAGACTATAAACTATTTGGAATCTATGCATCAACAAATACATTTTGGTATGGAAATGAAAAAAGGAAGGAGTTTGGGAATTGTGGATTTAGCGGGAAGGTACTCCTGAGACATTCCTCCCGAGACGTTCGATTGACTGAATTGCTTATTTTGGACCTGCGGTACATGGTGCAATACTTTGATGTGCATTACATTGAGGAATCACGAAAATCTATGTTGAGCTTTTTTTTTCTTTTCTTTTTTTTTTTTTTTTAATACCGCAGGAGAGTAGCTAGGGTCTTTTTTCTTCAGGTGGGGTAAATGAACTTATACACACACAAACACACAAAAACAAACACACACATGCACCTTCTGCTCTTATGAAGATAAATATGGCAAGGGGTAGATTTTCACCCGCACCCACTGAATGGGACACACACATTTATCTTTGCTGTATTTGGTGTTTTGGGGTACATGTGTGCCTGTGTGTGTGTGTGTGCCTGTGACGAAGGGACACATATTGGGGATACATCAGCAAGGGTGTGTGCACCTCACTGCCTTTTCAATGTATGGAAATGTATGTGCATTTTTAAAGTAGGGGGGCTAAATTTATTTCTCTTCCCCTCCTTGTACCCTTCGCCCCTTCCTCTCTCTCCACACCTCATTCCCAAAGCTGATAGACCTATGGATGCATGATAGATGGAGAGAGGGAGAGAGAGAGAGATGGAGGGGGTCTCTGCATGGATGCATACATGCATGCATGGATGTATATATACCCCTCTCCCCCTATCCTCTCAAACACACGCCATAAAGTCACTAACACACACACACACACACACACACACACACACACACACGCATACAAACACACACCTCTGAATGCAGGATTCATGTGCATACCAAACATAATCCATAGTTTTACATAATGGGGAGGAGGAAAGAGGGGAGGCGAGCCAGCTCCTGTAGCCGGGTGATAAAGATAATATGAATCATCTGACTCTTTCTCTTTCTTTCTGTATGTATACACATTCACCTAGGGAGATGCTGATATGCTATAGGGGAATATAATGAGATATGGAGAAGGTCTCCCCTGATCGTCAAGAACACATGTGGGTCATATGTGTGCTTTGTGCAATTTTCACAATGTATAAGGATTATGGTTCACGGTATGCAGAGATTTAAGGAAATTGCTCCAAGTGCAAGTCATATGTGTGTGGAATGGCAAAGCTATTGCACCATTTGCACGTATTGCATAAAAGCAATTGCATTGGATATGCACAATTGAGTGCACTGTTTTGATATGCATTTGATGGATTTTCTGCATGTTTGTATAATAGTATGTATATACTGGGAGTTTGTTTGTCACTGGAATTAATTAAGCAAAGAGTATGCAATGCACTCTACATACAAACAAAAAGAATAGTCACTGTTAATTATTCAGAGGAAGTTAATTTTTTGGAATATAATTAAAGGCATTTAACCATCAGGGACAGAGTGAGATCAAAGATGTATATTTGATGTCATGCAGATAGCATTTTTAAATTAGCAAACCCTCTTAACTTTATAATTATGTTTGGTGAGAGAACTGAGGCAGGAAGTTCTTTTGTGTTAATTCTAGGGCTGAAATAGTCTCTTAAGAATTAGATGAAAATTAATTAGAAATAATTGTAGATAGACATGCAGATTGCATTTACAATGCAAATAAATCTTAGCAGAGCAGAGCTAAAGTTTCTTTTTGCCAGTATTATTTCTGCAATAACAGTAAAAATATACGACAATATAAGACATTTTTTTTCTTTTCTTTTAATACAAATACATTAACTTTACATGTCATTTTAAAGCTATTTATACAATTTAAACATAAATTCTAGCATGAAGCTATGTTGACTGAGGGTCTGCTTACATTAAAGAATGTATTTCTTTACCTTAATTTTATTGCACAACATGACAATATTTCCCTCTATTATTTCTAGAAAAGGATTAATGTTTTTGGATGTGTCTGTCACAACCACTGTCTCTTCCCTTCTTCCCGCCATGTTTCTGCTGAAGCTGACACACACAGTAATGTCCAGATATATCAAGAAAGAGAAATAGTAAGAGGGAGTGAGATAGGGTGTGGAGTGTGCATTTGTGTGAGTGTGTGTATGTGTGTGTGTGAGAGAGAGAGAGAGGGAGGGAGAGAGGTTGAATTCTATCTCTCAGTATCAGCAGCCCCACAGAAAAATAGAATTGTTTCCTCCATATTAGGAATCAAAGCTAAGCCCGGTGTTATTGTGTCCACCATTTTGACTGCAGCTGACAGACCTTGAAGAAGCAGGTGCACCGGGATGAGTGTGTAGGTGTCAGTAAATTTTATTTATTTTTTGTTTTTCACAGGTCAAAATGCATGCTCCTGTGAATTTTTCTCCTCCAAAACTGTTAAATATTTGTATGTGTGTGTGTGTGTGTGTGTGTTTGTGTGTGTGTGTGTGTTTGCGCACGCGTGCATGTGTATGTGTGTTTGCATTAGGCTCATATATATAAACGCGTCTTTCCATGTGAAAAATATGAGTGTGTGTGTGCTGGTGTGTGGCTGGTGCACAAGCATGTTCGCCTGCAGGTGTTCGTGCCTTGAGCATTTATAGTCCCAGGGAAAGAAATGTTGACCTCACCCGCAGTCCCTCCCCACCCTCCACACAACCGCCTTGTGTGTTTGTAGAGGACCCTTGAACTTGACCGTGGAGGGAGAAGGGTGATGGGACCGGAGCTGATGCTTAACTTAAAACAAACCACTCTGATGGACAACAAAGATGGGGGGTGGGGGGATGGAGAAGGGTTGCTCTTAAAGGTTGAGATTCTAGGGGGAAGGTCCCCAGTGTGCATATGTGTTTTTGTTGATGTGTATCAGAGATCTGTCTTTTGTTTTTTTTTAATCAACTTTCATTAGACTGGACAAATGAAATTTGCATATAATGTTCAAAATTTGTGCTTTTTTTTTTCTTATAAGGTTAAGCTCACATATGCAGCGTGTGTGCTAAGATATGCATACTGTGCTTGCTGTGTGTCCATGCATATAAAATCTGTTTAAATGTTTGTGTGCATTAAAGCTCATGTTTATATTATTTTTGTATGTATCCCTGCATGCTTCTCCTCCATGTATGTGGATGGTAGTTTTTTGGGATTATGGTAATTTAGTGAGGCACCTATTTGATTCAGAAAACTAGGCAAAGAGTGAATATGGATAATCTCAGTTTTATGAAAACTAAAAAATATTATTATAATTATCATTACTGAACAACTAATACACAGTACAGTACATTTGAAGTGAAAAAAGTGTGTGTGTGTGTATGTGTGTGTGTGTGTGTGTGTGTGTGTGTGTGTCTGTGTCTGTGTGTCTGTGTGTGTCTGTGTGAGAGAGAGACAGAGAGAGAGAGACCAATAATGCAACTAGATGTGGTAAAGATGAGCTTAAATTAGAAGCTACAGGAGAGGATGAAAGGACGAGAGAAATGGGATGGAGGAAGATGGAGGGGAGGAAGGGAAGAGAAAGTTTAAGAGAAGTTAGAGGTTGGAAAGAAGGAAGAGAAAAAGAGTGGGGGTTGGAGAGGAGAAGGGTTGACATGGAGAGGGAAGAGGAGTAGGAAAAAAGGTTTGGGAGGAGGTGAAGAAGAGGAAGAGGAGAGAAAGAGGGGAGAACAGGTGGGGGTGGGAGGGGGTTGAAAGAGGTCAGGGAGCATTGCGTCTTTTTGTGAGGAAAATGAAGGTGTGTGTGTGTGTGTGTGTGTGTGTGTGTGTGTGTGTGTGTGTGTGTCCTCCTAATTGTGAGCAGAAGGTGAGGGGTGAGGTCTAGGCATGCCTCTCGCAAAAACAGCAGATAGAGATGGACAGTCAGAGGCAGCCCTGTGCTGTATGTGTGTGTGTGTGTGTGTGTGTGTGTGTGGGTCCATGTGCACATGTGTATGAATGTGTGTCTGCGCACTCCTTCTGCATGTGTGCGTGCATGCATGCGCCTACGAGTGTGTGTTTTAATAGCCACAGTCAGAGAGCCTCTGTCAGACGGTCAGCTAATTGGCCATCTTACAAGTACAGAGGAGGCTGTTCGCAAATTGGCAAAAAGGGCAACCGGCTTCAATCTGATACCAAACTCCTTTCTGTCACGATGCTGTCCATTAGACAACAGCTTAAGTCAGGGAAATGGAACAAAAATAAAGAAAAACAGAATACAAAACAGGGGGAAAATAGTGGCGTAATTGTTCTTTGGAGACTAGGGTTGTTGTGCTCGACCCGTGTGTAGGGAGACAACGGGGATCATGCCAGATTTAGCGTAAATAAAAATTTGGGGAGAAATGTTGCCAACTCACTGGGCTGGTGTGTTTTCATATTTGTGTGTGTATGCATGCATGTTTCCCTGTTGCAGAAGCCTCATGTATTTTAATCCATGTAAAGTCCCGACGGGGTTCCAATTAGGAACAGGTTTCCTAACGCCCTGAGGGGGAACTGATAATTATGCTGTTGACTGTGGTTGTGACTTAAAGTGTTGTGTGTGTGTGTGTGTGTGTGTGTGTGTGTGTGTGTGTGTGTGTGTGTGTGGTTTCAGGGGGACTTAACAATGTGTATATTCTTTTTTATCTTTGTGTAATGTTTACAATGCTGATGGTGTTAGCTGTATGAAATGATTCTTCATAATTAGACACAATGCAGAGATTCAAATCCTCTTATCTCAGTTGTTTATCATGAGTGCTGAGTTTAAAACACACACACTTGTATATCATGTTGTACACTAAGTCTAAGCTAGAAGGCACAACAGCCTGAATCAGTTGAGTACAATTGTTTCTGAACATTTTTGGGCTTGTCTATTAAGCATATGTTCAAGTGCTTGTGTGCATGAGTGTGAGTGTGGGTAAAGTGGGTGGTAGTGCATTCTTTTTTTAATCTTTTTTTCCTTTTTTTAAATCTTTGTGTAACACCACTGCTGGTGGTATTAGCTGCTACCAAATGATTCTTCATAATTGGGCATGATGCAGAGATTCAAATCCTCTTATCTCAGTTGTTTACACACTGCTTTAGGTATAAAATCTAAGTATGAGGGAGCAGCAACCATTTTCAGACAGTACAGTAAATATAGATATACAGTATCTGGCTTTGTCTACACGTGCATGATGAGTCTTGTATGTGTAGGTGTGTGTGCGTGCTATTTTGAGTGTGACAGGTAGCCGGGGCCTAATGCTCTTAAACTCCCCGCCCGCCATCTAACCTTGAAAGAGAGAGTGACGCTGATGTAGTGGACAGCACACCTCTCACATCTAAACCTAAATGTTGAAAAATGTCCCCTCAGATAAAATGGATGACCCAACTGTAGAGCCCATCGGTATAAATACATTGTTTTGCAAGGCTGAGCTGACGAGAGCGCCAAGAAATGTTGAAATTTCTCTGTATGGTTTTCTGCAATTTGAAAAGCTTGCCATTGCAGCAAAAAAGCAACCCTGTGTTTATTTTCAGCACTGTAGTGTTTTGGGAATGCAAGGGCCCTCCTCACTGTGTATTCATGAACTCTTATTGTGGTTGCCACTATTTCCATATCGTGTCGGCTCAAAAACGCCTCACAGAGGGGAATTGAATATGAGATATTTACAGTGTTTTTCTTAATCCGTACAGATGGCCATGCTGGGGTATGTACATATCGCTGTAAACTGTTGTAGACTTATTCATATCAGACAAGATTCTGGGAGGGGGTTTGGTGTTCAAATCCAACTCCAATTTACAAATCTGAGATAATTTTCACACTCCCCTCTGAAGATTTTTACATAGAAATGAAGGGAGTGGAAGGTTGAGAGAGGCACAAGGAATCTTTTGAGACTGCAAAACAGCATAATTGTTTTGCTATCCAGTCGGGTGTTATACTACACATAATATATGGTTATTTCATACAGCCTCCAGACTGCCAAGATGTTTTCAATTTGGCACAGCCCTGCGATCATGATATCACAGAGGAAAAAAAAGAAGGAGAGAGAGAGAGCTTCCAGTCTGGGATGGCCAGAGCAGTGAGAGGGCGATCATTTCACCAAACTCAAAGGCTCCCCCCCGCCCCCTCTCTCTCCCTCTCTCTCTCTCTGGGACGAATAATTCCACAGTTGCTGAGGCACTGAAAAAGCAATCTGCGGAATACCCCAGGGTCATGTCTGTGGCCGGATGATTTGTGTGAAATGTCATACATTAAATATAAGTTTAACATTCAGCCTGGTGCACTGTAAAACTGCCCTGTCGTTGCCACAGTCCGCCATTTCCCTCTGTGCAGGGAGGGTTCGGGTTCAGGAAAACGGTCACAAAGGAGTTGGACACACAAATACACACACACACAGACACAGACACCGACACACACACACACACACACACACACACACACACACACACACATACACACCACCCCCTGTGTCTGCCCAATCTTAGAGGGAGTAAGAGGAATGGGGGGTACGGACGACGGGGAGTTGTGAGGCCATTCGATCCACAGCTGCATTTCATTTACGAATGCGAGAGCACTAACTTTTTTTTCTTGAAAAATATATCTATATATATTTTTTTTTTTCAATTTCATCTTGTATTTTTCCCAGGGAGCTTTTGGGCTAGACAGGCATTGAGAAAAAGGGGGGAGGGGGAAGTAGATAGACAGACGGACACAGAGACGGACAGTTTGTCTAGAGGCAGGTGTTAGATCCGCGTCCAGGCTGAGATGAGAAAGTAAGAGAGGAGGTGAGGAAGGAAAAAAGGGTTGTAACTAATTCATAAAGTTTCAGGAAAATAGCAGCCACTGAGAGAAAGAGAGAGAGAGAAGAGAAGCAAGAGAGACAGAGGAAAAAGGTGTCTCCAGGGACTTCAGTGAAGCAGTCATCCCAGAGAGAGAGGGGAGATTCTGTCCATCCTAGCAGATGAGAAAGAAATGACAGAGAGGGTACAAAGGATGTCATCCGCCAGATGGACAACTGATGAGTTTTCTCCCTTTTCTCTTTGTCTTCCTCTGTTTTTTTTTCCTCATGGCTTGTTTGTTTGCGCTCAGTCTGTGCCTCTGGAAAGTTTCTGTCTGAATGACTACAATAAGATCATGTGTTTGATATGTAAAGGGGTAGCGTTGTGGATATTTCAGAAATGTGAAATTCATTGAAGATGGCCAACTTTGGTGATGATCAAAGGGCAAACACTAGATGTTTTGAGTACAGAAAGTATATAACACTATATCAGGCCTGATTAAGCTGTGCCGGACTCAGGTGGATATTGTTCATGAATGTAATTATGTACCTCTGTGCTTTTTCAAAATATTCTTATCTACTTGGCACAGTTCAATTTAGTTTTCGCCTGGTGGTGTTTGACAACATTTGCATCTAAAAAATCCATGCACCCTTTCTACAAATTCTGCTTATTATTGCCATGAAAGAGCTTACCGCCAGATTTATCAATTTCACCTTGAAGGTGTTGTACTCGCCAGTGCATTTGTAAGCAAGTCGGGACTCTTTGAAGACAAACACACTATCGTACAATCTGTAGCCCCCCCTTCCTACCCTACTCCTCCCTTTCCACTCCCTACTTCAAAGCAGAAAGGCTGAGATGAAGGTTTGGAAAGAAATGGAAAACAAATTGTTCATTTGTATCTGGGAGGAGACCAGACACTTGAGCAAATTCTCTCTGCATTCTCTCTTTACACACACTGCAGTAAAGTTCTTAAGGTGGGGTGTGAACAAGCCAGAAAGAGGCGAGGCCCTCGCAATTGCTGTTTTAAAGTCTCACCCACACAATCAAATGTGTAAATGAGAGTGAAGCTGGTCAATGATCACCTTCAGGACAAATCTACATATTAAATATACACAGCAGTAAGAGAACTTTACTGCACTCATCTGCAGGGAAAATATGAATTGACATGTTTTTCATACAACAGTAGTTAAGAACTGAAGGTTACTGCAATATTTACTTTTTGTATATATGTAATGTTTTTATACAATAAAGAGGAGTTTAAAAAGTAAATGTTTTATTTCTGCACCGGGTCCAACAGAAGTAAAGTGGATAAGTATAATTTTAAGTCATGATAAATTTTTTTGATTTTAATGTACCCAAGTGCTTACTCTTGATGAGGTTATAGCGACGACCATCAAGTTGCACTTACATATAAATATATAAAACAAGAAAATGCACTCTTTTATGATTCTCCTTAAGAAAGGGGGCATGTAGCTATGATAATAAAGAATAAAATTATGTTCTACAATTGGCAAAAATTAGAGGCTTTTTGATGTCAAAGGGCTTGACTTCACGAAAATGGATCATATGGAGTTAAATAGATGCCATGTATTAAAGAACCTGACGTTCAGATAACATGCACATAACTGCTTTCCTCTCAAACGTGATTCTAGAGCCCCAAATTCAAACAATGTGAAGGATAAAGAAGAAATTGCTGCACACTTTAAGTCGCCTCTGCACCAATTTGTGGTGTCAGGGTTTGATTGATGAGATGAAGGATCGCGTTGCCCCGACAAAATTGTAACTGCCACTTCATAGTATTCCCAGTCTCTGTTCAAGCACCAGTGCAGGGTGTCTGGGGAACGAACACTCGAATGTTTGGTGTAAGTTTAAACTGGGATTGAATACTTGAGTCAGTGCTGTACTGTAGGCAGAGCTGTCATTTGTGTGACAGTATCTGCAGTACAGTATCTACATACAGTACATCGCAGTCCATATAGTGTTTGGCCAAGCATGAGGGACTCCATACCATAAGGGTGTATCACAGTAATTCTTATATGTTTTGTGCTTCAGACCTATGGATAAGGCGAAATGGGTTGTTGGGAGAAGGCCAGACTGTGGCTCCTCGGCCATTATCCATAGGCAGGCAAATCAAGCCAGCAAATCAGGAACAATGGATCCCTCAAAGAGCAGAGTGGGGATCAAAGCAGCGCTAACTGGCCATTGCAATCCAATTGAAATGTTCACTTTGCATCTCTCCAAAGGTAATGGATGTGGAGAGTGGGAGGTGAAAAGAAAGGGCTGCCCGCTCACATTTGACGTAAAATTATGGAAGGTAAGAAGAGAAGAAAGGAGAAAAAATGCGTGTGACAGGCCTGGCCTTCTCAAGTCATCTACTGTAGAAGCTTCATAATGTCCCTTGGTTATTTTGACTTTGAATTTCCGAAGTCCAATTTTTTTTCACTCCCTTTTTTTCTTCCTTTGAACCTTCCAATGGTAACATTATGATGATATATGAGATGCTATACTATGGCCCTTGTGCATGTGGAGTAGGATTGAGGCAGGCTATTTCTTAAAGTGTCCTCTCTCTCTCTCATTCCCCCGTGTCTATCTATCTGTCTCTCGCCCTCTTCCTCTCTTTGTCTCCCCCATCACTTTCTCTCTCCATCTTTCCATCTCTCCATTTGAATGTGTTGATCACCTGGGGAGATGCTGCATTAATGCTGACGCCCAGTAAAAAGCACAATCTCCTCTTTATTTATCTGCACTAAAATTCCTCCCGATCTTTCCAGCACATTTCACTCAATCACGCAACTCAGGCCATTCCATTAGCCACACAGGGGCGTTTTACCCCATTGAGCACAACACGCCCCACACTTCTATGAATATAGATTCCTCTAAATTATGTATAATGGGAGTGCTCAGATTTTAGCATTTTTACTAAGAGGGTTTGAGGGTGTATGAGTTGTTTCTGCTGCTTTTTAAGTGCATCTTGAAATTCACAGTGTGTGCGAGAAATTGAAGATGGTGTTTGCTTCCTTCGAGTTTGTAGATTGTAAATGGAGTATTGTGGATGTGTATGATCATCTTAACTTATTGATAACTTATTGAAGAGTTCATTGAGGGTATGTTTGTGCATGATGGATGGAAGGCAAACATAAACATACAGATCTAAGAATATAGTGCACATGATCACCGTCTTCTCAACAATTTCTAGAATGTAATTCATATGGTATACATGACCACATCTTTTACTGTTGCTATTGCTAATACTATATCCAAGTAGCCCAAGTTGGACCTATCTTGTAAGCAGCTGTAAGGTCTTAGTCTAAAAAAAATCTGAATTTGATCTCTTGTTGTGCTGAACATTTTCTGCTCCGAGTGTGAGCAGTGTGACTAATTGGATGGTAAGTAATTTTAATTCACATTTTGACAGTTGGTGTCCATGTTGCTCAGCGGGCGGGAGGGACACAGCTGAGCAATATCAACAAACAGGCCAGCAATTCTATAATCAGAACAAAATCAACATCCTCATTACTGACTCCAAGCTGCTGCCTACATCAAAAGGCGCTTCAAAACTCTTTCCCCTTGTTTTCAGGGAGTGATTATGTTTAGTGTCAGGCTAGACATATCAACTTTTTTTTTTGGCACAGAGATATGCTCACCAGAATACTAACAACCTATCGGGGGGATAAAGTTAGAGATATTTTAATCTGTTTCGTATTTTGGTTGTTCATTTTATGTTGCTCTGTAATAATGTCGTAACATCTCACTGAAGTTTGGAGCTTAGATTTTTATTTTATATTCTTTTGGTAAGTAAAAACATGCCAATTAAAATACGTAGTAATTATTTCATGGTATGAGATGTGAAACTGTAAACACATAATACAGTATTTCAAAACAACTCTGAATGTAGATGGCATGTTTTTATTCTGTGGTCATGAGCTTTGCTGCACAATTGTTTTCAGTTTTTTTGGAAGCGGGCCTGCATCCTTTTCATCAGTTGTTTTCAGTTGCTTGGTTGCAGTACACATAACTAATGGATATTTTGGACACATTAAAAGATGTTTCTCTCTTAGCAATGACTATTTTAGACATAAGGAAAATTAACAGTAGTAGGAGGGAAGTAATCACCATACAGTTTCCCTGGGAGTAAAACTAACCTCGGTCACGTTCTACATGTTGTTGTTTGTCCCAATCTTCGTCTTTAAATACAATGAGAACAACAACTAAGTTTCCTTTGTTCACTTCCATTGGCAACAACGTTACTTAGTTTTTTTACTTTTTATATTTCTTTGTCACTTTTTTTTCTGCAAACTGTGATTATGTAGCTGAGTAGCAATAGCAATTATGTAGTACACCGTGTGCTCTTTGACCTCTTGTTGTCTGTGGTACCACTGAGCTACACTGTGTCTGAAACCTTTGGGTACTGTATCTGTGTCTGTGGTCTGTGCTGCAGCGGGGCATCTTTTACAGCTACAGCAGCGGTGAAACCCATCAAAAGTGATGCTTAATATGCCTCGCACATACTTTAAAAAAAAAAATCTATGTGGTGTCTTTTATGGCTCTTTTACACTGTAAATTTTAAACACTGGACAAGTGTGTAAACGTACTGTTTACCGATTTGAAATAAATCTGCAACTGAAGGGAGCTATCTTTGCTCATATAGATAACACTTCTTCTTTTTAAAAATTGTACAAATTATAATCACAAAAAGCATTGATGATGTGTTTTTTTTCTATATGTGGATTTAATGCAGTTATATGTAGTATGTTCAAAACGCAGAGCTTTTGAACTGCAGTGTATGTGTGGTCCAGCAGCAATAACAGCAATTTACTGTATGTATGAAGCATTTTTCCCTAACTCTTCATCCACTGCTGCAAATGCAAGCACACTGCCAGAAGCACTGATTAAGCTGAGCACTGATCAGATATGACCAACCAACAAAGGTGCATCAGAGCTAGAAATCATGCAGCTTGGCCGCATTAGCAGCACTCACTCAGCTGTCCTGTCTGATCACAGCCTAACGCTCCATAATATATTCTATAATATCACATGACTGTGCATTTTATTTGCCTGCGGCTAAACTTGGCAGAAAGCAACAGAAAGTAAAGGCGAATAGGTTGAAAGTTCCCAGGGCCTTCTGCATGTTTCATGAACATTGCACTCATGATGCCTATTGAGATTATGCTGTGGAAATTCAAACATGTGTTGAAATCTTTTTACAAATGATTCCAAGTGATACGGGAACAGCGACAGTATTCAGACTAGCGCAGGGGAGAACTGATTTAAGTTGAACCGGGCCTCTGATGCTGGCTGTCCCTGTTGCTACAGCGTAATGGACGTGCCACCCCTGAGGAAATGCTCCTGGCTGCTCGGGTCACCGTGCCCTTCATCTCATGACACACGTGTCACTGATGTAATAGGAACATGCAAAAAACATACAGATACCATGGCAACTGATTCTATATACTGTGTGTGTAGTTGTGTGCAAGGCTGTGTGTGTATGTGTGTGTATTGATCCGATGTGTTGTCTAAACTGTATTATTGACCTAAATGTTGTTTCTAACATCTAATCTGTTCTAGCTCAGATGTAATTTTATAAAGAATTTAGAAACACTTGTTAGTTTCACTTAAGAAATTGTCAGCTGACGGAAATTTATTGCCACAATTCAGATGGATTGTTTTCATAAAACCTGATGTTGCATTGAGGGAGCCAAATATAGTAAGTGTTCCAGTAACTGTATGATGCCTCAGCACACACATATGCACACCCACACCCACACCCACCCACATACACAAATAAACATACGACACAATACTTGCACATATACAGACGCACACGCACTAACACTTGTTATCGATCTACAGCTTAGCTCATGCCAGCAGGTAGTCCAACTCACTGGTTATTCTGAGGAATTGCTTTCAGTAGCTCCATCCACACACACACACGCACAAACACAGGCACACATACACACTCACAAACACAGTATGTGATTGTTTCCAGTTGCTAAATCTACACAATTTGTGCACAACCAACTCTTAAGACACCATCACCACCTCTTCACAGATCAAGGGCTGAGTTTGTCAATACAATGCACACACACACACACACACACACACACACACACACACACACACACACACACACACACACACACACACACACACACACACCACGCGCACACACACACACTTGTAGCCTTATAACTAAACCATGTTTAATGCCATGACAGGGTCAAGTTGAATACTGTTGCATAGTTACAAACAAAATCCTTTCTCCTGTCCCCTCATTCCTCCATGTCCGTCCCTTCTGTCTCTAGATATTGCTTTTCATCTTCCTCTGTCATAGTCATGCTTTTTGAATTCTCTCTACAGCCGATAACACAATTTGGAGTGTAAAGGCTAAGGGATTAAAGCATTGTGTGTAAGTATGTATGAATGACTTGGGCGTGCTTGTGTGCATGTGCATGTCATGTTTGTTGTGATCCCAAACGGCCAGGCCCTGCCTTTACCACCGTGTCCCCTTTTAGAATCTAATTTGAAAACAAGTAAGAGGAACACAAAGTTCAGTTTGTAAAACCAATGTTTGGTACAATGGAATGTTTCTCATTAAAGTCAATCAGCCAGTAGACAACAAAAGAACCTTTCATTGAAGAATATGAAGTGAAAATAAAAAACAGGGCACAGCTTTAGCTGGCACCGCTCTCCTTGTAATATGTTATGTGTGCAGCCTCCTCCTCCTTTCCCAAAATCGGCCTCTCTTGTTTGAAATGGATCAAATTAAGATGTTCAAGGATTTTTTTTTTGCCCCTTCCCGGTCTTCTGAAAGGTCATAAGTCTAATGTAATTATAGCACATAACTGTGGTAAGGGAAACACATGCCAGGAGATGATATGAAAATACAAGCTGTAAACTGCAACTTTCTCTTCGCTAAGCAGAATGTTGCTTTTTATGACTGAATCAATATCTTTAACTAAGGCTTGTAAAGCAGCCCAGTTAGAGACTTTATTTAGGCTTACCTCTGCCTGACCTCCTCATACTCCACCTCGACTCTCCCTGCATGAGAACAGCATGAAGCCTTGCATAAGAACCAGGTGGCATTACGTACTGTATATATTATATCATATATTGTGCCGACCTGTATGTGCTGTGTTATTTAAAATAAGTCAGGCATTTAAGATTTATTAAATGTTGGCATTAAAAAACAAAATACAATAAAATGGATTAAAAAAAGTTTTACTCTTATTTAAAATAATCTGATGGGCTGCATGGCAGTTTTGTAGTTATATGTTATATAAGTGTATAAAAATACCCTAAAGTGAACAGACTGAAGGCATACTCAGTTTTTAAAATATAACCAATGCATTTCACCTGGCCTGGAGATTCTCAATGGACTGCTGCAGCATACAGGGCGAGGGTCATGTGACTGGTGGCGGTAGCCAAGCTAGAATTAATGCTAGCAAGCTAATCTTCTAGCATATTTACCGCCAGATGACCACTACTGACCATGTGAGATATTATACAAAATTGTCTTTTAGACCACAGTGGTTGTGGGTCTGACAGAGTTGTTTTATAAGTTTTTATTTTTAAAATGGTACAAATGAGACATTTCAGTAGCCATTAATTATTGAAAATGATGTTTGTTTATTTATTACAGAGGCACTGGACTGTAACCTCCTCATCATTTGTTAGTTCTCCACACGGACAGTATGAACTCAGTTGTCTTGTGCTGACAGACCAACACATTTAATAATTTGTGGGAACATTCTGTGATAACTGAGCTGTAATTTATATTAAAGTGATAATTAAGTATGGTTTTCAAAAGCTGATTAACTAAAAGTTTTGTTTGCATGAATATTCATAATGGATATAATATGTACAGGAGAGACGTTGTCTTTAGTTTGATTCTCTCATGATATTAATCATTGAAAATGTTTCCATTGCTTGAATCACAATTTGTAAAACTAAATAGGGGTGAAAAAGTAGACAAGCTAGCAAGGTTAATGAACACTAGCCTATTTAAACCTTCGGCTGTCTGTGTCAGTCACATCAGCTCTACAGTGTACCAGCAAGACTGAAAAAGATGCTATCCCTCACTCTGTCACCGCTTTCCTTCAGCCCTTCTGTCTTCATCTGTCATCCGTTCAGCTCAGCGACACAACGCGTTCTATAATGGTTTTTTTTTTTCAGAAATCCAAGACATCTAAAAAATCTTATTTTATATAATAATCAGTTTAATCTAAATTCATGTGTCTTTCATCCAGTAATCATTTTGTATAAACACCCCTTCATTTTCCCCCCACTTGACTTCAGTGTTACCTGCCTAAGTGAGTAATTTTGTGTCTTGAGATCTAGTTCAGATCTCTTGTGCCTGGTGAGGCCGGTTGTAATTCCTTCTCCGGCCAAGACAAAAAATAGAGCAAAATCAAAAAATAAATAAAAAACATGAGAAGAAAAGAAAAAAGTATAATTATAATAATCAGCACATTGACAAACCAACAAAGAAACAGGTGTGTGTGTGTGTGTGTGTGTGTGTGTGGGTGTGTGTGTGTGTGTGTGTGTGTGTGTGTGTGTGTGTGTGTGTAGGAGGGTGGAAGTGCCAGTGTGAGCATGCTCTCTCTGGTATTTGCTCGACTGGTAATCAGCCAAACACACTACAAGTCTCCTGCTGTGATTTGCCCCCCGGTGTGTCTCCAGTCTAAACGCCTGTGAGTAAGTCTGTGTTTCTCTAGGCCGACGTGTGCATGTATTTATATAGTATATATGCACCATATATGTGTGCTCATGTCAGTGTGTGTGTGTGTGTGTATGTGTGTGTGTGTGTTTGTGTGCATGGGACTGCGTCTGTGTATCAGTGTACTTTATGTCCATATTTGTGCGTGTGTGCATCTCAGGATTTATTTTTGTTTCCTGTGCTTTCCCCCTGCTGAGGGGTATACCCTGACTGAGGTTTACAGCTTGTGTGTGCACATGTGTGTGTGCAGTCTTACATGCTCACAGATGTGTGTATTCGCCGGATGGGAATACAAACTCCTAGGACATTTAATCTAGGGGGAATTTCACACTAGTTACTGCTTGTCATCAAACGTTTCTAGCGTAAAATACTGCAGCAATCTTTTATTGGCGGATGTTCGGGACAAATTCACTGTCAGACCCCTGAGTGCCCCGCTGCCCTCCAGATAGACTGTGTGTGTACAAGTGTGTGTACAAGTGTGTTGTGTGCGTGAGAGAGGAAGATACTAATAATCGACAAAGTTTGTTGCTTCAATTTTGATGCTTTTCAGTTGAGACAAATTAGCTTGGTTTTTCAGTGCAAATTCGAACTTTATAATTCAAAGATTCAGGCACGTGGAAGCTTCTTTTCCATACACACACACACACACACACAGAAACACACACACACACAAACACACACACGCACACACACGCACACACACACACACACACACACACAGATCTGATCCCAAGCTTAGGGAAAGACCGATCCAGTACATCTAAAGTCGTATGTGTTCACTTAGCAAGCCACAGCTGCTAGCACCATTACTATGATTTCCTGTGTGCGTATGTCTCTCTGTCTGTCTGCCCCCTCAACACACACACATCTAAGGGCCCTGTCCAAATGGGTTTTAGCAGGACACATATTTTACACCCGCGTGAGTTGCTCTGATGTTCAGGTGCTTCACAGTAAAATGTGACCCATGTTGTCTTCTAATGTATATCACAGCCTGAAAAAATGACGCACTGCCTGCACCACTTGTAAAAAACAAAGGAAGGAACTCATAACCTTAACTTAAATGTCTGAACAAAGGAAATTGCTTTTTTGTGTCTCTATATTAAAAGCATTCAGTATTTAAGCAGGCAGTGAAAAACAAAGGACACATTTGTTTAATAGTATAATAATTCCAAATTTGAGCCTTAATGTTTCGACAAGCTGTTCAATCAGTTGTTTTTTGAGGACATCGCAAATGGCAGGCTGTCTCTGAAATGCATTTGCTTGTTTTACCTGACCCACTTTTCCTTCACTATGTGTGTTTGTGTGTGTGTGTGTGTGTGTGTGTGTGTGTGTCTGTGCATGCTCTGTCCCTCTTTGCTCAGAAGGTTGTAAATGTAATCTTAGACACATGTTACTTCAGCTGATGTTTTTCAGATTGATGTCAGTTGCGATTAGCATATCTCCTGCCAAGACACAGGAGTGCTCTTTAGAGTCTGGCCTCATACACACTCACTCACACACACACACACACACACACGAACACACACACACACACACACACATGTACGCAAACCGGGTAAACATAGCTCAGCTGCCATTTTGAATGATTGCACGATGATTATTTGATGCAGTGATTTATTTTGAACCCAGCCTGTAAGTAAACTGAGGCAGGAAAGGATGAGAAATCTGACTGACAAGCTCCAAAACAAAATTCTACCCCAAGACAGTCTCCTGACACCCCTTTCCCAGCAGCATATTATTACATCCTGGCCCCAAAAAACACATTTTAACACTCCCTGGCCTCCAACTTTAATGTCACCCTGTCTGTTTCTGAAATTCCGTCTGCAGAGTGCAGCCATGTAAATGCAGCTGTGACCAACACACTCCACGTCGAAACTGTTCTCATTTACATTCATCTTGTGCTTGGGAATGGAGAATTCCTCCTCCAATGTAAGACAGCGGGGGAGCTGTGCAAAACGAATTTCTCACCATCTCTGGAGAGCGCACGATATAGGGATTGAGAACACACCCTTCAGACAATGAAAGAGGAGGGGGTCTTATTTTCTCTTCTTTTCCCTGTCTCTCTCTACACCTTCCTGACCCTGCTTCCCCTTAACCTGCCCAGCAGAGTGAGAGAATAAGTGTAGCGCCAACAGGGGGTGGGGAGGTGGGGGATTGGAAAGACACAGAGAGAAAGTCAGATAAAAGTAGTTAAAAAAAAGAGGGGGGGGGGTGAAGAAACAACAGGAGAGTGACTAACCAAATACTCAGCGACAGAATGAGAGAGGAAGACAGATGCGGGGGGGGGGGGTAGAAGATGAGAATATATATGCGGTGGCCAGTGTTGTGAGACAAGGCAGGTTGCTGTCACTTTAAAAATGACTGTAATAAAAGTGACCGTTGGAAGATGGATTTGGTGATTTTGGCTTGCTAATCAGTCATCTGTGAAGAGGACCACAGCCCAGATTCAGCGGCAGCCTGACACCTCTTGATTGATGCCTGCGCCTGATAAAAAAGGCCCATTAACTGTCCTCCTATTAAACTGGGTGAAATGGCAAAAATGATCCTCTCTGCCACTCTTCTCTCCTAATCTTTCTTTCATTTAAACCCTATATCTTTTTTTTTTTATATTTTCTGCTCTTTTTTTCCTAATCAGTTCCTCTGAAGGTAGGTAGCCTCACAGTTATTATTGAGATGGGAGAGATGTTAATCTGCAAGGCCTGCCTGCTTGTGTTTGCATGTGCGGACTTGTCCATGTGTGCGTACCGGATGTCACATACTGTGTGACATCACACTCAAATCAATAGATCAATAGGTGGAAATAACACACTAGTCAATGCTTCAGCTGGTACCTGCATCACAAATTCTTGTTAAGTATGCAAATGAGCCTGTGTAATCACTGATGTCAGAAAGTGTGTGACTCCAGTCCTTCTGTTAGCCTCATGACATGCGTCAGAATAAAATAATGACCCCGCAGCTGAATCTCATATCTCCTCATCTCTCCTTCTCTCTCTTTTACACACACACACACACACACACACACACACACACACACACACACATACACACACACACACAAAGATTGCCTGCAATAATAATAACCCCACAGACGACAGCTTCAGCCCCCTCCCTCCCATCCCCTCATCCCCACCTCACCCCCCTCACCCACATACAATCAAACAAAGCCTCTCTCTTACCTTGCGCATGACCAATCCTTCCATCTCTCCCTCTTTTTTTTTTCCTCCACCATCCTATCTATGCATGCTCTTCCCTTTCTGTAAACCCAACCACACCTAACAGCAACACCTTGCACTCTCCCGACCATCCCACAGCCTACAGCGCTGCACTCACACCCCCAATAAATACAACCCTGGTCTGCCGTTTTCCCATCTATCCCTTTTTCTCTGCCCCAGTCTCTTTCCCCCCTCTCTCTCCCTCTCTCTCTCCCTTTCTCTCTCCCTCTGTCTTTCCCTCTCCCCTCGCTCCTGGCTGGTGCTGGTGAAATATCAGGGCAAACGGATTCCAGCTTTTTTCTCTGGCTCAGAGGGGTTGTTCTGTGCGATTTGGCCCTGGGGTGCATTTCAGCGCTTCTGATGTGAGAGAGGGGGCGAGAGAGAGAGAAAGAGAGACAGACAGAGAGAGGGCAATGGAGAGAAAGAGAAAGGGTGTGTGTTTGTGTGTGTGTGTGTGTGTGTGTGTGTGTGTGTGTGTGTGTGTGTGTGTGTGTGCATGTGTGTGTGTGTGTGTGTGTGTGTGTGTGTATGTGTGTGTGTGTGTGTGTGTGTGTGTGTGCGTGTGTGAGAGAGAGAGAGAGGAGACACTGCCAGGGTTTATCCATTCTTTCTAAGGGGCAGTCAGCGGTTTTAAAACGACAAGCTTTTGACCGGCATTGAACCAGCAACTCAAGGTGTGTATGCTCCTCATAGCTAACAGAGGCCTTGAGGTGATCTCCATACATAATCAGGACAATCCACCTCCATAACAGGTGCGCGGCCATCTTGGAATCTCTCTGAGCCAGTGGACTTGAGTGGAGTGTGCTGATGTATATACAGAAAAGATGAACGACTGCAGCCCAACACTTTTATTGCTTTAAAAAATGTACAAGTGAATAGTTCCTTTTTTACACTATATATTTATTTCATCATCATCAACAAGGTAGCCTGTGATTTTGATTTAATTAAATTTTTCCACTGATCTGCCACAGGACACAAGATAAAAATATATGCTTAAAATGGTACCTGTATTATTCATTTAAGTCACTAAAATTAAGGAGTTGTTAATACATTTGGTGGATGACAAAAATTGCATACTCATCAGAACAAATTGGACAGAATATTATAGTTTCATTTTTCGTTTTTTTCATTTTAAGGATATGAAAATATGCCTGGTAACTTTAGTTTTCAGGCCAGTCATGGCTTAGAAATGAATTTTCTTTCAAAGCACATAATTTTATGTGTCTATGCACGTGTATAATTTGCACAACTTTATGCATGTGTATGTTATGTGTGTTTATGTTTCATAATCTCACATCTCACTGTGGGGTGTTCTAAAAGGATTTGTCATTCTCAGCTCAACTGGGCTGATTGTGAATTAAATGTATTTTTAGGCACCTTTTGTCCGTCCCTTTGTGAACCCAGTTAGAATTGAGGTCAGGACACACAAACAGACATACACACACACACAAATACACACACCATCTCAGAGAAAGACACATAGCTTTCAGAACAAATCACTGTTGAACTACCCAGTGTGGAATGATTCTGACATTTTGTTTGGGAGAAATAGCATTTAATTGAAGGGAGGGGCGATACGGATGGCAGTTATGCAACCAAGGGAAAATGTCTACATTTCAACCCAAATTGAAAACATAACAGAGTTTGTGTTTGTGTGTGTCTGTGTGTATGTGTCGAGGGGTTGCTTGCACCATTTCACTGTTATCCACAGTTTGCTTGCTGCTTTGATAGAGAATTAGTTCAAGTTATGGGGTTTAGTCCATAAAAACAATATTGACTTTGCATTATAATACAAAGTAATTTCCCTCTTGCTCTCTGAAATCTTTATATCTGTCATGTGTGATTGGACTAAATTTGCAGGTATAAAATTTTCATGTTTATGAGGAAGAGTAAAGTTCTCACTTCACATATTCACTGTACTGGTTAATTTTTAATCATTTGATATTGTATTAATTATTTTTTTTAACCAAACCTAATGTGTGGTTAATGATGGAAATTAGAAATGAATTCAGTTAATTTGTAATGTCCAAGAATAGAAAGGATTAAATTATTTTAGTCAGCAACTGAACTTCCATAAGCTTCTAAATAATTTATATTATATTTCTTTCTTTTCTGCAGTAATAAATTATATTCTTAAACTGTGTTAATCTCCAAAGAGAAAATATTTTTTCTTTTGCCCCGACTCAGTCAGGTCAGAGGTCAGACTCACCCACAAAACGTACGTCTGGAGCTGTGAGAGATTCAGCATTTTGCTCAATGACACTTCGGCACAGTAGATGCTTGCAGAAATAGCTGCTTGAACTCAGGTCACTCGGTGTAATGATGGTCACTAGGAAAGGGGGTTGAGGAGCCCTCATAAGGACTCTTCTAATGCAGTGATGAAGCCAACAAGCATCTTTCAGGGTCACTGCACACCTCGAAAACTGACGCCTTTCCCTCTCTCCCTCCCTCTTTATCTTTCTCTTTCTTTATTCTCTCTTTCGCTCCAAGCGTTGCCAATTTGTCTGAGCTGCATTGGCTAATCCGTGCGCATTGGTCAGTGCGCCTCCAGTTGACTTGCTTGGCTTGATAGATGATGGCATCCAGGCAGGAGACTGACTGACTGTACAAGCTCACAGCTGACAACAGCGTTGGGTGGTAAACAGTTGCAACAAAAATAACATGTAGCCTGGTGATAAGAATTTCCATATCAGTTTTTGTCAAAATATGACAATTACTTATTAAAACGATAAGCCATTAATTTTTTAACAGGCTAATGGAGTTAAATTATTCAAAATGATGTCATACCCTAATTTTAAGAAGAACATTTATCACTAATATGGATCAAAATAAGTGGGAATTATTAAAGTGTCCTAATTTTGCCAAGAAAAAAAAAAAACTCTTCTATCCGATAAGATAATTTAGCAGCAGCGTCACAAATATAGGCCTTCTGTGAAAGAGTAGTGTACCACAGTAACATTACTTAATGGATAGCGGTACTTTCTGAGTTACAAGCCCAGCACTGGCTATGAGACGCTCCTGACATTTTTCCCCTTGATGTCGAGATGTCAATCTGTTGCCATAGAACTGACTTCTCGGTACTGACCGGGTTATTTGCCGTGTTGGGATGGCCCACTGAGTGTCAGAGGAAAGGAAAAGGAGGGGTGGGGGGGTGGGGGGTTGCTGGGGTATGGATGGATGGATGATGGGGTGGGAAGGTGGAGGGATGACAGTCCCCCAGAGAGAGGAAGAGTGGGGGCTCCTGGAGATCTAAAAGGACCTCTCGGACCACTAAATTGACATGTTCAAGCTCCTGGTTTGTCATGAGGAAAGCACTTAAATAAGCCATGTGACAACATACAGTATAGCAGTCTTACTTCCATGAGGCCATTAAATAGCAGGCCTTCTGTTAGATTTCAAATTACATTTTTATTGCTTTAATTTAACTTACATTTTATTGTAATAATGTCTATACCACTGAGAAATCATACATTCTTATTATTCTTATCATTATACAATTTAGCATTTTAAATAATATATAATATTATAATACAAGATTTTATCAAAGTAGCATTTGCTTTTAATTCATTCCTTCAGCAGTTCTCAATATTTAAATATGCAAATGTAGGCAAATTGTTAAGTGTGAATCACTCAGTTTATCTCGATCAGCATTGTGACTGTTGTCAATCAACTTCCTTTGAAACGGAACATACAGGTGCAATTGTTCCCATTCACAGCAGCTTTACAGATCTATAGGTGCATGTATATCTGAGTGGTAATCAATAGAATTTGGCGTTTAAAGGGGCTGAAGGCGGGTAGTTGTGTGTTGGGGCATCAGGATGAGGTCGTTTTGGGGGGCTTTTTTCATTCCCCTGCCCATATGCGGAGGACACTCGGTGGACGCGTGTCTATTAAAAAGGGATCAACAATGAAAAAGATCGGAGGACCACGGGGCCAAATGGGAGGAGGGCAGCAGGGCGAGGTGAGACTGAATGGAAACAGCAGTGGTGTTGGGCGGTGTGTGTTGTGTGAGAGGGATGTACATAGGGAGTGAAGAGGGTGTGTGTGTGTGTGTGTGTGTGTGTGTGTGTGTGTGTGTGTGTGTGTGTGTGTCTTAGTATGCGCATGCACTTATAGTGTTGATTTAATCTCATGACCGACCCGAAATACAGGCGACGACATTAGCTAAATCAACCTTCCCCTCCTGCATCCCCTTCCCTTGTTTCTATTCTTCCTCTACTTTTCCGTGCTTTGCCACAACACTTGTTCTTCGGGAGCAGTCCTTGCCCCACCTGCATCTGGGTAAAGACTTTACAGTCAGGGGCCATCGATTGCTCTTATCAAATAAACAGAGTGGCACCGGCGGCTGCACGGACCCACCACCCTGCACCTCCGCCCCTCCCTCCCTCCTTGTGTCCTAATCTCAAATCACCCCCCCCCCCCCCAATTCCACCCCCCCCACCCCCCCCCCCCACCTCTTCCCCTGCTCGAGAGCCCTAGCAGCTGTGGTCCCATGTAAATTTTACATGATTGGCACCTCCTTATTTTATCCCCTACCTCTCCGTCTCCCCCCATTCCAATGTTTTGTATACCCCCCTCAATATCATGTTGCATATTAACGCAGAGTTTATATGCAGTTGCTCATCTGACGGTGCGCACTGGCTATCATGTCCATGCTTTTCCCTGGGAATTTGCATACCTGATTATAGTGCCTGAAGTGCTTGATTGTTGCTGGGGAAGGTTATGTGATGCTGAAATGTGATATTTGGTGTGCAGGCGGAGAGTGAGGGGGGGGCTGTGTGTGTGTGTGTGTGTGTGTGTGGGGGGGGGGCTGTAACGGTTCCCCTTGACCCTTGAAAAGCAACGTAATTCCGTGTGGCCCCGTTTGATTAGGGCATTTTTCTGTCTAATTGTTGTCATCAGGAGTTGCACTATCACTGTGCATCTGGAAGCACTTTGACATCTAAGTCAGTGGTTCACAAAAGTGGGGTTCAAGAGACCTCAAAGGTCCGCGAAGGCCATGCAGGGGGTCCCCCGGCAAAACGAAGAATTGTTTAATTTCACTGTGATTTCCTTAACCTGAAATTATTCCAATTAGAGAATATATGTCTCATCAAAGGTTTCACCTGGCTCACCTTTAGCGCCACGCTCACAGCAGGTTAACAGTGCGATTATAAATCATTAACAACAACAACAAAAAAAAAAAACATAATTATGGAGTCCCAGGGACAAAATCCAATAAAATGGGGACCCTGGGCATAAGGTGTGTCCGTTTGGGGCTCCTTGATATGAAAATGCTGGAGAAGCCCTGATCTAAGTGACTGAGGCAAAGGGCTGCATTGACAGTCTTTGTTTTTAGCCGAGGCACTACAAGCACTCCCTTTTTTTCTCTTCTCTGCCTCTCTCTCTCTTTCTCTCTCTCTCTCTCTCTCTCTCTCTCTCGCTCTCTCTCTCTCTCTTTAAAAGGGAGCGGAAGAGTGGGCTGATACCGGTCTCATGTTGCTTATGGATTTTCGTTTATATAATCGATTGAAATGTCCCAATACATTGATTTTGGGTTCAGTGTTTTACAGACAAGCGTTTATGGGTCTCGATTTTATGTTAGGGATGATTCCAGTGTGACATCGATGCGCAAAGAAGTCAGAGTTGTTGATTTTTAAATAAATGATCTAAACACAAACAAATAAATATCTATTGTTTCATGTATAAAAGAAATATAAAAACTGACTTGGGAGGGGGGAAGGCAAAGAAGAAGGGAAAGAGGGTGAAAAAGACACAATATTGTGCTGCCTCTCTCCTTAATCAAATAAAGTGGTGTAAAAAACACACACACACAAAACATTTCCTTCCCTCTGAATTTCTCCTTGAATTATATGCCATCACTAGTGTGTGTGATTGCGGAATATTAAATTAAAGTGGGATAAGTCCGCACCGAGGCGGGCTGCGTCCAATCCGCAACTCATTTCCCCTGTTGTAGCACCGCATCACTGCGCTCCTCTCTTTTCAATGACAATGTGCCAAATCTGGGCATTTTGAAAACACTTTCCATATGCTATTATCGGATCGCTACTGAGCAAGAGAAAGACAGAAAAGAAGAAAACGGAATGCTTTATACCAAAGGTACCGAGTCTACGTTTTTATTTATCTCTTCTTTCACTGGCTTATTATACTTTATGCTTTTTGTGGGGATTTAAAAGAGGTAAGATGGGGTATATTTGAAGTTTTTATAACGATTGCATATTTATGGACCGTTGCTGGATTTGCTTTAGGACTAAGTGTGAGAACGTCGAGAGAGTTTATGTTGAGCATCCATATGCAAAAACTTCAATTTGTTCCCCTGCTTTTTCCCTCATTTTTCCTCTGTTATTGTTTTAGGGTAAATTGTTTTTGCCCACTTCTCTGTGGAGCGTTTTGTCAGCAGCTTTTATAAATTGAAGGAACAATTTTTGGACATTAATTTCGCTGAAATCACACAAATAATTCTGTCTTTCTGTTTTAAATATATTTGATAGATTTTTTTATTCCGCACCTTTAATTTAACAGAGGTGACAACTTGCACGTGACTTATATTTAGAGGGTTTCTGTTTCAGAATTTTTCTTTTATTGTGATCAGAATACAGTTTTAATTATTGGACATATTTGGGAAGCAAGATTATAAAGTGCATTTTAATTGGTCTTAATTATTCTGCAAAGAGTGTGAAAATCTTTTATTGGTAAGATGCGTTGAGAGAGTTACACTGAACTTGTTATTGTCTGTTTTATGGGCCTTTATAGAGCTTGTTTGTGGATATGTTTGCTGGAGGAGAGTTGGCCAGTGGGTCACTGTGGCAGGTTGCGGGTCAGAGCTCTGGGCTTTTGCGTGTTTTTGTGTGTGTCCTGATGAGGCAGAGGGGTCAGCCATGCAACCCCATGAGGGCGCCGACGCATAGGACAAACAAGGTGGAAGTCTGTATGCACATCCAGAAAACACTGACCAGGTGACTGTTTGTGGTGAACACCAGGACGGGCTAGAGAGCTGACAAAATTATAAGGCTAAATTAAAAAAAATATAAGACAAAAATCAAACAGATCATCAATTTAGGTTTCAGTTCGACTTCATCAAATATACTGATGGACCAACAATGGTGCCTTCCCATGCATCTCCTGGTGTGTCAAGCCTATATGGTAATATCTCCGGACGATTGAAAGTTATTGATCTACTGAAGTGGCATACGATCACTATGAGTGTCCAGTGCTACCTTTCATATGTCAGTAGATTAATTAGAAAATAAATAAAACAATCACAATACATTTAATATCTGATAATTACTCTCTACTTAAAAGAGTTTGATTTCACTCATCCTGGTCTGCGTTCCTGGTGATGCAACTAAGATATTTCCTATTTTCTGTAGAACACACAAAAACTCGCACACTCGCGCGCACACACAAGCACGCACACACACACACACACACACACACACACACACATACACACACACACACACACACACACAAACACACACACACACACACACACAAGCACGTACACACGTACACAGACACCAGAGCAGAGTTTACAGATAAAAATCTATAATTAATTGGCGATGCAGCTGATATGGAAATGGGACGAAATATTAGTTAACACGGACTATTGTCAAGCGGTTCTCCGGAGAAAGAGCATCGTCTGCAGGGAGAGAGGGAGGGTGCAGAGCGGGGGGATTTACAAAACGCAGGAGGTTAAGATAAGAGGTAGCCTTATATCACTTCTCTAAATCCGCTGTGTACTTTATCGTTTTTCATTGAAAACAAATAAAATAAAAGACGAAACTTGACTGAAAATGTCACCAGCGCGCTCACATTTAATCAGTAGAAAGTGGAAAATTAGTACATCCTTTCAGAGAAATGGAGATGCGCGTATAAGAAAAAGGAAATGTCACGGTGGTTTGTGTCTACAAAAGTCCTCCGGTTGGATGTTTAAAGTCAAAAACGAGACATAAGTCCACTCCATGCAGTTTAGGGAAGATCAACGCACGCCCCGGTGGACTTTTCGCGCGTCCGCTGCTGCAGCGGGTAGAATAAACTCTCCAAGCCGTCTGTGAGGGACGCCTCCCAAGGCTGACAGGCTAGAAAACCCCCCTGGAGGACAGGGAGGCAGCTGCAGCAGTAGCGGCAGCAGCAGGAGCCTTGGATCCGGGTGAAAAGTGACGCCTCTGTTCCTCACCTCGACCCACCCACCCCCTTTGTCAGAGACCTCTCTAAACCCAGAATAAACAGCCTCGGGTCGGGTCGGGCTCGGATCTCTTGGCTTCTTAAGGATCCAGTTGGTATGGGTGCAGTCCAGTCAATGTGGCTGCAAAGTAGACCTAGTAGTTCACTTGCCAGCAGCAGCCTTATAATCACATCCCAAGCCCCGGCTCATGCAGTTCAATTCACCCCCAGCTTCGATTTTTTCCATGAAGGCGAACAAGATCTCTTGATTTTCTCCCCGACTGAGACTGTGTAAAGTCTTCCTCTCGTCCAAAAGCCACCATTAAAAAACCGGGGGGAAACACACAGTAAACGGTTTGCATTGAAAGGCTATAGGGCCAACAGACCGATGCACTTTGTAAGGACACTAAATGTAAACGCCAGTGAATGGAGCTTTGAATAGAGAGGGGGATTTTTATGTGACCTTGTATTGGATTTTGCAGTTTGGCTCTATTGAACCCACACGGGGCCTCAGCGGTCCCGAAAGGGCAGTGATGACTTTCCAACATGTGGTGGATTACTCTGATGTTTTGTGGCTGTCATTTTGAAGCTTGGATGTTTACGTGTAGCAGATATGCAACACATCTCCTCACCTGCATAAAATCGAGTATATTATTAGAGAATGCAATATAAAAGCAGCAAAACGTGTGTAACGCAAATTACTCACGTGTGTGATTGTATTTTGTGCTTTTGAACATAAATGATGTTTTCTATAAAATATTTTCCACACTATGTGCAAGCCCGTTTTATACGGCACAGACGTTTTTGTGATTTTGATTCACCCCCTCATGTATTTTTTCTTTCTGTTTCTATGCACATTATTCATTTAAAAAAGTGATATTTAAAGTCCACCCCTTTCATTCATTTTGATAAATTGTTAAAGCTCATAGAAAGTCACACACATATTTTTATATTGTAACATTTCTCGAAAATTCTGCGCACCAAGACACAGTAATTCACCTGTAGTGTCATAACCAGTGAAATCAAGCAGATGTAAAACAAGAATAAGCTGCATGGGTAGAATAAAATAGCCTGGTAATTTTATATTTGTTAAATCCGAATTAAAAGAAAACTGCATTGGAGCATTCAGCGCTACAGTTCAGAAATATTCATCTGAAAAACTTGTTTTTATAGAAAAGATGACTTCTAAGCACTTGTAAGTAATTCTACGTCCTGCCTGTTTGGTGTGCAGGAAGCGGTTGTCCATTGTTCTACATGTGATTTGGCCCTCAGAGAGAGACCGTACAAAAGGATTTTTCTGCGCGCACAGACCTATGCGGCCGCCAGGCCTCCGTGTGCGCGTCATTTGCAATGTGGAGACTGTTGATCAACTCACTAATTACACTTCTCTCCTCTCTCTCCCTCCCTCTCCGTCTCTCTTTTGCTCCCTCCCTCCCTCTCTCTCTCTCTCTCTCATTCGCCCTCTCTCTCTCTGTCTCTCTACCCATTCCCAGAGTGCATATCGGGAAATAGACACACAAAGACATGCGCACTCAACTTAATCAGCCATTTTTTTAAACAGGGCTAAAACGATAATAATTAGCAGAATAAAGACATATCGGATTTTCATTTCCTTTCCTCCGTTTCCCGACCCCCGTCCACAAGAGAAACTGCGAGGCAGCCCGTCGACACGTCGTTTCACCGCCACCGGAACCAAAATAAGGGATAGCTCTCAAAACGCTTGACATTTGTGATTTTACCCCTTCTTCCCAATATAAAGTTGGAGGATTATTGTAATTTTACCTGTTTTCCACGTTTTGATTGTCCTATTACGCAAGCCACTGGATGTGACTGTTTTGTAAACCCAAGAGCAAAGACAGAAGCGGAGGTGACGGCTTTGGAGGGGGAAGAAAGTAAGTTTTTTTCCTTTCCTTTAACTTTTATTGAGTAGTTTGGGGTGTGTGTGTTAAATTTAGGGGTCGGGTATCGATTATCTATCTCGCTGGCGGATCTTTGACATCGGGGCTCTTTGGATAACAGGTGCTGGGTGTTTTTAGTCCAGAATAAAGGCGGATATCGTGATGTTAGTGCAACTCCGGCGCTTCGGCTACAATAAAACAAGCGACTGACAAGATCGGAGGCGTTCTTACGCATGTGTCCGTGGTGTTAACAGTGGGATATCATGTCCAGACCTGCCTTCTGCAAAGTTTATACGATTGTTATTGAGATTGTGTGGTGGACAGGTAGACCGACTACTCTACGTTAGATATAACGAGACGAGACGAGCGTTTCTCCCCGTTAGTGGCTTTGCGGTGCGGGTATGGTGTTGCCTTTCCAGGAGCCCGGTCCCTCGGACATGTCCGCTTTGAGCTTGTTTCCAGGCGAGGGGTCCGGCTTGATGTTTTCCCTGACTTCTCGACTCCTTATTTCAGCCCCCAACCACCAAATATTTGGTTTGAAGAGATCATATGGCTCTACCGCAGCGCTCAAAGCCATTTTTTAACACATCGGGTTTCATGCACCTTCCAGGCATTCACGACCAAAGTGACACGATCAGTCTCCCGACACGATCCCCTTTCGTCTGAATAAGTGCATATCTTCAAATTAGTCGCATTGACACCTTTATTAAAGAATCTTCGCAAAAGAAACGTGCATTTGCCAATCACATCTTTCATCTTTACCTGCTGCGCTTTAAAAGTAGTCTCACTTTACCGAGGCGTGGGTGGCTGCGGTGTCCGGAAGGGAGACCGATCGTTGGGCTACTGATAGCATGGCGAGTCCCTTTAGAGCCAGCCAACTGCTGGGGAGATGGTTTTTCTTTAGCACCGGCATTTGAAAGATCAGACTGTATCCAACTCATACTCTAATGATGTTTATTGATATTAACACATTTTAAATCCCTTTCATCCATAGTCTATAAGTTCCATTTCCACCCTCGGTCCCCATCCGCGTCAGTAGGTTTCGCTCTAATTTCCTTCTATAAACTGTCCTTTTCTCAAATCCCGGAGATGCTGGTCGCAACATCTTCTTTAAGTTGTCGATTAGTGTTGTTTTGTATTCATTTAGAGAGGACAGAGTGCAGAGGTAGATGTTCACAAGTATTTTTACGCCCTGTTGGCTGTTTTTTCGAGGTAGATAGACTTGGCTTGGATTGGGACGCGACAGTGACAGGGGGGACATCGATCGCACGGGAGGAAAAAAAAAAAAAAACATCAGGGCCAAGGGGCCAGTCTGTCTCCAACCCGGGTATGTAGGCTAACGGTGTAGTGAGTGTGTGAGTGTGTGTACCTAGAGAAACTGTATAGGATCCAAATGAACGGTGCGCCAATATAGGATAGACGACCTTTTTATAGGGCTGTCTCTATTTCTACACGGCTTTCCTGGCTTTTTATATGGATAACAGAGCGAAGAGGAGGCTTTTTAAGCAGTTTTTCCAAAAGTGTCATACTTATAAATTTGTTTGAATTAGTAAATGCTTACAGGGTTTTATATACAGAATGTTAACTCATTTTTTATAAAAAAAATACGGGATTTTCTGTAGAATCTCATAGAGCCAATAAGGAACGTTATTACTGCTTTAATAATCAGAATTAACCAATTATTATTATTATTATTATTATCATTATTATTATTATTATTATTATTATTGTTGTTGTTATTATGTGTACACGTAGACTGATATTAAAATTTAAAAATCAACATTTAATAAAGACATTACTATTTTTCTTCAAATTAAATGTTACCTTAAATCAGATCAGTTTAATAGATTGATAAACACTGAACACTGGTGTTTTTTTGACTGGATGGATCTTCTTTCTAGTCAGACAATTTAATTGCATCTGCATAAAATCCTACATTTCATTACAAAAATACAGCTTAGGCCTAATAGTAATAATAATTTGAAAAAATCCAAAAAGTGAATTTATGAGAGGAGATGATTGTGTCTAATTGCAGTGTATTTCATCAGTTAACGATGGTATTGTCTCACTCTATAATAACAGAATCTCCATGTTATTTTTCTTGTCTTGCAAATGAGAGAATTTTTGAGCTTTATGTTTGCAGAAACACAGGCCCCTTGTTTTTGTTTTTCTCTTCATTGTGTCTTAGCACTATCAAAGGCTGGGTGTGTATATCTCTGCATGTTAGTTAAGCAGCTTGTAAGATTCATTTTATCTAGCGGTGGAGGGGAGGAATAAAAAAAACATATAGTGTGAGAGATGGGCAGATAGCCCTGGGAGGACAATAGCTGTTGGCTTGAAAATGCTTCTTGATTATTAAAAGCTAATGCATTTTCAGCATTGCAGCCTTCATTAAGGGTGCGGATGGAGGGGGTGGGGGGGCAAGAGGGATGAGAGGGTACTGGGAGGAGGAGAGGATGGGAGAGGGAGAGAGAGAGGGAGACAGGGGCTGAGTCTGTCCTATAACTCCTGGGCCCAAGACACATGCAGCTAGAAGATTGGCTCGGGCCTCTCCTAGGGGTCGACAATGTGTCATTTCCACCCGGCTAGATTGCCCTCTGCCTATCTGATATTAATGTGCAAATCAATATTTCAAGGATTAAATTTCCCTTCTTCATTTTTTATGGTTTCTACCTCAATAAGTCTCCCGTCTAATAGAGGAGGCTGGATGATTTAGAAGCCTTTGCTGCAGAAAGAGAGAGGGAGAGAGAAAGAAATAGAGAGGAGCTTTGCAACAAGACTATCGCTGCATTTTAATGTTCTTCTTCGTGGATCCCCCATAGGCCCTTAGTAAGGAGGGCTATATCGCTGCTTTACAGTGTAAAGACAGCCAATTTGGCTAAAAAGGCAGAAAGGGAAAATATGAGTCCGGTTGAATACTTAAGACGCTGTGGTAATCCGAGTAGCAGGTATTAGCGAGCAGGAGCTCCCCCCTCAAAGACACACACACACACACACACACACACACACAGAGCTACATCCAAACCTGCATTACCAGCCGTCATGCTTCAGCGAACAGTATAGCTTACTACACTCTGGACTGCTATAACAATATATATTTTTCTTCTTCTTTTTCTCCTCCACTTTTCGCCTTTTTTGCATAGAAGCCCACTGACATGCGTTGGAGAGATTTACTCTCCTGTGTAATAACATCTGGCGTATGTGTGTGATAGAAATGAATCACTCTGACACAATGACCCATGTATGATTATTGGAGAAGGGAGGAGCGTATTACCATAGTCATAATGCTGCATCTCATTGAAAGTCAACTAAATGAGCTTGGACCCTTTGACTCCCCATAGACATTCATTAAGGGACAGTGCACACACAGGCGTCTGTCTGTCAATAGGTGTGTGTCTGTGCATGTGTGTTTATTTAATCCTCCTTCCCGCACCAGTTGGTGTGTGTGTGTGCGTGTGTATATGCGTGTCCAGCAGCAGCACAGTGTTTAACCCCCTAACACACACACACACGCACACACACATGCATGCACACACACACAAGTGCGCACGTGCACTCACACACACTCAGTCCCAACCCCCCCCCCCCCCCCCCCCCCCTTCAGCCTTAGCAGCAAAACAGAGTAGACTGTTTTAACATAGTCTTGATAGGGAGAGTGTCAGCGAGTGAAAACAAGAAAAGAGAGGGAGAAAGAGACAGAGGAAGAGGCACAAAAGATCCCTAATTGTAGCACGACCGCTTGGCTTCCTCCCTGATTCACGGCCATTACGATGTGAAAAGCACAACCGCCTGTCCTCCATTATTAAAACGGCAGGCCAACACACACTCTCACATCCATACACGCATACTCACAGAGGGGGAATCATGTAGATATTTTTTTTCTTATCTATGGCTCAAATAACTGTTGTCATTTTGGTGACCAGCTTTCAGGAGATTCAATATTAAACCAATCCAGCATTCTCCTTACACAGATGATTGGTGGTTGAATTAACAAAGTAAAAGTGAATTCTTCAATTTAAGGTTTCCAAGCTGTGGCAGTGTAGCCATGATTCCAGCCAAAGACATATAAACTCAATCAGTGTTGCACCAACAGTATTTGACTCTGACGGACAAAGTTGTCTTTTTCAGAGCCTCTCCTTCACGCTTATCCTTTAGGTTTTTCATAGATGGTGTTTTACACAACGTGTATTATGCAACTGTTTGAAGTATGTCGTTTTTGATTCAAAGATTTTTCTAACAGCTGAATTTTCTATTCTCGAGATCAAGGTTCCATATTCTCCTGGTTATGCAGTGTGTGTATGTGTGAGAGGGACAGAGGTGAGGAAGGGGTGACGGTCTGCAGTAGTAGTGTCAGGGTCTCCTGGCTCAGGGAGGCCTGTAGGAGGAGAAGCTAAGAAGTCCACAGCAGCTCAGCATTATGTCTCAAAGAGGGGGGGCTTCCTGTGTCAGCCCTGGGGCACCACGGCTAACACACACTTTCTCTCTATCACACACACTGAGTGAGAGGCAGAGGAGGGTTAAAGACTTGGACCGAGATCAAGCCCCTCCGTAGCTCCCGGGGAGAGAGCTTGTGAATATGCGAGTTTTAGTGTAATTAGCACTTAATTATATTAACATATGCAAATTGTCAGGCGGAGAGCTTGTACCGCCGGTGGGTATCGGCTGAGATACAAGTGACTCTATTGTACCGCCACGGCAGAAAAGAGAATAATGGGTGTGTGTAAGGCAACCAGCCAGCAGCCAGCCAGTCAGCCCCCCATGGTAGCACATAACCAGCTAGCTCATTTAAGTCTCTGGCTGGCCGCTTTGCCAAATTTCATTAGTCGCCATGACGACTTGGCTAATTGTGCTGACTAATCTCCCCTGATCTGTCGTCACTCGAGATGGGTGTGCGTCCTTGTGCCCCCAAAACATGAGAGGGGCAGAGAGAGAGAGAGAGAGAGGCCCGACTGGCCAGAGTAAACCAGCTCACAATGACTCCTATTTGCACACGTTCCGCTTGTACAAGTATTTGCATATTCAAAAATACTCTGCCATCTTTCCGGGTCTGCTCAGTGTGTGTGTTTGCATGTGCACACCTGCACTGGCAGGGCTGTGAGCATGTGTTGGCAATGTGTTGGTGGGGAGGACAACAGTTCAGTTTTGTGTTGTGTGTGTCAGTCTGTGTGTGTCACATGTATAACACGCTGCTGTCAGTGAAGCGAGACTTAGACTGTGAGGCCAATACGGCCCAGTGTAGCGACATAGCTGAATTTGTTTTTGATTATTGTACAAGACTGGGATTCTGGCAAAGAAAAGCTTGGGCCTAAAGAACAGGGACAAAGAGTTCTACCTTCAGCCCTTCTTTTCATTCCATCCAAATATCTAATTTCAACACATCTTTATAGCTACCCCCAACCGAGCTGTAGGACATTATTTTTTAGTGGTGGGGGGGTGGACAAACATTTAATGTTCTGTGCTTCCCGCTAGCCAAAGGTGGATAGAGATTGGACCTAGTTGGTGCTACTAGTACTTGCATGCTAATCCTGTTTTTTGACAGGAACGTAAACTGATATAATTGCTTTTCAGAGGCAGGAACGGCGGTTTATACAAGTGTGAAAGCACGGGAAAGGGGATTAGCATTATTTTGCATAATGCTGGGCAGGCACTGAATGGGGCATTGAACGCTTGACTGGGTGACAGAGATGAAAGAGAGATGAAATGCTCTACCCCTCTTCTTTCTCTCCCTCCCTCTCTGCCATCTCTCCCCTCCAGTCCGTCTGTCTCTGGCCGCTGTTGCTGGTAGAGGACTGTGTTTGCTGGAGAGGACCCCGGAAACACCAGGCCAGCGTTTCTGGCTGTTTGTTCGGATGCCAGCAGATGGAAGCTGTCATGTGAAGCAATATGTATGATAATAGAGTAACTGTGGAGACTGGTAAACTCCAGGCTCACTAAGCCTCCATGTATATACTAAACTACATCCCTAAAGCACTGGAGTGTGCAATTATGTAGTGGATGGATGTGGCTCAGGTAGCATTTACATGGAAGGAAGGGAGCGGCTTTCATGGATCAAATCAAACTACACTGTTCTTACATTTTCCTTTATTGAGATGTTTACTAAGGATTTGGACGGATATCGTCTAGGTAGAGTGAGCTGTGGAACTGCGAGGCAGGTGTGTTTTATGTGAATGCCTGTGTGTTGTGTGAGCTCTGCTGGTAGTAGTAGGAGGGGGCACAAGGGTGATGACGCAGCTTAAAATTGCCACGGTGACTTCCATATGACCCAACTCGACTTTGTGAGTAATTTATGATCAACCGTCATTATTGCTATTGCATCTGGTGTATGGAAATGATCCAGAGTTGAGGGAGGGGCGTGAGATTGGGTGGTGGAGAACATGAACGCCACAAAAGCTGGTGTGGCCTGTTTTTGTTGTCTCTCATTGGACAGGATCCTCTTTCTTTGACCTTTTGCACGCCTTCCCTTGCCTTTCATATGCTAATGGTGGCCAGACCCGAGGAGGAAACGTGCTGGAGCTGAGTGGAGGAGGACAAAGACTCCTCTCTCTTTCTCTGCCTCCTTTCCACGCTATATCTTCTCTTTTCTTGCCTCTTCCCCTCTCAAGCAACTTGACAGACTTTGGCATGAAAGGAAGTGAGTGCTTAGTGGATAGGAAAGGTGGGGATGGCGTTGTTGCTGTGACCCACACCACCTGTGAGGATCAAGTGCGCTGCAGCGATCCTTGGTTATGTGTATGTGGACTGTTATTTTGAGTGGCCCTTGTAGTGGGTATTGCAGATCGGTAATTGTTTGAGCCGTGCCGCCGATACCGTTATAGCTCAGGCTGAGTCGGTAGAGGAGTGATTTGTTGCTTTTCCAGTGAAGCTAGTCGAGTTGTCATACAGGGTCTATATTTTTCCCCGTCTCTCGGCTCTGCCAACTCTATCTTCTTACAACCAGTAAAGTACTGTCTCTGGTGAGGTAAAAGGATACTAATATAGTTACTACAACTCTCCCCTAACATAATGCTCCAGTGCACCACTGTAGAGCATGACGTGGTTTCGAGGCTCTTTTGGCTCTCTTATGGGAAGGGGGCATGTTATCTGTAGGAAATGTAATTTTTGTCCTCATTGAAATCGTTCATTATTGAGCGCGGTTATCTAAATGTTTTTGTTGCTGTTGGTCCAGCGCCAGTTAGGATTGCGTTACCCTCTCTCACTCTCTCTCTCTCATGTCTCTATGTCTGTCTCTCTCACTCTCTCATCTTGCCAGACCTTCATCAGTCTCTTAAGGGAAAATAGAAAGAGGGGGATTTTTCTCTTCCCTCTGTGCTCTGTCCCGTTCTCAGGCTCTCCTGCCTATTTTGCATCAGCCATCTCGTACAGGATATTAGCCACAGAAAAACATGGGTCTGGGTATTTCATTTAGAATAATATGTTTATTCTTTTTATTTCAAAGTGGAAGTGGGGGGATTCCGCAGGGTGGGGAAAGAACAATCGGGGCCGTGTGTTAGAGGACTCTCTCTGTTTGATCTGAGGTCCTGTGGGCCCTGGGGGTGGCTGAGATTCTCAGGTTTAGGTCAAATAAAATGGGCCGGTGAAAAAATGAGGCCCCTCTCTTTCTTGCGTATTGTCTCACAGATTTGCTTTCTCTGTGTATCTCTGCTGGTGTCTCTATCTCATGTTCTCCGTTGCTGTCTGTCTCGTCTTTCATTTGCGTCTGTAGATTGTTTTTGTCTTTTGACAGGCATGGCAGTCAGGTAGGGAGGGGAGTTAATAGCAAACAGTCATTGGGCAATTTGAATGCAAAGAGAAACTCCCTTCTCTCCCTCCCTATGTACTCCCTATCTCTACACTTTTGCTTTAGTGCTGTACATTTCTGTTGATGTTCATTTCATTTCTGTAAATCGGTGCTGACTGGATGCTGCAGTGACCATTTAGACTGTGACATTTGTTTGTCCTCTACACTCCTTGATGCAGTCACTGTGAAGGACACTTTCTCAGCCCTTCAGGTCCATGTGAGTGCCTCCAAGTCCTCATCCTACATATTCAACAAAGCATTCAGCAGCCTTTAGAAAGGTTTGTCCCTCTTGTACTTACCAACAAAATAATGCACAGTACAGAAGGTTATATGCCACATTTTATCGATTGCTCTTAGAAGTATTTTCATAGCTATAAAAGCTGGCAAGGTTAAAAACAAAACCAGCAAAAAATATGCACAACTACCTCATCCAAACAGAAGTTAAAAAGACAAGCTCTGAGTTAAGAGGAAAAAAAAGTTAATGACCAACTAAGTTTTTCCAGGTTTGAGAAAAGATACACCACAATAGCACAAGACGTCTCATGACAAATGATACATTCTCCTCTGTGCTGGCCAAAGACAAAGGCAGGGATTGAAAAAGCAGAGAGCCCAGTCACATGACACATGCACATTAATAGACCTTAATGAAAAATGGAGAAGTGAGTGATTCTGTATATCTGTAGAAATAATTTAATAAAATGTTCCGTAGCAGATTAGAGAACAATTACACAATTTTTTTTCCACCAGAACATCTGCATCAAATCACCTTTACTTTCTCCTCGGCTCATGTGTATTATTTGTACGTGTCAACATCTGCTCGTACCTCTGTATGCATGTATATTGCATGTATGCGATGTGATTGGCACGTGGTATTCCTGAAGGCAATAGCTTGTGGATATCAAGGCCATTGGCAGGGCTCCTCGGGGAATAAATGGCTAATTAATTATGCATGACTTGTGGGCTTAAACAAACAGTGTAATAAGAGATGAGACGCATTTACCAAAGAAATTTGACTCGAGTTGCATGGAGACCTTTTCAATGATTCTATTATTACTATTATTATTATTATTATTATTATTATTATTATTATTGTTATTATTATTACAACTGAAATTCCTTTGAGTTGATGAACAACATGAGTCCCGTACGCCTCCAGTAGAAGACAGATGTTACATATGATCTGCAGGTGCTGGACCGGTCACCCATGCAGTCAGCCTAAATATGAATATTTCTTTGTACTATTTTGTAACTACAGGGATATTTGTACAGCATTAAAAAACAAAATTTTTCCTTTTCCAATGTAGGTCTCAGTCTGATCTAATATAGGCAAGCAAGTATATGTCTCCTCAACTCCCTTGAGGAGACTCCAGCCAACACTATCCCTCTGAAACCCTGCTTCTTTTTTCTGGCCTGGCACCAGCCATGGAATAATCTTTAATTATTTGCTTTTAAAAGAAAAAAAAAAATAAGACTCCTTTTTTTGTGACAGTAAAGAAGAAGAGCAGAGCAGGCACAGGAATGTTCTTGTATATGAAATTGTAGGTATTAACAGGGCTGGTTTTGTCAGTGGTTTCGCTGATGTATCAGCTCTCTGCCGCTAGACTAAATAAAGAAGGGAGTTTTGCGTTGTTTCATCCCAGCTGAGATGAGCAGATATAGGAGGGCTTTGGAGGAATTGTTAAAAAAGCAAAGTATGGCTGAAGAATAGACCTCTTCCTTAACACAATCCCTAAACAAGTGTCATGATATGGTGATGGATGATTTGCTGGCCTCTTTGGCTTGTTGCACACACTCAACCTTATACCGTTTTGTAATATTGTAAAAGTAAAGGCAAAGATTTTTTTTTATTTTAAGAATAGCGCATAGAATGTTTGCTTATCCTTTTCACGATACATATTGCATGTAATTTTAAATATAAGGACCATGTGTGCATGTGTTTGTTTGAGAGAGAGCGAAAGAAAAGAGGGACATTGCTCATCTGTTGCCTCGTCTTTGACCCCTAAGGTCCCCTGTCACATTAAGAGCAGTGTAACACACATACACACATACATAGCCTTAAGAAGCCTTACTTTCATGTTGATAATTGAACAGTAAGAACACTGAACAGTTTTAGATTTCAATATGTTATTGTGTCATTTATATCTAATAGCGGTTATTTCCTACAGCAAACAGTAAGGTAATGGGTCCATTTCATCCCGGTTCCCTCTCAGTGGGCTCGCCCTGGATCTGCGTGACATGTTGTTTTTTTGATAAAGGAATATTGCAGTGCTAATCTAAAACCACACTAATTACATGTGACAGTTGTTTGTTTGTAGTGAAATCCAATTAAAATGTACACTTTTCAACTCCATTGCTCATTTTTTTTCTCCCTCTCCTCCCCCCATTCTCCTTTTTCCCTCCCACGGTAACCAGAAAAAGAGTCTATGATGGCATAAATAACAACTGTGCTTTCCTTGTGGTTTTTGTGAGAAGAGGGCAAACTCACAACAGCTGTCAGAAAAAGGGGGTTTGTTTAAAAAGCAAATGGCTTTGGTCTAAAGTTCATTTGGAGACCTCTCTAATTAAATAGAGAGCCAAAAGCTTAAGTTAATTAGTAATTCCCTCGGTCCAGAAATTAGACCTGTCACGAGTATTCGAGCTCTTGGAAAACCAAAAGGTATGTGTGCATTTGTGTTTTGTGTGTTTTTCCACAAATCCCTTATGCCCTGCTCCC